>NC_092877.1:253497009-254097009 GCF_028372415.1 Notamacropus eugenii | reverse complement strand
ACCTTACTTTCATCAGAACTGGTTAAAAAGATAATAGCATACATGTTCAGTGGATTATAGAAATCTATCTTGCCCTATAGGAAAATAGGCAGGGAAGGGGTAAAAAAAAAGGGAGAGAGTAAAAAAGGGAGGATAAATTGGGGGAAATGGTAGTCAGAGTAAAACACTTTCTTTTAATTTTAAATTTAAACAACAGAACACAAATACATAATAGAGAAAAGAAAAGAAAGTATCATAAACTAAAATACAAAGTAAGAAAAGAATAACAAAGCATGTCATATGCATAGTAGAACATGACAGTATTAAAAAATATAGTGACAAATGTTCATTTCAAGAAGGCCTGTGTGATAAATATTACACATTGAGTTGAGAGTTGTAGGTCTTTGCTTCCCTGTAAATTTTCTTTTGTTCTATGCTATCCACTTTTAATTTTGTTCTTTTTACCCTCTCTCCACCTCCTCTCCAAAGTCTACCATTAAGTATGGATATATTTAGATCCCTCCTGAATCCTCTATTTTATTTCTTTCTGCTACTTTGCCCTCCTATTCCTTAGAAGAGCCCCCTACATGGGTCCCTCCTGTATCCTTTCACTACCATAAATCTAAACACCCCTATAAGTTATTCCCTCCCACTTCTCTCTAGAGATGCTTCCCTACCTTCTCCCCCCTCCCTAACCCCTTAGCACTTCATTTCTCCTGAATTTAGAAGACTTTTATACTCTTCTAGATTACATATACACATATATGTATTTTCCCTCTTAAACCCATTCCCAATAAAAGCAGGTTACCAGAACTACCAGTCTTCCTCACCCATCTACTTCCTGTGTTGATTCTTCTTCTTGAACCTCATTTCTATAAATAATTACTCTTTTTAACTGTTCTTAAATTGTTTTACTTTTTTAAGGTCATATCACACTCAGATCTACCTCAGTCTTTTTTTTTTTTTTTACAAACTACCCAATTTCTAATAACAACGTTAAACATATGCTTTACATTTTACATATATAAAAGGTAAATCGTGTGTCTTTATTGAAGTCCTTAAGAACAATCTTTCATATGTACCATATGTTTCACTTGACGCTTTGTAACCAAGTTCTGAAATTCTAACGTTGATCAAATGTCCATTTATTTTCATTCAAGATTATGCTTAACTTTGCTGAATGTGATATTTTCAGCTGAAAACACAGCTCTTTTGCTCCTTGATATGTAGTGTTCGAATACCTTTGGTCCTTTAGTGTCTCTGTTGCTCCCTCTTGTATGATTCTAATTGTGGCACTGTCATATTTATTTTGTTTTCTTCTTGCTCTTAACATTTTATCACTGAGCTGTGGGTTTCAGGATTTGACTCCAATATTCATGTGAGTTTTAATCATATGATATCTTTCAAGTGTTGATTGGTGAATTTTTTTCTATTTCTACTTCCCTCCCCATTCAAATGCTTCAGAACAATTTTCTTTATTTCTTGTATTATTGTATCATTTATTTTTAATCAAAGCTTTCAGGAAGTCTAAAACTTCTTATGTTTTTTCTCTTCTTGATCTGTTCTCCAGATCAGTTGTTTTTCTTATAAGACGTTTCACTCTTCTATTTTTCCCCTTCACATATTGTTTAATTATTTTTTGTTCTCATAATTTTATTGGCTTCACTTTGCCCAGTTCTAATTTCAAGGTATCATTGCCTAAGATTCTAGATCTCCTTTTCTAATTAGTTGACTTTCTTTCTCACAATCTTCTTGCTTTTTCTTGGATTGTTTTGTTTTTTTTTTTTTAGTATTTCCTCAGTCTCAGTTAATTTTTAAAATCTTTCTTGAGTTCTATAATTCTTTTGGGAGAGTAGGTGATGATTTGATATTACTCTTTGTGGGAGAAGATGGTTTCTTTGTTTCAATAACCTTCTTTGAACATGAATCTCAGTCTTTTATTCCCATAATAACTTTCAAAGGTTGTATTCTTTCTTTTTGGCCTGTGCTTTTTATTTTTTTAGTAATAGCTTAATTTTTGTAATCACCTCTAATCCTCAGGTATTGGGGATGATATCTCTTCCCCAAGATCTTCAGTTCTTCTCTCTAGCCTGGCACCAAAGTCAAACCTCCAGCTTCCTTTATGTATTCACACCCAGGGGCATTCTACCGCATTGCTTCTCCACTCACTGAGTGTGTGCAGGTTCTTTCTCGCCCTTGTCATTCTCAATAGCACAGCTTGATCTGGTCTTCCTCATTAACAGAAGTTCCCTTCATCTTCCTTAGCTCAGTTGCCTAATTCCCTTCATTGCCTTGAGGGTAAAAACTCCTGTGGCTGGAAACATTGTAGTCTCCTAAACCAGCTAACCCCAGATCTTAACTTGTTTAAGTGGCTTGACTGTTGTTATTATGATGGACCCCAGCTTGCAGGTGTCTAGTCTTCACAGGGACCAAACCTCATCCTGGGATTTGTCTTCTGATCTTCTAAGATTGTCCCAGGAGGACCTCTTTTGTGCCTCCATTCTTATTTGTTTTTATTCTCACTTTGTTCACCCTTGAGACCTTGGAATTTTCTGACCTACTCTATCATCTTCCCAGAATCCTCTCCAGAGCAAAACACTTTTGAGGAGGGACAGGTTGAAGGGAGAGAGATAATTGAATAAATTGGAGAAAATTAGATGGGGGAAATTACATTTAGCAATATTAACAGTGAAAAGCATTGAAGCAAGTTTCTCTGATAAGGCACTCATTTTCTCAAATAAATAGAGAACTGAGTCAAATTTATTAAAATAATAGCTATTTCACAAATGATAAATGATCAAAAGATATGCACAGGTTTTATAGGAAGTAATGAAAGCAACCTACAGCCAAATGAAATAAACATTATAACTCATTATTAATGAGAAAAATTCAAATTAAAACATTTCTGAGGGACTACCTCATTATTCCTATTAGATTGGCTAATAGGTAAATTGGCAGCAAAGGTAAATGACAAATGTTGGAGGGGATATGGGAAAAAATGAGACATTATTGCATTGTTGGTGAAATTCTGAACTGACTCAACTATTCTGGAGAGCAATTTGGAAATACGCCCAAAGGACTATAAAATCATGACCACCTTTTCACATAGCAAAACAACTACTAATTCTGTATCCCAAAAGAAATTTAAAAAATATAATATAAGGAACCTACATGTACAAAAACACTAAAAGCAGCTTCTTTATTCTGAGGTCAAAAGTTATAAATTGAGAGGATGCCCATCAATTGTGCAATGGCTGAACAAATTATGCTTTGTGATTATGATGGAATGCTATTATTCTATTAGAAACAGTGAGCAGGATGCTCTCAGAAAAATCTGGAAAGCCTTACATGACCTGATGCAAAGTGAAATGTACTGTATACAAACTAACAGCAATATTGAAAGATAATCAGCTGTGAATGACTTAGATATTTTCAACAACACAATGATCCAAGATAATTCTGAAGGAATTACAATGAAAAATGCTATCCATTCCTAGAGAAAGAACTGATGGCATCTGACTAGATTGAAGCACCATTTTTTTTTCTTTTTCCATTTTTTTTCAGGTTTTTTGGTGCTTTTGTTCCACTTTTCTTTCACAGAATGACTGTTATGCAAATGGTTTGCATGACTATATATGTATGATCAATAACAACTTCCTTGCCTTCTCAATGTGATAAAGGTTGGGGAAAGAGGAAAGGAAAGGATATGGAGCTCAAAGTTGTAAAACTGAGTGTTAAAAATTGTTTTCTTATGTACCTGGGGAAAACAAAGTAATGAAAAAATCATTAAATTAATCATATTTTTTCTTTTAAACTCTAGGAAAAATATGCAAGTAGTATTTATCAAACGATTAATATTAAATTAGCCATTAGTCATTGAATTAGCCAGTAGCAGTTGACATATTGCTGTTGTTTAGTAATTTCTTTAGTCATTTAGTCATTTGTTGTTTAGTCCTTAGTCATTAGACAGTTTTGTCTAACTCTTCATCACCTCATTTGAAGTTTTCTTGGCTAACATACTGGAGAGGTTTATCATTTACTTCTCCACTTCACTTTAAAGATTGAGGAAACTTAGGCAAACAGAGTTAAGGGATTTTCCAGGGTTATATGACTAGTCCATGCTTGTGACTGGATTTGAACTCAGGTCTTCCTGATTCCAGGACCAAAATTCTATCAACTGCACCACTTTGCATCCCAACATTAAAATAATAGTTAATAAAATTAATTTGTCTCAACTGAAATAGCAAAATGTGCAATTTGGCTTGGTTAATTTTTAGCTGTGTTACAAGGCACTTTTCATGCATAATTGCAATGAGTTCTATAGTAAATCACATACAAGAAAGAAAAATAATGCTGGATGAACTCTCTCCCACACCCCACACATAACTTGTTAAAAATTAATCACTCTACATACATAACAGCATAACACTATGTTAATTATGGTTTGAATTAGACTTAAGCAAAGAGACATTCATTAAGCAAAGAATAGTAGTGGTAGAGGGAAAGAGTACAAATGATAGTGTAGGGGGGCAAGGAATATTTCAACTCTCTCATCATAATTGATGAGAGGAAGGTGGTAAACATGGAAGTGCATCTTGTGCTGAAAAGATCAACTAGAAATATTGTGTTATCACATGTAAATCTGCCAGGCCTAGAGGCCTGAGGGCTACCCGAGTCTTCTTACCTCACCTCCCGAGGTCTTCGGTTGGCCAAACCGGATGCTCGTATGAGAGAAAGGACGTTCCAGAGTCGAACAAGGGTTGAGCTTTATTTCAGGGTCTAGTTACAAGTGCAGGGGAATTCTTCCTTAGGAGGGAAAGAGAAAGATCTCCCAAGGAGGCGAAGATCTTACAATAAGAGATTGGAAGTAGAAGTACAAGCGGGGAGAGAGGGGGAGGGGAGAGAGGAGAGAGGAAAAGCGGAGCCTTGTTGTCCTGTCTGCTCCGCGCCCCTCCGCCCAAGAGAGCTTTCAGGCTTCCTTGATCCTACTTAAACTCTTCAGCAGCATAGTTTGCATCTGAATACCGTGCTGTTAGATAACAATAGTGTGCCCAGATCCGGGACAATCTCGAGGGCGGAGAGAGCTCTCTCCCATCACGTTTCTCACGGGAAGAGGCGGAAATACACGAGATAGCTCGGTTCACCTCGATTCCCAGCCGTTTCCTGGGGGGTCTCGTGAGAACTCTAAGATTTAGAAGTTCCCACCTTTACCCGCCCGAGACTGTCCACATGGAATTGAGCTTCCAACCCTAGCATAAATCATGCCTCAGTAAGTGCAAAAAGAAGAAGAAAGTGAGTAAGAAAGGAAAAGGAAAGGGTTAAGGTCAAACCTGCTTCATTGGCTATATAGCAGGAATTCCAGAGAGAAAACTTGAAGGGTTGAGTAACTTTAGAATGGTACATGAGTGTTTTCAATTAAAGTTGTTAAACATAAGGGATTGATTTGTTGGTGACAGAAGATGGATTTTGAAGAATTGCAACTGAAGGTTCAGAATGACCAACAAAGAAAAAGAATTATATATATATATATATATATATATATATATATATATATATATATATATATATATATATATATATATGTATGTATATATATATGTATATATATATGTATATATATACGTATATATATATACATATATATATATATACCTATAGGAATATATATGCACACACACACACACACACACACACACACACACACATATATATATATATATATGTATATATATATATATATATATACACACACACACACACACACACACACACACACACACACATGGATATACACATAGATATGATTGAGAAATACATTTTTGATAGAATATTATTATCCATGGATGTTTCATTCTAGGGTTGGGGTTATCATATAGCATCAGGAAGGCAAGTGTACCTTGAAAGTCTAAGTGGTAGAAGTAGAGGTTATTTGGTCAGTGAGTAAAATAATTACTCTGGAGATGTATTGTGAACATGGTGTGGGTGAGTGTGTGTGCACATGTGTGCATATATGAGGATAATATGTGAAAGGTTGGATTTTTAAATATCTATCTCAAATATATTTTGAACCAAAACAATATTGTTATTAAACCAGTATTGAACTAGTAACTGGTATCCAATGCAACAGAACATTTTGCAAGCTCATTTTCTAATATATTCTGTGTCTTTACGAAAATGGTTAAATCTTCTAAATCATCAGAATTTCAAATACATAACATTTTTGTTCAGAATAATATATAGAGATTTACAATTACTGGAACCATTTACATAAAGTACTTCAATTAAGAAGACTAAGTTCTCTTAAAATTTAAATGGCTTGAATAATTTTACTCCACTCTACAATGAACACTCAGCACCCTTATAATTTAAAGTCTTCTGTACTGAAGAAAAAAGATTCTCATTCAAAATTACAGTGATTTGTTCAACTTTGTCAAAATATGTTTTTCTATTTACATTTTTAAATGCCCTTGGTCAATACTAATTGCAGATTTAATGCCTGAAATTATTTATGTGACAGACTAAAAAGATGTAAGAGATGAACAAAATATGTAGGAAAATAAGAGGATAAATTTTGAACAAATAACATGAAAATGAGATGGGGTGCCCTAAGCAATATATTAAAATAATCTTTGTTCCCATAATTATTTAATAGTCCATGAAATGTTTTTATTCCTCTCTTTAAAGTTTCTTTTAAGTTAATGTATATAAAAATTACTCTCCCATAATGCTATAGCTTGCAATTTCAACTTGTATTAAAATATTCTCCCATTTATTCCTTGATTTCATTTACATGCTGTTTAATTGTTTACTGTGGTTTGGACCTTTAGCTGTACACCCATTCTACTGAATAGGCAGATTAAACAAATACAATGTAAAGTCTTAGGCAGTACGGGATACATGGAATAACTACAATCCAAATAGGAACTTATAAATTTAGGCAGAAAATGTGATTGTCAGAGACAGTACTTGAACTCATTTTCTGACTAAAAATGTGCATTGTACTTGGGAAATATCATTAGATCTGGAGAGAGAAGATTCAGTTGCAAATACTAATCCCAATATTTACTACTTCTGTAACACTGTGTAAGTCACTAAATCTCTTGGCATATCAATTTTCTCAGTCTATAAAATGAGATCACTAAATCTTATCTAAGGATTTTTCCATCTCTCCATATTTTATTATTTAAATTCAGAGTTCTTTCCACTACACTTTATTGCTCAAGCAACATCTTTAATCTGTGACTTCTCACCAAAGGAAAGGGTACAAAACATAGATGACAAGAATCATATGGCAATAAAGTTAAGGAAAAACAGCAGGATGACATCATAGATAGAGCATCAGACATGGAGACAGAAAGAGTATGTTCTCAAACACTTCACAGCTGTGTAACCCAGGACACGTCATTCAACACCGTTCTCCTCAGTTTTCTGAGTTGGAGAAAGAAATGGCAGATCACTCCAGTATCTTTGTGAAGAAAAATCCCAAATAATGTCACAAAGAGTCTGAAACAACTTAAAATGACTAAGCAACAACACTAAAAACTGATTCTATCAATGAAAAACTTTATTATGCATTCCATTATTGAGAGAAAGTTAAAATAAAATAATTCATTTTGAGAAGATTAATAAGTAGGAAATATATAATTGGTCATAAAAGAACAACACTTAAAACAGTTCCTCACTATAATCTGGACCAGATCTGGCTCAAGCCACTCTAGAAATTAAATTCCAGAATTAAAATTCAATGGAGAATTTGTGGATCATAGTACACAATAAAACAACCTTAATTAGAATATTATATTAACGAGCATAATTCCAAAAGTTTAAAAAAATAGCTTAACAACAATAGGCTTGAAAGGCATCCCAATAAAATGGGAGACATCCCTCCAGAATCTCTGAAAAGCAACACTCCCCATACACAGACAGGATCTTTCCTCCCTGTGGCAGCAAGAAAGCGATCTATGTAATGGTTTTTCTTCTTCTTTAAAGGGAAATGACAATTACCAGATGTTTCTCCTTTCTCAAATATGGATTGTGTTTTTTGTAATGACTGTATAACTTATGCCAAGCACTGTTTTCTTATGTACTTTCCTTATCATCTTGACTAAAGTGCTATTCTGATGCCTACATAAAGGAAACATAGCATGCACAAATTTGAGTATCCACCCCAAATACTCACACAGACTATCTGTGCCCAACCTGTGTAAAGCATTCTGAGATCATATTGGTTTCATCAGCCACAGTAGGGCACACTAAAATTTCACTTTTTCATGGTGATGTCATTTTGTTCCTCTTCGAGAACAAAGGAAAACAACCAACCAACCAAACCAACCAACCAACCAACTCTGATGCCCCATCATAATATGGAACTTAATTAGCATTTTAGAAGCATATACCAGTACATTTCTAACTCTAGCATGTCTTAGTAAGTTGTAAAGATGTGAAATATGATCCTGGTGAAAAGTAATGGGCCTCACATACAAACAATAGCCAATAAAAACTCAAAGTAAAGGATGGCACTCTACATACCGGGGGTTGACCTTAAGAACTTACTTATTTGAGGGAACTAATCTGTCCAAGAGAATCTTGCCCAGTTTAGGAGATTTCTTCATTGCTTTATTTTCAAATTTGCTAATCTCAGGCTCCAAATTGAGATTTGAAACTCTAAATATTTAGTTCTGCACCTTCTTGCTTCCTTAATTCAGACACCATGTCCTATAATTGTTTATGAATCTTCTTGCTCTCTTAATTTCAGAGTATATCCTGATCACAGGTTTACATAATTGAAAGGAGCAATAGAAGACACCTTATCCCATTCATACCAAAAGGAAGAATTGTCTTTGTAACATCTCAAACAAGAGGGTACTATAACTTTTCTTGAAAACCCCCAAAGATAATGAATCCCTAAATTCATATGGCAGACAACAGAACTTTTGTAAAGTTTTCAACTGATAATTATGATATCTTTCCTCACAATAAGGCAAAATTTGTCTCAGTATCTTTCAACTACTCGTCATATTTCTACCTCTGCAGTAATAGAAAAAGTCTTATTCTTTCATATGATAGCTCCTCACATACTTGAAAGTATACGTTATAGTACTACCTCCACAGCAATTCATTTCCAAGCTAAGTATTTAGTTTCTTACATTCGCAGGTATGCTTATAAATGTTAAACAGCTGAGTCTCCAAAACAAATAAACAAACAAATCTTTATGTGTGGCACATTTTTAAGCTTAATCTACACTATTGACATTTTCCCATTACTTTTTGTAAGGATAACAAACATACCATCTTGTTTTCACTTCTCGAGACCTCCTGCCAATGTGTTTTTTGTTCCAAAATTATGCGGCAAAGGGAGGTAGAAGACTACTAGGAAGGAATATAACAGGCATTGTCAGATATGATCTTTGCATTGCATAACTTGTTTAAATGCTGTTCTTTGTCACAAGGCAGGATTCAGTCTAGCCATGAGAAAACACATCAACAAAAAGAGCAATGAATATATATTACAAAAAGAATAGGATGCAGAAACCAAATACAAAACTCTAGATCAGGGCCTAATTATATATTACTATCAGGTGATATTTGTCACTCTGGATAATGTGTATTTAATATTGTGTTTAAGATGATACTATTAATTTTTTTGTAAATCTTACCGTACCACTTACTCATGTTAGTCAATGCAGTTAGTCCACTGAAATGCCCACATTTTTTTCAACAAATTGTTGTCAAGACACTCTTCTTTTATTCTGTATTGTATATACCTCTTAAAGGCAGGAATTTGTTATTTATATGACTACATTCCCCTTTCCAGTAAGTTGTTACTCTAGCAGACATTCATCCCTTCTTTTTCTTTTCTTTCATTTTCATATTCTTTTAGAATCTAAGAATAATAAAGGAAGAATAATCTACATAAAGATAAAGAAGAGGGTTGTATATGATGATGTATATATTTTTAAAAAGCTAAGTAGTTTTATATCTTATCTTAAAATACTAAGCTAATCTCTATTTCAATTTCACCAAGGTCTACTTTGGGAACCATGATATGTGAGGCTTGAACCTCGCATCTCCAGACTGTTTCTATTATGTTTATACTCTAGTCTAATATATGGTGAAATGTTTCCTATCCCTCCATCATCAATCTATCTTCATCACCTACCTGAAACTAATCCCTGTGAAAATCTTGAACTAAACATCTAACTCCCATTTAACCAATCAAAAATTATTTTAATTGCTACTAATATTCATCCAAATAACTGGATAACTGGAGAACTCTGAGAAAAGATGAATAGGAAAAAAACATTTGGAGATATCATTGCAGCAGAATTCCATTTTCTGAGACAAATATTGAAAATAATGCCATTCAGCACCCAATTCGTTACCAAGGATTAGGAAAAAAGTTTCATCAAGTGGTAATGCCCACTTCTACCTAAATAAATATATTATTTTTCTAAAATGTTTGCTAATGTATAGACCTTAATTCAAATCCTCAGCATTACAATTGTAAAAATTGAACACAGCTGTCACTGCCTGTATTACCTTTAGCATTCCAAATGATAAGATATTAATATTGTTAACAAGGCTTTGTTGCCACAAAATATCTTCATTGAAATTATATCATTTAGATCTTTTCACTTTGGTGAACATATTGCCTTTTAGAAGAAGAGTGACCTTGGAATCTTTACATATTAAGCCAATAGAAGTCATTCTTAACTTAGGTGAAGCTCACATTTTTCTTATAGCTGCAAAAATCTGCCTCCTGAGATAGTGAAGTAAAAGAGTTTCATTTGGGAAAATTAGAATCTACTAAAAAAAGTTAGGATTGAATGAAGGTTGGAAGGGCATAGAAATGAGGTATTTTCATCACTATATAGAAGTAAGATGCTATTAAGGGATTAAAGGTCAAGGGTAGGAATGCTTGGTGGTAGGAAAACACCAAAGATATAATTGGTCTGTGTCAAATATGCCTGGTGTTGACCTCATATAGAATTGAAAAATATGTGATTGAAAAAATAAAAAGAAGTCAGAAACTAATGCAGACCAAGATCTATTCAAAATAAGAGATAGTAAATTACAGCTGTGAAGAGGAAGTTTCAGACAGCAAGGAAACACATGGGGAAAAATAATCCTTTTTTTCCAATAAAAGCTTTTATCCACTTTTCATCTTCACATCAACAATGTTGACCACTACAATAATAATAGGTGTCGTAAAGTGCTTTTTAAACAAGAAACTAAAATCTTTCTGAAAACATTAATACATGGAGTTTCACTTGGTGGAAAACATTGTAATTATTCTTTAAAATGTTGAGCCAAAAAGAGCCAGAGGGAACAGAAAGACACAGCAACGTGAGAACACAGAGAAGTATAGCAGATTGCCCTAAATTGCAAAGCATGTCAGTTACAAAACTAGAAGAAAGTATTAATAGTGTTCATTTTTTGTTCTCTTCAGTAGTCAATACAGGAATAGGCACTGTTTATTTTGTCATTCCTTTGAAATGTTTAATGTTGCTCTTGCTCAAAGCAATTTGAACGGCTACATTTCTATTTTGATAGCTAAAAATACAGTGAAAATGCCCTTTGGAGTTTTACTCTGTGTTCTAGTTGATGGATACTGAGTGAAAGAAAAATTACAGATGTCAGTAGAAATAAAGTGCAAAAAGCAGAGGGAAAAATATTTAGGAAATAGATCGAAGCTAAATAAAATAAGTGCACATTATCTCTGAATTGGACTGGAGAACAGTTGTTTTTAATCAGAGAAAAGCCAGAGGTGTGTCTGTTTAGAGAGTGGCAGGATCTTGAACTATCTGTACACTTGCTGAAAATTTTATTCACATGTAAAATGAATATCCAATACATTATTGACTTACATAACTGATAATTTTATTTCTAATAAAACTTTATTTCTCATAAATGCAAGGAATCAGTCGGGGAGGACCAGTGGAACTGAAATCTATTATAAACACAAAGGAAGAATGTGTTTAGGGAAGCACTGGGAATTGTGGGGGATAATATCTATGTTAGAAAATTTAAGATAGATTAAAATGTAATTAGACATGTGTTTCAAATTCAGGTAGAAGATTGATGCAATTTGTAAAAATGTTATGCAAACACAACAGAGAAAATTCTAGGCAAAAGGGAATAATGTAAAACACAATCCTGATGATAAAATTTGGAATCATCTAATTGGAAAAGGAAGAAATGGAAAGGGGAGATTAATAACTGATTGTACCTCGAGAGTCATGGTGTTCTAGAGAGATGTGATGGTGTTTATTTTTTCCTGAGAGTTAACTCATGTATATTCATTATATTGTATTGATTTCTGAATGCTTAATTTTAGAAAGAATATTGGCACGCTTCAGAGATTATAAAGAGAATAACAAAGCTGATAAAACACTGTAAATCAACACAATGTGAGGACGAACTGAAAAAAAAAATCTAGAGCTACAATTCTTTCCCTATTGATATTTTTGCTAAAGTTTTTCATGCTCACCCCAACAGGAGATAGCCAAAAATATCATGAAATCGTACTGCCTTTATCTGTATAATAAAACCAAATCTACCAACTTTTTAAAAACTGATTTCTTCAAAATAAACCTGTGAACAATTGTATCATAAATCACAACTATGGACTATATGGTATGGAAATTTAGAACTAGGGCATCTTAAATGTTAGGTCATTGAAACTTAAGCTTTAGTAAGTTTTATTGTGAAGAAAAAAGTTTGTAGTACTGTACCATAAACAGAAGATTCTAAGGATGAGACTAGCTACGTAGGGAAAGATTCATCATCAGAAGGTTGGATAATTGTTCTTAAATTCTTCATGATCCGTGACCCAAAAACAGATAAAAGATATTACTCAGTCTTATGCATCCTCCTTCCAATTCTTTCAGGACTCGCAGAATAGAAAGAAAAAGGAAAAGATAGAATAATATATACCAAATGATCCATAAACATTAATGTTGCTGTTGCTTCTCACACAGAAAGAACACTAAAGGAAATGAATCCTAACAATCATAAAAGGCTTGGAATAGATTAATACAGATTTTTAAAACAGAAAATTGAGGCCTGATGAAAATATTAACTATAAAGTGCACTTTAGATAGTGAAACCCTCAAAAAGTCACTTTGCTGCACTGGATCAAGCTGGATAGAGTACTACAAGTGAGAAAAGTCTGAATTCAGTTCTTAAAATAGATTAATACCAAATTAATAAACTGTGTGATAATGGGTAAACCACCATACCTTGGTACCTTGCTTACTTTACTTTAGAAAGTTAAATATTTGGACTTGGTGGATTATTAGTCTCTTGGCCGTTCTAAACTCATGGAATGCTACAAGAGCTATTCTTAGAATAAGTTTTTTGATAATGAATGTGGTACATGGACAAAATAAAGAAAGAGGAGATCAATGAATTGTACATGAAGCTGAAAAAGCTAGAAAAAGAACAAATTGAAAATCGTCCAGTAAATACCAAATTAGAAATATTGAAAATGAAAAGAGAGTAATAAATTTGAAATTAAGAAAACTATTGAATTAATAAATAAAACAGAGTTGGTTTTATGAAAAAAAAAAACAATAAAATTGATAGGCCTTTTGTCAATGTGATTAAAAAAGAAGAAAACAAAATCACCCATATCAAAAATGAAAAGGGTGAACTCACTTCCAATGAGGAGGAAATTAAAACAATAATTAGCAATACTTTGCCCAACAGTATGACCGTAAGTTTGGCAATTTAGGTGAAATCGGAATTTTTAAAAAAAAATAGATCAACTGCCCAGATTAATTGAAGAGGAAGTTGAATATTTAAATAGTCCTATCTCAAAAAGAGAAATTGAAGAAGACATCAATGACTCCCTGGGAAATATCTCCAGGGTCAGATGAATTAATAAGTGAATTCTATCAAACATTTAAAGAACAGTAAATTCCATTACCATATACATTATTTAGGAAGACTGATGAAGAAGAAATCCCACCAAATTCTTTTCATGGTACAAATAAGGTGCTGATGCCTAACCCGCTAAGAGCCAAAAGAGAAAAAATAATATAAATCAATATCCCTAATAAATATAGAAGCAATAATTTTGATAAAATATTAGCAAAAAGAATACAGCAACTTATCATGAGAACACTAAATTATGATCAGTTAGGATTTATACCAGCAATACAGTGCTGGTTCAATATTAGGAAAACTATCAACATTATTGATTATATCTACAACAAATATAAGAGAAACCATATGATTATCTCAATAAATGCAGAAAAAGGTTTTGAAAAAAATATAGCACCCATTCCTACTGAAACACTAGAGGACATAGGAATAAATGGAGGCATCCTTAAAATACTAAGCAGTGTGTACCTAAAATCATCAGCAAGCACTATATGAAATGGAGATAAGCTACAAGCATTTCTAATAAGAACAGAGGTGAAACCAGAATGTCCATTATCACCACTATCATTTAATACTGCAATATAAATATTAGTTTTAGCAATAAGAAAAATAAAAGGAATTGATGAAATTACAATAAGCAAAGAGGAAACTAAGTTATTATTCTTTGCAGATGATATGAATATATACTTAGAGAATCCTAGAGAATCAAGTAAAATAGTGCTTAAAATAATAACCAACCTTGGAATATTTGTAGGTTACAAAATAAGCCCATGTATATCATTTGCATTTCTATATATTCCTAACAAAGCCCAACAGAAGATATAGGAAGAGAAGTCCTATTTAAAGCTATGGTAGACACTACAAAATATCTGGGAGTCTACCTGCCAAAACCATCCAAGAAATGATATAAACACAATTACAAAACACTTTTTGCACAAATAAAATCAGAACTACATAAGTCGAAAAACATCAGTTGCTCATGAGTAGGGTGAGCTGATGCAACAAAAATTATAGTTCTGCTACAACTAATTTACTTATTCAGTGTCATACTAATGAAACTACCAGAAAATTATCTTCTAGAGCTAGAAAAAATAATATCAAAATTCATCTTGAAGAAAAAATTGTCCAGAATATCAGGGAATTAATGAAAAGAAAAGCTAGGGAAGGTGGCCTACCTTAGCAGATCTCAAATTTTATTATAAAGCAGCAGTAATCAAAAACACTTGGTACTGGCTAAGAAATTGAAGAGTTGATCAGTGTAATAGGTTAGGCACTCACAACACAGTTGTCAATGAATATAACAGTCTACTGTTTGATAAACCTAAGGACCACAGCTTCTGGGATAAGGATTCACTGTCTGACAAAAATTGCTGGGAAAACTGGATAGCAGTGTGGTGGAAACTGGGCATAGACCAATGCCTGACACCATACATAAGAATAAAGTCCAAGTAGATATGTGATTTAGATATAAAGGATACAAATTAGGGGAGCAAGGAACAGTGTATTTTTCAGATTTATAAAGAATGGAGAAAGTTATGACTAAACAAGGGATAGAGAGCATTGTGAAGGCAAAATCAATAATTTTGATTACATCAAATTGGAAAGATTTTGTCCAAATAAACCCAGTGCAACCAAAATTAGGAGGGAATCAGAAAACTGGGAAACAGTTTTTGCAAATAGTAGCTGTGATAAAGGCCTCATTTCAAAAATATTTAGATAACTGTGTCAAATTTATAATACAAGTCATTCAACAATTGATAAATGGTCAAAGCATATGAACAGGCAGTTTTCAGAGAAAGAAATAAAAGCCATCTGTAGTCATATGAAAAAATGTTTTAAGTCACTTAAGACAGATGCAAATCAAAACAAATCTGACATACCACATCGAACCTATCAGATTGGCTAAAATGGCAAAAGAGGAAAGTGATAAATGTTGGAGAAGATGTGGAAGAGTTGGAACAATGAATGAACAATTAGTATTCATTGTTGGTAGAACTGGGAGGTAATCCAACTGATTTGAAGAGCAATATGAAACACATGCCCAGGGAGCTACAAAAAATGTTCATACCCTTATCCCAGCAATATCATATCTAGGACTGTATCCCAAAGAGATCATAACAATGGGAAAAGGGTTCCATTGTGCACAAAAATATTTATAGCAGCTTTCTTTGTGGTGGCCAAAAACAGAAATTGAGGGGATACCCATCAATTGGGGAATGGCTGAAAAAGTTGTGGTATATAAGCCAAAGCGGTAGAGTAGAAAGATGCAGCTATTCTAGCTCTTCCCCCACAATTCATAATATGCCAGTAAAAAGTGACTCTAAAATAATTCTAGAGCAACAGAAGCCACAAAAAAAAAACCTGATGAAAGAGGTTTCCAGCCCAACTCAGCCTGAAAGGCCAATAGGAAAGGTCTATTGCACTAGTTGTGGAGCAAAGCCCAACCCAGCCTTGGCCCAACAGCATGGCAGAAACAGGAGCATTACTATACTTCAGGGAGCCACCAGTAGCAGCAGTTCCCAGATTTTTCAACCCACAAATGTCAGAGACAGCTTGAAATGTCAGTGAGAAAGCTCCTTTACCCAAGAGAAGGGAAGACAGTCTGGACCGCGGGCAGCATCCACTATAGCAGCAGCATCCATTTTTGGAGCCCTCTGTCTAAAGCCTCCTGGGGAATTAAGCAGCTGACTTGGATCTCAGCTTTGAGTAGTCCTTCTGGGTTGAGGAACAGTGGTGACGTGGTGGAGGTGGAGGCAGTTGTGGAGAAGGAATTGTACTCCCAGGTCCTGGGGAAAATAGAGTGCTTATGGTTGCTCACAGACGAGTGCAGGGCAAGAGAGGAGTAACTCCTCTACCTTGATTGTGCCACCTTGGAGAAACAGAGAACTTACAGGTCCCCAGACTATACCCTTCTCTTGTTAAAGGACTCAAAAGTCAAGTAACAGACTAGAAAAATGCTCCCAAAAAGGAAACTTTCTTGGTGAACTGCTATTTTCTTCCATCCCATTGGATGAGGAAGAACAATGCTCATCATCAGAGGAAATCGTGACAGTCAAGCCTTCTGCATCTCAAACCTGAAAATAAATATGCAATGGTGTCAGACCATGAAGAGCTCTAAAAGGATTTTGAAAATCAAGTAAGAGAGGTGGAGGAAAAATTGGGAAGAAAAATGAGAGTCATGCAAGAAAATTATGAAAAGTGAGTCAACAGCTTGCTGAAGGAAACCCCAAAAGATGATGAAAAAAATAACACCTTTAAAAACAGACTAACTCAAATGTCAAAAGAGACCCCAAAAAGTCAATAAGGAGAATAATACTTTAAAAAGCAGAATTAGCAAAATGGAAAAAGAACTTCAAAAGGTGACTGAAGAAAATAGTTCTTGAAAAATTATAATGGAGCAGTTGGAAGCTAATGCCTTTATGAGAAACAAAAAAAATTGCAAAACAAATCCAAGAGAATGAAAAAAAATAGAAGACAATGTGAAATATCTCATTGAAAAAAATCTTACCTGGAAAATAGACCCAGTAGAGAAAATTTAAACGTTATGGGACTACCTGAAAGTCATGATCAATAAAACAGCCTAGACCCCATCTTTCATGAAATTATCAAGGAAAACTTCCCTGGTATTCTTCAACCAGAGGGTAAAATAAATATTGAAAAAATCCACTGGTCACTTCTTGAAAGAGATCTGAAAAGGAAAACTCCTAGGACTATTGTAGCCAAATTCCAGAGTTCCTAGGTCAAAGAGAAAATGTTTCAAATAGAAAGAATTTTGGAAATACAATCAAGATGACATAATATCTAGCAGCTTCTACATTAAGGGATTGAAGGGCTTGGAATGTGATATTCCAGAAGTCAAAGTAACTAGGATTAAAACCAAGAATCACCTACCCAGAAAACTGAGTATAATACTACAGGGGAAAAAAAGGTCATTAAATGAAAGAGAGGACTTTCAAGCATTTTTGAAGAAAAGATCAGAGCTGAATAGAAAATTAGACTTTTAAATACAAGGATGAAGAGAGGCATGAAAAGGTAAACAGGAAACATATATACATAAACATACATATATACGTATTCTAAGTATTCATACATATATATGTGTATATATATATATATATATATATACATATACATATACTGAGAGCACAGAGTGAGTTGAATAGGAAGGAATGACATCTGAAAACTAAAATTAATGTGTGAGAGAGGAATATATTGTGAGGAGAAAGGGAGAAATGGAATGAGGCAAATTATCTCTCATAAAAGAGGCAAGAAGAAGCTGTTTAAATGGAGGGGGAAAGTGGTGAGGTGAGAGGTAAAAAATGAAATTTACTCATCATATTTGGCTTAAGGAGGAAATAACATGTATGCTGAATTTGGCATTAAAATCCATCTTACATTACAGGAAGTTAGGGGAGAAGGGGGTAATTGAGGTGTGGGAATGATAGAAGGGAGGGCAAATGGGAGGAGGGAGTAATTAGAAGTAATCACTTTAGGGGAGAGACAAGATTCAAAGAGAGAATAGAATAAAAAGGTGGCAGGACAGAATGGAGGGAAACATAATTAATGTTTCACAACATGACTATCATGGAAGTCTTTAGCAAAACTACACATATATAGCCTATATTGAATTGTTTGCCTTCTCAGTGGGGATGGGTGTGGAGGGAGGAAGGGAGAAAAGTTGGAACTCAAAAGTTTAAGGAATGAATGTTAAGAATTGTTTTAGTATGCACCTGGGGAAATAAGAAATACAGGTAATGGAGTATAGAAATCTACCTTGCCATACAAAAAAAGAGAGAACATGGGGATAAGGGAAGGGAGGGGTGTGATAGAAGGCAGAGCAGACTGCGGTATAGAGTCGTCAGAATGCATGTTTTTTTCGGAGTGAGAGACAGAAGAGATGGGGAGAAAATTTAGTACTTAAAATCTTGTGGAAATGAATATTGAAAACTAAAAATAAATACAATAATTAAAGTAAGTTACAAAAAAGTTGTTGCATATGAATGTAATGGAATACTATTGTCTATAAAGAACGAAAAGCAGGAAGACTTCAGAGAGGCCTTGAAGGACTTATATGAAC
Organism: Notamacropus eugenii; assembly: GCF_028372415.1. Taxonomy (NCBI): domain Eukaryota; kingdom Metazoa; phylum Chordata; class Mammalia; order Diprotodontia; family Macropodidae; genus Notamacropus; species Notamacropus eugenii. The sequence goes on along the minus strand of NC_092877.1, from coordinate 254,078,066 downwards.
TGATCCTGATTGAAATGAGCGTAATCAGGAGAACACTGGACACACTAATGGACACAGTGTGTAAGGACTGTTGCTGATACAATTAGCCCTTCACAGAAATACAAGGACATAAAACACTGCCAAAAGGCTCTTAAGGCAAAATCCCATCCATACCGAGATAGATCTATGGGATCATATTGAGAAATGTAACAGACTATTTTCTCCTGTATAATTTTCTGATTTGGTTTGGTTTCTCTAAGGGTTTCTCCCATCCTTTTAAATTCTTTCATGCAACATGATGAATGTGAAAATGTGTTTAATAAGATTGCATGTGTGGAACCCATATATGACTGCTTGTCATCTTAGGAAGGGAAGTGGGAGGGAGTTGGGAGAAAAAATTTAAGTCTTTTTTAAAGCCATTTTTGAAAACTGAAAACAAATAAATTAATTTAAATACTAAAAAATAATGACCTCATCATAAACTCTTCTTTATCCATACATGTAACAGACAGCTACATTTTCCTATGTTCCACCAATATACTTATGACACCACAGGGACAAATTGTGCCTAAAAGAGATGTAGTTCCTAGGTAGTTAATAATTCCTAATTGGGTGAGGTACAGTCTAATCAATTTATGAGTATGTGTCTTAGGGCCTAAGAGTAATCTTATCACCGAACCAAGCCTTTCAGATAACCACTGACCTGTTCAGGAATTGGGTCTCAACAGAAATAGTAGGAAAAGGATAGATCACAAGCTAATAATTAGTTATTAATAGAACAGTATAACACTAATTGATCTCATGACCCTTTACATCTTAATTCATTGTCAGTTTTGACCTTATCTTGGTATATGATGTGAGAAGTTGGTGTATACCTAGTTTCTTCCAAATTTCTTTCTAGTTTTCTCAGAAATTTTTGTTAAATATCAAGTTTTTATCACAAAAACTTGGATCTTTGTATTTATCAAGCTCTAAGTTGTTATGGTCATTTACTACTGTGTTTGGTTTACCTAAGTCATTCCACTGATCCATTGTTCTATCCTTCATCCACTACTTGGCTGTTTTGAAGATTACTGTAATATATACTGAAATTTGGCAATACTTGGATTCCTTTCTTCAGGTTTGTCTTAATGATTCCCCTGACATGTGTCTGATAATTATCTGATGAATTTTGGTTTTTTATTGTCTAGCTATACAAAGTATTTTTGGTACTTTAATTGATATGTTACTAACTAAAGTAAATTCACCTAGGTAGAAATGTAATTTTTATTATATTGGCTCAGTCCACCCATGACACATAATATTTTTTCTAACTGTTAAAATCTATCTTTATTTGGGTGGATAGTGTTTTGTAATTGTATTCATTTACTCTCTGTGTTTAGGAGGTAGACTCTCAAGTATTTTCTATTGTGAATAGTTACCTTAATTGGAATTTCTTTAATGTTATTTAAAGTAATTAATTTATCAACTAGTTGTTTTTCTAATTGATTGATTAGGATTCTCTAAGTGTACCATTTTGCCATCTGCAAAAAGTAAGAGCTTGATTTCCTCATTATCTATCTTTATTCATTTGATTTAGCTATCTAATTTTCTTACAATACCTATCATTTGCAATACAATATTGAGTAATAGTGGTGATAATAGTCATCCTTGCTGCAACCCTCATCTTATTGGGGAATCTTCAAATATATTTTTACTACAAATAATGCCTGCTCTTTGCTTTAGATACTACTAAGAACGGTTCCATTTATTCCCGTGCTTTCAAGTTTTTATTTATTTTTAATTTTCAACCTTCAATTCCACAAGATTTTGAGTTCCAAATCTCCATCTCTCCCCTCTATCCACCCAAAGACATCATACATTCTGATGATCCTGTCCTCAGTCTTCTCTCCCTTCTATCACACCCCTCTCTTTTCTCATCCCTTTCTCCTCTATTTTCTTGTAAGGCAAGATAAATTTCTATTCCCCATTGTCTGTATGTATTATTTCCCAGTTCCTTATAAAAACAATTTTTAACATTCATATTTAAAACTTTGAGTTCCTGCTTCTCTTGCTCCCTCGCTACCCACCCAGCCCCACTGAAAAAGCAAGGAATTTGATAATTTATACACGTGTAGTCATGCAAAACACTTCCATAGCAGCCATGTTGTGAAAGACTAATTATATTTCTCTCCATTTTTCTGCCCACCCCTTTATTCTATTCTCTCTTTTGAGCCTGTCTCTCCTCAAAATTGTTTACTTTGAATTGCCCCCTCCACCCATTTGCCCTCACTTCCATCATCCCCCACACCTAACTTATTTTCTTCCTCCCTACTTTCCTGTAGTATGATAGATTTTCATATCAAATTGAGTGCACGTATTATTCCCTTCTTAAGCCAAATATGATGAGAGTAAGGTTCATTCTTTCCTCCTCACCTATCCCCTCTTCTTTTCCACTGAAAAATATTTTTCCACTTTTATGTGAGTGATATTTCACCCCATTCTATTTTTCCTTTTCTCTTCCCAATATATTCTACTCTCACCCTTAATTTTATTTTTTAGATAGCATCCCATCATATTCACCTGACCCTGTGAACTCTGTCTATATGTATATACTCCTTCCAACTACCCTGGTACTGAGAAAAATCTCCGGAGTTACAAATACTATTTTTCTATGGAGGAATATAAATATTCATAAACAATTGTAAACAATAAACATAAACAATTAATATACATTGTAAACAATTATAGGTCCCTTATGATTTCTCTTCCCTGTTAATCTTTTCATGCTTCTCTTTATTCTTGTATTTGAAAGTCAAATCTTCTATTCAACTCTGTTCTTATCATCATGAATGCTTGAAAGTCCTCTATTTCACTGAATGACAATTTTTTCCACTGAAGTATTAAATTCAGTTTTGTGGGGATGTTGATTCTTGCTTTTAATCCTAGCTCCTTTGGCCTCTAGAATATCTTATCCCAAGTACTTTGTTCCTTTAATGTAGAAGCTGCTGGGTCTTGCAAGTTATCCTGATTGTATTTAGACACTAATTGAATTATTTTTCATCTGCTTGCAGTATTTTCTCTGTGATCTTGGAGTAAAAGAATTTGGTTTCAAAATTTCTCAGTGTTTTTCTTTTGGGATCTCTTTCAGGAGGCTACTGGTGGTTTCTTTCAATATATATTTTACCATCTGGCTATAGAATATCAGAGCAGTTTTCTTTGATAATTTTTTGAAAGATGGTGCCTAGACTCCTTTTTGGATCATGGCTTTCTGGAAGTCTAATAATTTTTAAACTGTCTCTTCTGGATCTCTTTTCCATGTTAGTTGTTTTTCCAATGAGATATTTCAAATTGACTGCTATTTTTTTTTATTCCTTTGGTTTTGTTTTGTAATTTCTTTATTTTTCACAAAGTCATTAGCTTCCATCTGCTCCATTCTAATCTTTAAGAAATTGTTTTGTTTTGTTTTGTTTTCTGTGAGCTTTTGGACCTCCTTTTCCATTTGACCAGTTCTTCTTTTTAAATCATTCTTCTCCTCATTGGATTTTTGGGTCTCTTTTGCCATTTAGGTTGGTCTGTTTTTTAAAGGTGTTATTTTCTTCAACATTTTTAGGTCCCCTTTAGAACACAGGTGACTCACTTTTCATGATTTTCTTACATCACTCTTATTTGTCTTTCAAATTTATGTTCTTCTCTTACTTTATTTTCTAAATCCTTTTTGAGCTCTGCCTTGACGTGAGACCAATTGATATTTTTCCTTGAGGCTTAAATGTAGGTGCTTTGACTTTGCTGCCTTCTTCTGCTTGTGTATTTTTGCCTTTCTTGTCACAATAGTAAGATTCTATAGTCTGCTTCTTTCTTGGTTTTTGTTCATTTCTCCAGCCATTTCCTTGACTTTTGAGATCTTTTTCAAGGTAATCCTCTGATTTCCATGGGGGTTGGAGGGTATACTGTCAACTGCTTGATCTCCCTACAATGTTGAGCCTAAAACTCCAGAAACAACTGCAGCAACTGCCTGTTGCTGTGGCTGCCACAGGCTACTTCACCCCCTCTGCCACTCTGGGGCTGGAGCAGAACAAGTCCACTCATTCACACAACTCAGATAGGTTTTTTTCCACTGACCTTTCCCTTTATCCTTGGCATTTTTTGTGCTGTGAAGTCTGGAGATCACCACAGGTGCCAGGAATTCATCCTCCCCACCCCCTGGCCTGATCACTCTGGTCCATGCTGGACTGTACTCTGCTGCCAGTGCAGTGCTATAGATGTTATCCATCAATCTTTCAGGCTGTCTTGGATTGGGGATTTGCTTCACCCTGTTATTCTGTGGGTTCTGCAGTTCCAGAATTTGTTTAGAGTAATTTTTTTTTTTACAGGGATTGGACTGGGTTTGGGAGGAGAACTCTAGCAAGTCTCTGCTTCTACTCTACCATATTGACTCTGCCTCCTCAAGTCTTTTCTTATGGGAATGGGTTTTACATTTTGAATAAGTTTTGTTTTCTGCATCTATTTAGATGCAGAAAACGTGATTTTTGTTGCTTTTATTATTGATACATTCAATTGTGATAACAGTTTTCCTAATATTGAACCAGTCCTGAATTACTGGTACATATTTCACCTCATCACAGTTTATAATCTCTGTGATATATAGCTACAGTCCCCTTACTAGTAGTTTATTTAAGTTTTTCCATTAATATTCCTTATGGAAAAGAGTATATAGTTTATTTTTCCTCTGCTTTTGCCATTCATGTTTTAGTAATTAAAATCATATTAGTTTCACAAAAGGAATATAGCACCACTCCTTTATTTATTTTTCAAATAGCTTATGCTGTATATTAATATATAATAATGTATGTATTACCATATATGTATTGGTATCACTTGTTCCTTGAATGTTTATTAAAATTCAATTATAAATTAATTTTGTCCTGGGGATTTTTTCTGAGTGAGATCATTGATAGCCTGTTCAATGTCTCTTCTAATAAAGTAATATATAAATATTTTATTTTCTCTTCTGTTAATCTGTGTAGTTTGAATATTTTTAAAGATTCATCATTTCACTTAGATTAACTAACATATTCACTTACTACTGGCATTTAATTGGGTACTGTAACGATGGATGTAATTTCATTGTTAATAATGGTGCATTCATATTTTTCATTTTGATATATGTAATTTTATTTTCTTTTTCATTTTTTCAAATAAAACCAGTTAATGGTTTTTAAATGTATTTTTTAAAGGTAGCTCCTAATTTTGTTATTCCTTTTTTCAAATTTTCAACTACATTAGTATTTCTTTGATTTTCAATATTTTCATTCTGGTGTTAAATTAGAGAATTTTTATTTTTTTCTAGTTGTTTTAAGGTATCACCAATTTTTATAGGTCTAATTTATTGATCTGATCTGCCTCTCTTTTGCTTATGTTTGTATTTAGAGATAGAAAAATTCCCTTATACACTGTTTTGACTGGATGCAAGAAATTTTATGTTGTGTAATTTTTGTCATTCTTTTAAATGTAATTATTGATTGCTTGTCATTTATTCTTTGATACAGATTTTTTTAGGAATAGATTATGAAAATTTCAAATAACTTTGCTCTATTTTCCATGGGTTTTTATTGAATGTGATTCCTATTTCTTCTTAATCTACTAAGAATTTTTTTAATATTGTGTTTTTCTACATTTCATTGTGAAGTTCTTATGGTCTAACACAAAGTAAATTTTTATGACGTTTACCTGTACAGCTGAGAAAAATGTATGCACCTTTCTATTCCCATTTGGTTCTATCCAGAAGTCTACCATTTCTAAGTTCTTAGGATTCTATTCATTGCCTTAACTTCTTTATTATGCATTTAATTTATATTTATATAGCTCTGATAGAGGAACATTAAGACCCTCCACTTGATTATTTTCAATATCTATTGATTCCTGTAATTTATTGAATTTTTCCTTTAAGCATTTGGATGCCATGACATTTGTTGCATATATGTTTAGTATTTATATAACTTCATTTTCTATGATGCCTTTTAGCAAGATATACTTTCTCTATACATCCTTTTTAAATTGTTGTTTTTGCTTTAGTTCTCAGATCATGATTGCTACTCTTGCCTAATTTATTCAGTATTAATTAATGCTGAAACATAGTAGATTTTGTCATAGATCCTTATTTTACCCCTGTGTTATGTTTCTCTGTTTCAAATATCTTTCCTTTAAATATTGTTCAATTCTGGTTTATAATTCATTTTACTTTCCAATTGTTTTGTGGGTGCTTTCATCCCATTCATACTCACAAGTATGATAACTATATATTTTCCTCCTTTTTATTATCTTCTTTTGACACCACCCTCCTGGCCATTCTCAAAAATCTGTTTTTCTTCCAATCACTGCCTGCTTTTATCCAAGCCTCTTTTTTCAAGCCTCTCTTTTATTACCCTTTCCCTCCCCCTACTTCTGTATATATTAAGACAGATTTCTATTACATTTTGACTCTTTGCATTTCTCTAGATAAATGTAAATGCAATTTTATATACTTTTCTTTTTTGAACCAATTTAGATATGAGTGAGGTTGAGGCTTTGCTCACCACCTCCCACCATTTTCCCCTTCAGTGTAAAAGTTCATCCTTTCTTTCCTTCTTATGTGAGATAATTTTCTTCATTCTTTCTCTCCCTTCCTAGTCCATTCTCTCTATTTTGACAGCCACCAGCCTAGTACATAGATTCATTACCAACTGTTTCTATTCACCCTGCAAATATTCTTCAGATAAAGACAAATTTTATGCATAAATGATCATATAACTCCTTTGAAAAATTTGCTTCAATATATTCTTCTAACTAAAGAAATTTCATATTTCTTTTCTTTTTAATCAAGATCTATTTTTGCATAAGCAAAACCAATGCAACCAAGTTTATAAAGAAAGCAGAAGCATGGCATACAAATTTTATGGCCAGTGTCTCTGATAAAGTCTCATTTTTAAAATATATAGATAACTGAGTCAATTTTGTAAGATTACAAGTCATTCCTCAAATGAGAATGGTAAAATGATATAAACAGGCAATTTTCAGATGAAGGAATGAAAGTTATCATTAGTTATATGAAAAATTCTCTAAATCACATTTGATTAGAAAAATGAAAATTAAAATAACTTTCAGGTACCAACTCACACCTGTCATATTGTCTGATATGACAGGAAAGAACATGGTAAATATCGGAGAAGTTGTGGGAAAATTGGAACACAGATGCATTGTTTGTTGGAATTGTGAACAGATCAACCTTGAGATCAATTTTGAAATATTATCAAAAAGGTATAAAACTGTGCATACCCTTTGATCTAGCAAAGACATTGTGAGGAATATATCCTGAAGAGATCGTGAAAGAGGAAAAAGGACCCACATGTACAAAAAATAGTTATAGCAGAGTTTTTTGTTTTTTTTTTTTTTGTGGTGGCCAAGAATTGCAAATTAAGGGGATGCCCATCAATTGGGGAAGGGCTGAACAAGTTCTGGTATATGTATGTAATGGAATGCTATTATGTTATAAAAAATGATAAACAGGTGGATTTCATTAAAACCTAGAAAGTCTTAGAAAACTCTTGCTGAATGAAGTTAATACCAGAACTTTGTACACAGAAATAGCAACATTGGATGATGACCAACTTTGACAGACTTACCTCTTTTTAGCCACAGAGTGATCTAAGACAATTCCAAAAGATTCATGATAGAAAATGCTATCCCGTTCCAGAGAAATATGAGGTCTAGATATAGATCAAATCGTTCTGTTTTCTTTTTTTCTTGTTGTTATTATTATTTTTCTTTCTCATTGTTTTTCCCCTTTTGCTTTTATTCTTCTTTTACAATGCAACTAATGTGGAAATATGTTTAATATGATTGTACATACATAGCCTAGATCAGATTACTTGCCATCTTGGAGAGGGGAGGAGGGAGGGATGAGGAAAAGTTCAGAACTTCAAATCTAATAAAAGGGAATCTTGAAAACTGTCTTTACATGTAATTATAAAAAAAATATTATTCAGTGGGGGAGATAGGGGAAGATCTTCCCAAATCTGACATTTCTGTACTTTATTAGACATATCATAATGTGCCTTTATAGTCCTTATTTCTGTAAAATTGCCTAACAGATAGTAGACACTCAATAAATAGTTACATTCACTTAGTTTCATTCTTATCTATTTACTTAATAAATAAATAGGAGTGAAGGCAATATTTATGGTGATCAATTCTATACTTTCACCAAAACTGTATACTTTGCCCTCCATGGGTCCCTTGCCTCTGGGATATCATTCATCCACTTGTGGAATTATTTCTGATGGATGAAGGAGAGAGGAAAATCAGTCAATTTAAACAAGGAAATAGCTAATTTGAATGAAAATTATAATTTTATTTAATTCATCAGAAATACTTTCTAACCATCCTTTTTAATACTTTTTAACCATCCGTTAAAAAACTTGATATAATCATGAATTTCTAGCTGGAAGGTATCTTAGAGGCCATTTAGTGCAACCTCCTCATTTTATACATGACAAAACTCAGGCCCAAGTAATTTAATTAATTAGCTGAGATTAAAGAGGTAATAAATAAAAGTATTGGGATCTAATTCACCCTTTTACTCCATGGGCAGATTACTAATAACTTTTCCCTTCAGATGACACTACATCTTTTCTTTTTTTTTTTCCTTCATTTTTCTAATATACTTGTTAAACATTCTACAGGTTATCTTTGTCTAGTATCTTGTCCCCTGCTGCAATGAGACTCCAAGAAGGTTCTGAAAAAGTTTTAATTAAAACTTGAATCTTTCTGAAAGGTAGAGCAATATTCTATGCAAAGAGAACACTTAATAAATGTGGGCTGAATAATAATAATAATCAAATAATAATAATCAAAGAAAATTGTTAGTTGTCTTTGTAACTGAAAAGTAGAATGTGAAATAAATGAAACATCTGTCTCATACTTGGCAAATAGTTGATGTCTTTTTCTTAAGGGCAGCAAAGAGGTGAATAGGATAGATATAATTTAAAATCACAATTTAGAACTTGGGGGTCCAGGAAAATAGTGGAGATATTGGCACTGATGGTGAAACTTGGAAGAGTGAAATATTTAGTAGTGGGGTATGTAGGTATGATATTAAAGCTCTAATGAACAACTTCAATAAATTTGGATAAAGTGTACACTCCTCTGTTTTGGAATTCAATGCTTTTACCATCAGGTCACTACCTGACTCTGAAACCTTCATACCTATTACAGTTCAGTCATACTGTACTTCTTACTATTCCTTATATGCACCATTCCATCTGCTACCCCCATTTCATATTGTTTGTTCTCCATGCCTGACATACATTCTCTTCTCACTTATAACTCTCAGGATGCTCTTTTGCTTGCAAGACTTAGCTCCAAAGTCCATTTCTAAATGAAATTTTTGAGACTTCTGGTGCCATACAATAAAAGAAAACAAGCAAAAATTATACCTTGTATTCATTTTGAATATACAAATCTGTGTACAAGGTACATATATGGTCTTCCCTCTCTAGATTGCAGGGACAGATAGATGATACAGTGGATGGAGTGTTGGGCCAAGACTCAGAACATCTGAGTTAAAATCCACTCTCAGACACTTTCTAATTGTGTGAACCTGGGCAAGTTATTTTGCACTGTTTACCTCAGTTTCAACGTCTGTAAAATGAGCGGGAGAAGGAAATGGTCAATGAAACAAAAAATGGGATCACAAAAAGTTGGACATAACTGAAAAACTACTAAACAACAACAATAATTTGGATTGTTAAGATTCTCAAAAACAATGAGTATTTTGTTGTTTTCATTTTGTTCTTAGAACCTAGTGCAAATCCTAGTTTAATATGCAAAGTCTTGGTTGAAACAGAAAAGTAATATGAATGGGCTGTGAGATGATAACCTTTAACCTCTCCTGTCTTACTGTAACGCTAATGATATTAAATATCTTCCTCACCCATTACTGGGCCTTCTCATTAAGGGAAGTTTGATTAGAGGAGGCCCACACTTTTTGCTAATTTTCTAATGAGACACTGGTTCTCAAGGATTGTGATGCCCTCTGGCTCTGAAAAGCATATAAAGTCTCTGAGACAAGTTTTACTTTGGAGCTTAGTCTTTGGAAGTGTTTGTTTGGATAGACAAGACTCTGGGCAGGCGCTAATTAGCCCCTTCCCTCCCCACTACCCCCAGGTTTGAAAACCAAGATGTTGGTGCTTCTCTCTCTGCTAATTATATGTGTGCAATGGGCAGATAGTTGGATCAGTCTGTTGATCTATGATGTATGTATTGCTTATGTCAGGCAACTGGAAGCCCTGTCTGTTGATTTTGATTTCTCTGTATTTTCTCTGAAGTTCTGGGTGCTGACTTTTCCTACTCACTTAAGTGATTGATACTTTTGCTTTAATAAAGTGATTGTTGACCCCTTTAAAATTACTTTCCTTTTAGGAGTGCAGATCTAGGAACCTGGCAATAGCAAGCCCTCCTGTGTATGTTTGGGTGTTTGCTTTTACACTTGCTTCTCAGTTCTATGCAAAGAATAAGTAATAGGCTGCATAGAGAAGACTGAAAAGGTTAGGGATCTTCAAATCACTTTCTCTCAGTGATAATAACCTGGTTTCTGGCAGATCGCTTGATAAATATAGTTACAGAGGAGGATATTTGCTTAAGTGAACACCTACTACACAGAGATTATTGAAATACTATTTATGTATTTTGTAAAGCTTCAAAAACTTTCAAAACCTAAACCTCTGAACTTATTTTAAAATGACAAGGAATATGTAATTACAAAGGTCTGCTAAACTCTTACTTGTAAAAAATAAAATAAAATCTAAGTGATTGTAATCAGAATAGAGACTGTTTTATCACCAAAAGTATACTTAAGGTAGAAATCATCCACTTACATATATCTGTGATGTATAGAATGATTACAAATGCCTTGAATAGAGATTTAGGATTAGTAGCCTTAAAGTGGATTTAACAAGTGCATCACAAGGTTTTAGTACATAGAAGGTTATTATTTTCTACAGAAGAGTAAGTACTTTGATAAAGAAATTAGTATCAGCTTGTCAGTTTTTTTCTGAGTTTTGAATCAACAAATCTGCCTTTTATTTTTCATGTAGGTGATATAGTTTTCTAGATTTCAGTCAGAACACTCACACACTCATAACTCCTTTTGAATTGTTAATAGTTATTATCAGTAATATTTTAAAAATATAATTTGTCAATTTAGGAACGGTATAAGAATGTGAATTCTCTACTTTCAGGTACTGTAAATTATTTAGCTCAGGAAGAAGCCTCAAAACTGATATTCTAACAAAGACAGATGGGCAATCTATACTTTTTAAAATTTTACTATTTTATTTGTTGAAACTACATATGAAAACAATTAGCTTTCACTTTTTACAATTTCTAGTTCTAAATTTCATCTTACCTTCCTTCCTCTCTTGCACTCTGATCCCCCTTCCCTCAACTTAGAAGCCAAGCAATTTGATAATGGTTAAACATATGTAGCAATATGAAACTTATTTCTCTATCAGTCATATGGAGGGGGAAAAAACCAGATGAACAAAGAAAAAAAAGAAAAAAAAACTATTTTTTCACCTGGGTTCAGATTCCATCACCTTTTCCCATGGAAATGGATTTTTTTTATCCTAAGTCCTTCAGAAATTTTACATTCGAAGTCCTTCAAAATTTTCTTGGATCTTTATATTACTGAGATAGTTTAATTATTTACCTTTGGGCATTGCACAATATTACTGATGTCCCTCTGGTCATGATTTCTTATAGTAAAACAGTATTCCATCAGAATCATGCACCACAGCTCATTAAGTCATTCCCAACTGATAGTTATCTTCTCAATTTCCAGTTCTTTACCACCACTAAAAAGTTGTCATTAATAATTTTTGTACTTGGAGGTCTTTTTCCTTCTTTATCCTTTATTATTTTTTATCTCTTTGGGATACATAGTTGTGATATCATTTTTCAAACAATATGCACAACTTTATAGCCCTTTGAGCATAGTTATACATTCATAATCATATTAAACATATTTCTATATTATACATGTAAAAAAAGAGATAAAAAAAGAAACTATAAAAAAGTATACATCAATCTGCATTCATACTTCTGTAGTCTTTCTTTGGAGATGGATAGCATTTTTCTTTATAACTCCTTCAGAAATGTCATAGATCTTTTTATGAGAAGACCTGTATCTGAGAAAGTGAACAAACAAACCAACAGAAACAACAAAAGTCATTCAAGTTAATAATTGTAAAACATTATTGTTACTGTGTGCTTTTTTTCCCTGCTTCTGTTCATTTCACTTTGCATTAGATCAGGTAAATCTTTCCCTGTTCTTTTCTGAAATCCATCTACTCTGAATTTCCTATAGCAAAATAATATTCTCTCACAATCATATACCACAAGTTATTCCATCATTCTCCAATTAATAGATATGCTCTCAATTTCCAGTCTGTTGCTCCTGCTAAAAGAGTTGCTGTAAATATTTTTGTACATATAGGTCCTTTTCCCTTTCTTTCTTTCTTTTTTGATCTTTTTGGACTACAGGACTAGTAGTACTATTGTTAAGTCAAAAGACATACACAGTTTTATAACTCTTAGAGCATAGTTTCAAATTGCTTGCTAGAATTGTTGGATAAGTTCACAACTCCACCAACAGTGCAATAGGGTTTGAATTTTCCCAGGTCCTTTCCAATATTTGTCATTTTCTTTCTCTATCATATTAGCCACAATCTGATAGGTGTGATGTGATACTACAGACTTGTTTTAAATTTTGTTTCTTTTATCAATATTTATTTAGAGCATTTCTTCATATCATTATAGATAACATTGATTGCTTGTCTATATCCATTGACCATTTATCAATTGCTTTTGCATTCTTATATATTTCACATAGTTCCCTTCATTTATGAAAAGTGTTTTGGAATTGTGTTCATAGAAGTCATTCACAGTTCTTTTTTGAACAATATTATTGTTACTGTTTGCAGCATTCTCCTAGTTCTGTCACTTCACTACACATCAATTCATGTCACTCTTTCCAAGTTTTTTCTTAGAAAACGTGTTGTATTTAGATAAAAAGCTGATTTACGCATCCATTTTTAAAGCATCCATACATCATCCATTTATTCAATACACATTTATTTACCCACTTACAATTTGCTATCTGTAGTGTTACATACTCTGTATATGAATTAAAAAAAAACAACACCTTTGCATTGAAGGAACTTACCTTCCATTGGAATTTTTGTCACCACGCTATATCAATTGATCATATATCAAGTTAAAACACACACACACACACACACGCACACACACACAGACATAAACCTGGCATATCCAGCTATCTATGAACCCAATTTATGTTACCAATTAGACTTGAACATTCATCCAAAATGGAATTAAACATTTGCTGGTTTCACTCTGTTAGTCTAAATATATTCAGTCATTCAATTATCATACATTTATTAACGTCCTTCAATGTAGGGAGCTTTGTTTTACGTTATGGGGGTATAAAAACAATGGTGAGATATTTTCTTATCCTCAAGAAACTCACATTCATTTGGAGATATACAACAGAGCCACATATAGGTAAGACATATTGCAGGGAGTAGATTGTTTTATTTCCTTAGTATAAAGAACTCCAGATAAGAAAATTTCTTCTACCAGGGCAAGTTTTTGCCTTTTCTGCAACCTATGGCCTTAGAGAGCTTCATAGAACTTTGAAAGATAAAATGAGTAGCCCGAAATCACATAGCCAGTATGTATCAGAAGCAGGTCTTGAACCCTATGATTTATTGTTTGATTGTCCTCAATTGCATGTAAAATTATTTTAATATTCATTTAAAAATAGTTCAAATTTTCTCCCTTCTTTCCTCCCCTGCTCATTAAGTAATTCATATATTGCTGTTACTGCATACAATATTCTCTTGGTGAAGTTCATTTCCTTTTGCATCAGTTCCTGTCTTTCCAGATTTTCCTAAGACCATCAGGCTCCTCATTTCTTATAACACAATAGTTTTACATCAAAATCATATGCAACAGCTTGTTCTGTGATTTCTAATCAATGGACTTCCCCTCAGGATTCTTTGCCACCACTCAAAGAGCAATCATAATTATTTATGTATATATAGGTCCTTTTCCTTTTTGGGGTACCTCTTTAGGGTACATACCAAGGAGTGGTATTGCTTGGTGAAAGGGGATTCATGATTTTATAATCTTTTAAGCATTCTGTTATTTTAATTTACATTTCTCTAATGAATAGTGATTTAGAGGTTTTTCATTTTTCCTATGACTATCAATAGCTTTGATTACTTTGCCTGAAAACAGCTTGTTCATATTCTTTGACCATTTATCAATTAAGGAACAGTTTCAGTTTCTATAAATTTGACTCAGTTCTCAATATATTTGAGAAATTGGGTCTTTCAAGGTGCTATGATCTAAGAAGCAGTGTGTTTCCTAGTCTGCTGCTCTGTGTTCTGGTCAATGAATGACCACAAATACTCTTTTCTACCCTGGAACTGGAAGCAAGGCCCCACCTCCCCTCTTATCCCAAGTTCTGGTATCTTTGTGCTCTTTTGCTCCCTCAAAGTGTAACCCAGATCCTAATGTGCACAATGCAAGAGAATCTTGCCCCTAGTGCCAACAAAGGGACCCCTACAATCTCCTTCTGATTTGTTGTCTAACCTCTTTACTGTCTGATGGCTGAGAAGACAGAAAGCTCTCACTGTGACCACTAAACCTATTGCCCCATGGCCTATTGCTATTTGTTGGGACATGGTCTGCTCTGGATTGTGCTCTTCTCTCACCCTTCTGTAAAAGACTTTTCCTATAGACCTTCTAATTACCTAGGACTCAAAAATTATTTTACCCTACATTTTTGTGGGCTCTGCCAATCAAAAATTTGTTTTGAGGCATCATTTAAAGTTTTGGAAGGGTTTCAGGAAGTTCTTAGACACAGTTCTGTGCTTTTTCTACCCATCTTGACATCATTACCTCCAATCATATATTTCCAATAAAAACAGGGCTTTTCCATTTAGAAATTCACATATCAAGTTAATTTCAAAATAGTTTAACTTCAAAATCATTTATTAAAGGTAGTTTAATTATAGATTTTACTGTGATTGTTTCCTGTTTTGTTCTAATGAAGAGCACAGTGATCTAGAAAGAGAATAAAAAGGGAGCAGACAGTTATTTAAATATAAATAAAAGCTTAAATCTAAATGCAACTTTCTCCTTAATTTAAACTTTAGTTCTCTGATTCCAGTTTACCTTTCTTGGTATAACAGACATTACACTCTTTTATGCACTTTATGCAACTGCCAAAGTGACCCACTCCTCTTGTTTACATAAGCATTCTTTTATCCATCTCCTGGCCTTTGCTCAGTTATTTGCCTTCTGGAATTCTGGAATTGCTCTTTTCAAATTTCAACTCAGCAACATCAACTACAGCAAGCCTATGTAAATAAAACTAGATTGAATTTACCTTGCATTAATTTTGTAATCAATACAGGAAGGAGGGACCGTTGTGTAAATGGTAGTGATTTGGCTTCAGCCTAGGGAAGATCTGGTTGACATTCTATCTCTAATACAAACATGCTGTGTAGCCAGCCCTCAGCAAACTACTTAATCTTTTTGTTCAATGCAACCTTCTAAGACTGTACATAAGTAGCAGGGAAGGCTTCCATTTACTTTAATAGAGAGAGTTATATACATCCAGAAAATCACAGAACAGTCGCCATAATTTAATTTGAATATATTTGTACCATGGAAATCTATATGTATTATTAATTCCAGTAAAATAGAAGCTTCTTGAGGTCCAAGAACGTTTTATTTTTATCTTTATATCTCCACTGCCTAGAAATCTTGCCTAATACATGGTTAATTCTGAATACATGTTTATTGATTGACTGGTCTGATCTCCATGCTTAATAAGATGGGCTTTAAGGAGAACAAATTCAGATGACAAAGTCAGATAAAACATACAAAATAAAAAATATGGGGGTAAGATGAACCTTAAAAAGTAATCTTTTAGTTTATTTACTATCCTAAATGTTTTTAGTTATTGACAATATATTATCAACTCAGTGAGGCACAGATTTTAGTAATAATGTCCCAATGCAGTATATTCTAAAGGAGAAGCTGTTCTGTTAACTGATTTTGTTAAATTTGATGACATTGAATGCTATTAACAGAAAATAAATGAAAGAAACTATGATGTAAAGTCAATCTAAAATCCCATGGAGCACAAAATTAACTGAATCTGTTACTGAACCTGAGCTTTTAACAAAAAAAAAAATCATTTAAATGGGTGAAAATTGCTGCTGTTCTCAGGGAACCAGAGTCATCAATATGATCTGCACCTGTGGAATATTATCCTATTACAGCATGAAAGTACTGAAGTGAAAAATAGATCTCTTTTCTCTACATAATTCCCTCTATTGAGCCCAGTTTTCTTGTTCTAATTGTGACATTTCCACCTACTTTATCTCTTCGGCAATATTTTCTTAGCAATAAGTATAATAAAATTTTAATAATAAAAACATTTTTAAGAACAAAAACCTAATTATCATTTATTTTTTGTGATGTTATTATTGCCATTAATCTTGGTTATTATTAAGATTATTTCTAATAAAAATAATGATATGAACAATAGTTATTGCTTTATAAGGAACAGGTAAATATTGTAGTGGATACAGGGCAAGGACTGGAATCAGAAGAGTTGTCTTCCTGAGTTCAAATCTGACCTCAGACACTTTCTAGCTGTGTAACATTGGAGAAGTCACTTAATATTATTTCTCTTAATTTCCTCATCTGTAAAAAGACCTGGCGAAGGAAATGGAAAACTACCTAATTATCTTTGCCACAAAAAGTGCAAATTGGGTCACAAACAGTCACATTAACTGAACAAAAACAAAATTGTTTTCATAGCACTTTAAGGTTTGCAAAGTGCTTTGCAATTGATCCTGATAATGAACCTGGGAAATAAACAATATATTCTCTTGCACCATCAGTTCCTGAATCTAGATTCTGAGTTATTCCATTTTATCTCTTTAGTTATTTCACATGGATTTTATACATGCATTAGCATATACAGATATATGTATATGTTTATATATGCATGTATACATGTATATGTACACATGTACTTTACAAATTTTGAAATGATAAAAAATGTTAATTGTTAATATAGTCTATCATGCTGAAAAGTATAGAAACAAAATACATTGAATACAAATAGGAGCAGATTCATGTTTCTAGGTATCTATCAGTCAGACATCAGTATCTATATCTAAAGTAATAGACTTCAGTGTTTAGAAACAGAAATTTACGTGGTGCTGTCTTTTGTATGTCTTGCACTATATTACTCCTTCTATGTTAATATCAAGCCAATTTAGGACAGACATTATTGCTAAGATAGTTCTTTCCCTGACACTTTTTTCTTCACTGTAAAAAAAAAATAAAATAAAATCTCTTAGTAAGAACAAAGAGTTACACGATAATTCCTTATGTGGTCTGTATATTCTTTTCCTAGCCATATTTTATATCCTCCTTATTGCTTTTTGTGTTCCTGTTCTCCTAGTGTTCTGCTCCAGACAAGAGGGAATACCCTGGAGTATCTAACCCTTTCAGATCTGCAATTCTGGCCATTTCACCAACTACATTCTGGTTAGTGAGTGTCTCACATTGTCCACTAAATCTTATTGACATTTTAATGCTTTCTATTAGATTTCAGCTATCTTTTTGCATATCATTCATAAGTAGTTCTCACCCTCCTGATTCAGAAGTACAATCAAAGCATCATAGCTTTTGCAAATAGGAAAAGAAAAAAAAATTCATCAATTTACTTTCCAATTGTGCTGTTCACTATCCCTATAATTTCACAGAAAACAAACAAATAAAAAATAACCAACCAAAACACCTTTCTCCTTATACATTCCCCCCACCCCCCATTAGGATACATTTTCCTTCAGGGAAGAGATGGTCTCACCTTTCTTTTTATATCCCAGATGGTCTTAAAAGCCTTGAGGCTTGAGCAGTAGTTTGGCCATAAACAATAAAAATATAGTTTGCAGGTAATTTTATGGTAATGGGGGTGGGAGAGTAATGTTCACAGTTTCCTAATTTATTATTAGCCAGTAATTATGGGACTTGGGAATTTCTCCCTTTATAGTCCTGCTATGTTTCTTTAGAAAGGCTGCAAAGTTTAGAAAGGCCATAAAATTAAATGGGTAGAGTTTAGATATCATAAACACCATAGCTCAACTATGGAAATGGCTGGTACCTGATGAAATAGAAACAGATGTTATGCAGGCCTAGTTTACATCTCTGATGATTTAGCTGTTTTCAAACCTGAACCACTTCTGATGTTCATCTCCTCCCCCTACTAAGATTCAATGACTAATCCATAATTTTAATATATGCTAGTTGACATGTAAAAAAAAAAAAAAACACGAGCCTTGGAAAACCACAGAATTTATTTGTGAAGAATTCTTGGAGAAAAAATTAAATTGGACACTTTTGAGTATCCAAGCTTAGGTTTAGTCTGCATTGCCAGGGAGGAGTTTTTCTTATATCTGAAACATCATCTATTTATGAAAAAAATATTCTAAAGATCTATTTATTACTCACTGGATGAATGTACTAATAGAGTTAAGCAGTATTCACAGAATTACTTGTTTGTCAGCTCCTTCAGTGCAGCAAATCCTATTGTATTTATAAGAAATATATCTTTACATTTCTTAGTAGATCTTTATTTTTTTAATAATTTAACAGTTTTGAAAATAGTTCATGTTTCTATAGCACTTACTGGTATACTATGTTCACAGTGACCCAATGTGCTGGATGTCAATTTTATGTTCACAACAGAGAGGTTGCAACCCTCTCAAGATGAAACAAGAAATCACAGATTTTAGCTTCCTAATAAATCAGTAGTCATCTATAGGTGTATGCTGAAGAAGTTGTTCAATATTTAATGCAGCTTGAATGATGCTGAAAGATTTGCAGGTGGATCTTTCAGGGAGAGAAGGCTAATATAAGAATATGGTGGAAAAGGTAACCTTTTGGTTGAGAAAGTTGCTGGATAATAGAAGAAAAAGAAGTCTGGACCATCAAGATCAGAGACTAGAGAGAAATGAAGGAAAACATCATCAGGGTTTGTATAAATTAGCACTGTAAAATTGATTGGCTTTCTAATTTATTCAGTCATTTACTACTCAATAAACATCAAGTAGGATTGGGGAAATATGGTAAGGTAGAATTACTTTTCACTCATTCTCTCAGAGGTAAATGTGACTTGAGAAGAAAATAAAAACTCTATATACTTGAAGAGGCAAGAACAATAAAGGATGTTTTATTTAGTAACTTTTCTAAGCCACAATATACATACGTATCCATATGCTATAATCAGATTTAATCAATATTATTTTTTTTCTTAATTTTATTTTATAAAATTAAGTTGATGTTGAGATTGTTTTTAATTTCAATTCCTATAAAATATTTCATGTGAAGTGATTCTTTTTCTATCCATAAAGCTTTATAATTCTTGATTATAGAATTGTAACTCTTGATAAAATATTTGAGGCAACTCAAATAAGGAAGCTTAGAGGATATTATTCCATAAGCAATGGAGAGATGACATAAAGCAATACATCAACAGAAGAAATGTGAATCAAAGAAAAATGTGGAATAGGACGAAGACGATTAAAAATGAGAATGAGGAAAATTAATTTTATTTAGTAAATATGAAAAGGGGGACTTCTGGGAGCCAAAATGATGAAATAAGCAGTAAATCACTGTGGGCCTTCCATTTTCACTTCAATCAAACAGCAAACTATTGCCCAAGAACAAATCCTGTAACTGTGGAGCCAGTGGAAAGATTAGGTAGAACAGTCTTTTCGGACAGGACACTTGGGGTATTGGCAAGAATAGTCTGTCTCATTGGGGTAAAAGTGGCATGCATTACAGGACAGGAAACACCCCAGAAAGCTAACAGCAAGCAAATCCAACTTCAGAAAATCAGTAGGAGATCCTGAACCTCAGTGTGGTAGAGTAGGCAAACATGAAGACAAGGAACTCCACACATAAGCACACAGACACAGACACAGACACACAGACACACACACACACACACACATCATACCTTAATATAGTCAAGGAAATCAGAAGACTCCAGCTAGAAGAAATACCACATGCTTCTACATAGCCCCAGGTGGGCAGTTGTCCTGCAGCTGCCAGACTTGCAGGTACTTCGGTGAAGTCCAGGAGAAACAGGCTTTTTCCAGAGGCCATATCCCCACATACTTTATTGTAGCCATAGTGAAATGCACAAATCCCCCCCGCTCCCCACTCTGGCCTCAGCACATTACAGACACCACTATGACTCCATCTCAGGACCACATAAGCTTGCAGACCCCTACAGCCTCCTTGTGTCAGCACCTGGCTCCAAACAAAAGAAATTTCAGACAGTGACCCCTGTGTTCCATAAAGACAGATCAACGCCAAAGGCCAGGAAAAAGGCAAACAAGATGAACAAGAAGCAAAAACACACATTTATCATAAAAAATTCCTATATTGACAGATCAAAACACAAACCTGGAGGGCAATAAAGTCATTATACCACTGTCTAAAAAGTTAAAGGAAAATATGAATTGGCCTCAAGCCCAAAAAGCCTTCTTGGAGGAACTCAAGAAGGATTTTAAAAGTGAAATAGGAGAGATAAAAGAAGAATTGGAAAACGAGATGGCAGGTATTCAAGAGAGAATTAACAGCTTAGAAAAGAAAGGACAAAAACAGGGTACAGAAAATAATTCCTTAAAAAATACAGTTGACAAGAAGATTCTGAGAAGATTTTGGAGTAAGTCAACAAATTCTGAACTCTCAATATTAAACCAGAAGCAAGCCTCCTGGAGTCAGCTGGGTTGGGAGGCTACCTCAGCCCCAGCTACAAGACCTTATATTCCATGAACAGTGAGAGGTGTTAGGTGTCTGAGCTACGTAAGATGGAGAGAACCTCTGTTGACAAGGAATGCCAGACCCACCTGTGTTGCAGAAATGTAATAAGGTCAGGAAGGAACCAGAACACTAACAAAGAAACAACGATTGACAGTTCTTAATACAAGGCAAAGTATTTATTATATAACCTTTCTTGAAATGCAAATACATGGCTATAAATTTTGAATCCTCTCATATATTATGCTGTGGATATGGCATGTTTTTTTTTTTCTCTCATTTTGTATTTGTTTCAACATTTTAGTATTTAGTGTTTCCTTTTTTTGTGTATTTAAGTTTCAGTAATTCAAAATAAAAAAAAAGAACAATTGGTCAAATGGAAAAAAAATCCAAACAAGAAAGCTCCTTAAAAAGTAAATTTGGTGAAATGGAAAAGGAGGCAAAAAGTTGAACTGAATAAAATAACTAAAAATTAGACTTTGGCAAGTGAAAGGCAATGACTCTGTGAGACACCAGGAATCAAACCAAATCAAAAGAATGATAAAATAGAAGAAAATGTAACATATCTTAATGGGAAAACATCTGACCTGGGCAACAGATCCAATTATTGGACTACCTGACACCCGTAATCAAAGAAAGAGCCTGGACAGCATCTTTCAAGAAATTTTCAGGGAAAAATGCCCTGATATAAAGAACCACAGGGTAAAATAGTCATTGAAAAAATCCACAAGTCACTTTCCAAAGATATCCCAAAGTTAAAACTCCAAGGAATAATTTTAGTCAAATTACAAAATTATTGGGTTAAGATAAAATATTGCAAGCAGACAGGAAGAACCAATTTTAGTATTGTAGAACAAGAATTATCATTATTCAGAATGTAGCAACTTCTACATTAAAGGATGAAAAGAGTTGGAATATGGTATTCCTAAAGGTAAAAGAGGTTGTATTTACAGCCAAAAATTAACCACCCACCAAAATTGATCATAATCTTTCAGGGAAGATGAAAGACATTCAATAAAATAGGGAACTTTCAATCATTCTCAATGGGAAAAACAAAAACAAAAAAAATCAACAGAAAATCCGATCTTGAAACACAAGACTCAAGAGAAGGACAAAAAAAAAAGTAAATAGGAAACAAAAAAAGAACATATTATTCAAAAAAGTTAAACTGTTTATATCCCTACACAGGAATATGATACTTGTAACCATTGAGAACTCTATCTTTATTGCAACATTTATTACATTTAGGAGTGTGTGTGTGTGTTCCTCCTTCGTTGCTGAAGAAGATCATGACATCAGAGAAATAATGACATGACTTGCACTTGACTTTGTTTTGAGTGAAGGCAGGCTGTGCAGGTCACCAACTTCACTTCTCCTCCAGAGCCATCAGAATCCAGTGACCATATATTCATCAGAATGACTGCAGGTGACCCAGGATGAGGCAATTGAGGTTATGTGATTTGCCCAAGGTCACACAACTAGTGAGTGTCAAGTGTCTGAGGTGAGATTTGAACTCAGGTCCTCCTGTCTCCTGCACTGGTACTCTATTCACTGCACCACCTAGCACCCCTAGAAGATGTCTACTTAGAGGGCGTAGGTATAAGTTGACTTTAATATGATGATAAAAACAGAATTAAGGAGTGAATATAAAAGGATTGTACTGAGAAAAGCCAAAAGGAGTAGGAAGAATAGGGTAAATAATATCACATGAAGATGTACAAAAGAACTATTTCAGTAGAGGGAAAGAAGGGAAGTAAGATGTGTATTGTTTGAATCTTACTCTCTTCAGATTTGGCTCAAAGAGGGAAAAACATAGACATTAAGTTGAGTATAGAAATCTATCCTACCCCATAGGGAATTAAGTAGGAGAAAGAGGAAATGAAAGGGATATAGTAGACAAAAGGGAAGGAAGTAGTAAGAGAACAGGGAAAGAGAAAGGAGATAGGGAATAGAAAGGCAGGTAGAACAATGGAGGGGTAGTCAGAAGCAAATCACTTGTGACGAGTGAAAGGGAGAAGGAAGAAAGAAAATATAAACAGGAGAGACAGGATGGGGGGAAAGACAAAGCTAGTAATCATAATTGTGAATGTGAATAGGATGGACTGTCCCACGAAATGGAGATGGAAAGCAGTGTGAGTTCAAAACAATATGTTGTTTATATGAAACACATTTGAAGCAGTGAGATATACACAGAATAATTGTAAAAGGCTGGGGCAGAATATGTTACACTTCAGCTGGAGTAAAAAAAAGCAGGAGTAGAAAATCTGATCTCACACAAACAAAAATAATACTGCTTCTAATTAAACATGATAAGGAAGAAAATTACATGTTGCTAAAAGACAATATAGGCAACAAAATAATATCGATACTAGACATATATGCACCAATTGATATAGCATGCAAAAGCTTAGAGGAGAAGGTAAGTGAGCTACAGGAAGCAATAGCAAAACTATGCTAGTGGTGACCTCAACTACCCCTCTCCAAACTAGATAAATCTAGACATAAAATAAATAAGAAAGAAATTAAGAAGGTTAATAGAAATTTAGAAAAGTTAGATATGACCTAAATTTATTTACTTATTCGGTGCATCAAACTATCAAAAATTATTTTATGGAGCTAGAAAAAATAAGAAAATACATCTGAAAGAACAAAAGATCCAAAATACTAAGGAAATTAATGAAAAGAAATGCTAGGGACAGTGGCCTAATCATACAACATCTTAAATTGTATTATAAAGCAGCAGTCATTAAAACTACTTGGTACTGGCTAATAAATAGAGGGGTAAATCAGTGGAATAGGTTAGGTACACAAGACACAGTAGTCAATGAGTATAGCAATCTACTCTTTGATAAACCAAAAAGACACCAGCTTCTGGGATAAGAACTCACTATTTGACAAAAACTGCTGGAAAATAGTATGGCAGAAAGTAGGCATAGTTCAACGTCTGACACCATATACAAAAATAAAGTCCAAATGGAAACACAATTTAGATATAAAGGCTGATACTATAAACAAATTAGGGTTACAAGGCATAGTTTGTGTGTCAGATTTATGGAGAATGGAGGGATTTATGACCAAACAGGAGATAGAGAACATTATCAAATGCAAAATGGATAATTTTGATTACATTAAATTGAAAAGTTTTTTACTTAAACAAAACCAATGCAACCAAGATTATGAGGGAAGCAGAAAGCTGGGAAATAATT
Source organism: Notamacropus eugenii (assembly GCF_028372415.1). Classification (NCBI taxonomy): domain Eukaryota; kingdom Metazoa; phylum Chordata; class Mammalia; order Diprotodontia; family Macropodidae; genus Notamacropus; species Notamacropus eugenii. Next base: position 254,053,923 of record NC_092877.1, on the reverse strand, counting down.
TTTGCAACTAGTTTCTGTAATAAAGGGCTCATCTCTAAAATATATGGAGAACTGAGTCAAATTTACAAGAATACAAGGCATTCCCCAATTGAAAAATGGTCAAAGATTTATGAACAGGCAGTTTTTCCAAAGGTAGAAATTAAAGGTTTCTATAATCATGTGAAAAAATGCTCTAAATCACTATTTATTAGAGAGTTTCAAATCAAAACAATCCAGGCACCACATCACACTTATCAAATTGGCTAACATGACAAAATAGGAAAATGATAAATGTTTGAGAAGATGTGGGAGAGTTGTAACACTAATTCAGTGATGGTGGAGCTGTGAGTTGATACATCCATTCTGGAGAACAATTCAGAATTATGTCCAAAGGGCTATAAAAATGTGTATACCCTTTGATGCAGCAATATTAGAAACTTACGGAAGTGAATGTTGAAAATTAAAAATTAATTAACTTTAAAAAAAGAAAAGTAGGATATGTTAGACTTCTGGTGCAAAGTGAATGGTAATAGAAACAAATAGACCTTTTCTTTAGCAGTACCTAGCACCTTCACAAAAAGTAACCATGTACTAGGGTATAAAAACTTCACAGTCCAATTCAGAAAGGCAGAAATATTAAATGCATCCTTTAAAGATCATGATGCAATGAAAATTACATGTAATTAAGTGCAAAGAAAAATAGATTCAAAATTAATTGGACTCTAAATCATCTAATCCTAAAGATGAATAGGTCAAGCAATAAATCAGAGAAACAACAACTTCATCAAAGAGAATGACATTAATGAGGTGACATAACAAAACCTTATGGGATACAGCCAAAGCAGTTCTTAGGGCAAACTTTATTTTCCTAAATCAGAGGTGAGAAAACTTTTCATGCTGGAAGGCTGCATTAATATTTAGCTGTAATCAAATAAGGCCTCATTCAAGAAACTTCAGTTAGATATACTTTAAAATGCACATGTTTTTTATAAAAAAAAAAAACTAACTGCTATGTAATTAAGAATTTCAAAAAATAAAACTATATCTATTTTAAATTTAACTAATCTTTTAACGTCATTGCTTTGTCCAATTTTTGTTGAAAATCTTTTGAATGTTTTGTTGCAACATGGAGGTGTACAGTTTCACCTGATCCTCTAGATGCTTATGAGTCTTTTGTGACCTTAATGGTGCCTTAATTTGAGTTTGGTAGAAGAATGTATATTCATAGCAATAAGTGATTGAATAACAAGAAAGCATTTTTCAAACATGTTGCCAAAGGTACGGGTAAACAATTATGTGAAAGAAAATCACAAACAATATACCAAAATTCCTGAGATATAGTGAAAGTAGGCCTCAGAAGAAAGCTTATATCCTTAAAAATATACATTAACCAAATCATAAAGGCAAGGATTAATACAATGAATATGCATTGTATAAATAAAAAGTCAACACATGAACAAATTGAAAATAAGTGCAAACAAGAATACTTTGAAAATTAGAGGAGAGATAGATAACCTAGAAACCAAAAATACTATAGAAGTGATAAGCAAAAGCTTGATTGTGTTGATTTTTGTTAAGTCATTTGGAATATATTCTATATTAGTCTTAATAATATTATAATCTTTTTTGAGTTCTTTCTGTACATATGCTTTCATTATTTCATGGAGAATGGCTTCAAGACTTTAGGTTGTGTTTGGCATTTGTATGTATTTGAATACATACACAACTAAAATCCATTTCTTTATTTATATATATATGCCAACATCTCTGACTCTTTCTGCCTCTGTATGCCTCTCCCTCTCTCTCTCTCTGTCTCTCTCTTTCTGTCTCTCTCTCTCTCTCTCTTTCTCTGTCTCTTTCTCTCCATCTCAATATTGCTTTTTTATTACTCATTGATACCCACTCATGTATATTCATACCCATGCACATGTATGTATGCCTCTATGCATGTATTTGCTTAGAAGCTGTTGATTTACATTGATGGAGAAAGTTACTTTATTTATAATTCTCCAAGCTATGCACAAATCCAGTCACCAAAGCTAAATTCATTGCTCACTAAGACACTTTCCAGGTTTAAATACTGATTAAAGATAATTCTTCCCACTGTCTCATTGTGTTGTAACATTTGTACGTTTTCCGACTTATAGCAAGAAACATTTTTTCAAGGAACAACTGCACATAAGGAGGCAGCATGGAGTACTGCAAATGAATATTGTCTTTGTAGTATAGAGAAGTGGGATCTAGGCACAACTCTTCCATGAATCATTTGTGACATTTATCAAATCATTCATTCTAACTCTTCCTCACTTTCTTCATTCATCAAATTAGAGGGTGGAAGAAAATTATGTTTGACCTCCATTTCTAAGATTATGTGACCATAATCTTCATTGCTATCTTGATAAGATCTTTCCTAAGAAGTAAAACTTGAACAATACTATATTGTTTCATAATCAGGAAACTTGAATAGTAAGCCCAGAAGATTTCCTCAATATTTACTCTAACAACATATTCAAAGCTCCCCTTAGCTTGTAGAATGGAGGAAAATCTGGACAAACTTGGAAAAACTTTTCTTCTCCAGGCACTAGTTTTATGTTAGGAATTCACCTAACAGCAACCACTTTCTCTATTTTTTTAATAATCTGGTGCCCCTTTGGATTTTTAGTGTACATGCTGTCTGAAAGTCTTTTGAAATAAAAATAAAATAGAAATATCAAGTAATCAAATCAAAGTTTATTTCACAGCTCTCTGGCCAATCCATGCTCTAGGTATTTCTTCTTTTACTCTTGCAAACTATATTTCTGCTCTTATTTTGCATATAAGTTTCCTTCATTTATCCATCTATCCAACTGTATCTATCATTACTCAAAATAAAATAAAGCTCAGTTTATTTTCATCTGTTAAAAAAGCTTATTATGCTACGCCACATGCCATTTAAACAGATGTTTCCAAGAATAAAATATACAAGTTCAGCAGTCATTGATGTCATAAGGTAGGAGAGAATTGGGAAATAAATAGGGCAATTCATTATACAGTAAGTCAACAGTCAAGCATTTTTTAGTATGAAGTACATTGCAGGGACTGTTAACTACTAAGGATACAAAAAAAGGCAAATCATGTGCTACACTCAAGGGACTCATGCTCTAATGGAGTTCACAGTTCCATCAATTGAAGAAAACGTGCAGGAATCCACAATATTTTGTCAAAGCAGATCCATTCCTTAATTGTTTCAGTGAACCTGAAAAGTTTTCAGTTCTTCATGATAATATTCAGTTGTGGTTAGGTGGCACAATGGATAGAGTACCATGGCTTATCTGAAAGATCTGATTTCAAATCCTGCTTCAGACGCTTATTAACTGTGTGATCCTGGGCAAGTCACAACTCTGTTTGCTTCAGTTTCCTCATCTGTAAAATGAACTGGAGAAGGGAACGACAAAGCTCTCCAGTATCTTTGCCAAGAAAATTCATAAATGAAGTAATGAGAAGTCAAACACTTCTGAAACAAGTGGACAACAACAATAACAGCAATATTTACTTTGGGGTAGCAGCATACTTCACTTGCTATCAACTGAACACCAATGCTGACACTGACTCCTCCAACCTGAGTCCCCACTCTCACTTCTATTATCAGGGTCCAAGAGTTCCTAGACTTCAACTATCCCTTAGATCTTTCATTTACCATGATCCATAAGTAGAGATGTATATGTATGTACACATGTCTGTGCATATCTATATGTATGTTATTTATCTATGTAGGCAATAACCTCCTAATATGGTAGACAACAAGACCGTATCATGTTGAATCTGATATGGAAATATCCAGAAACTGTAATTCAGTCGTCAAATGTGATTGTTTAGCAAGTGATTATTCCCATGATGTATCTATAATAAACTACACCAAATAGAAATACAGTTACATGTACTGGCAATAGTAAATGAGTCATTTTAATTAGAACATAGAGCTCCAAAGTGATAACAATTATAATCATCCTGAAAGATGAGTTGAAGATAGATTGGAAGACTTTATAGCCCATTTATCTATCTTTTTTCTTCACAGAAAATTTTAATATAGTAGCTAAAATTCCATTTATAACATCCCTTGGGATATTAATGAAGGTATAGAATGTCATCCCACTGAGGACACCTCAAACTTTGACTTCTGCCCTTCAAGGGATTTCTTACATTGGAGCCTTATCTTATCTTTATTGAAGCACTTTTATTTTCATTCATCAGGATTACTGGTTCATATTTAATCTTTGTCTGTAGGGAAGGTAGCATAAGTTGTATAGTGATTGATTGGATTGTCACTTAGTGGTGAGGGAGAGCTCACCCATTACCTTCTATCGTGCTATCTCATCTGGCACAAAAGAATGATAAGCAAGTGGTTATAGAGAGATTGCTGAAATATGCAAGTAACATGGATAAGTGGGATATGAAGGGGAAAAACATAGGAAAGAATGGGAGTTACTGCTGAGTTTTAGAAATATTCCTTTAGCTTCCTAAGAGGGAAAAAAAGCAATAAAAATAAGAATAGTTGTTTAGTTGCTTTGTGCATTCATTCCAATTTTTGTCCTCATATAACATTACTTTTTTTGTTGAGTCAGGGTGATGTTGATCATTTGAGTGAGATTATGACTTCAAAATGTTCCTCAAAGAGTGATATGCCCTTTAACACTACATAATCACTGGTTTTCTTTCTCTGAAGTTTAGGGTTTGATTTTGATAGCTCCTGCTACTGTGCCCTACTTTAAGTTCCACTTAAAAGACAGGAGCTTTTTTATGATGCCATTTTTTGTAGAAATATTTATGAGATTTTTTTTTTATGAGACTCTCTTTGAGTTCATAGTTCCAGGCTTTTAAAAATAATTTCAGCAAGAAGAAAAAAGCTCCAAATAACCAATGGGTTGCTTTGTGGCACAGCAGTAGTACTTAGAAAAAATTAAATTAGGACATTAAAAGCATTCAAATAGAGCACTTTTGAAAAAAAAAAAGTTTGAGTTAGCAAAAAAGAAAAAGCGACAGCTCTAAGTGATCCACATTGCTTTGCCACTATTTCTCTACCAGGGGTGCTTGTATTAGGCTTCAGGATTCAACAGTTATTTCAGATCTGTACTCCAGGCTACATTATTTCAGCAAGATAATCCATGTTGATTTTAGCTAATTGGGAAAACAGACCCCTTTTTACTTATAGTAATGACAGAAACAAAACTCCCCTTTCCTCTGTATACCTCTTGTAGGGAAAAAGCTGAGTGATGGATGAAACAAAGGGGTTGGATCTGAAAGCCAGGGAAGTATCTCATAGGAATAATGCTTTGGAGTAAGACAAAAAATTTGGGAGATGAAATCCCCTGATGGCCTATGTAAGTGGAGCTCCAGGAAGCTTGATATGTAAACAAATCATTGCAATTATGCAGCTGATTGGAATTGCTTTCTACCATCTGGATAAACAGCAAGCACGAACAAGGCTCAAAGGTTTAGGGTGGAACAGCTTAGTTATCAGCTCATCTTGTTGTAAAGCAATCTATGTTTATACAAACCACATAATTTACTTTTATGCCTTTAGTGAAGTCATTCAATTGATACATACCTTGGCATATTCTTAGCTTTATTTATTTCATACAATAATCCTCAGCGTCATAAATGAAGATGAAATACATAAGGCTAGAATGGAAAGTTTCAGACTATATGCTAGAAAGATGATCTTTAAAGATGAAGCATTCTTTGTAACAGTCTATTATAAAATTGTCAACTATTTGCAAAATATTAAAATCATCTAATTACTCAGGAAGCAATAGTTGGATACAGAAAACCATTAGATATTTTTGTTCAGTGGGGAAGATTTCATAAATATAATGAATGGAAAGGAAGGTACAACAAATCACAAGATCAAAAAGGGAAACAAACTAAAAGATACTCCAAATAAGCACATTCAATGGTATATGATAAAGGAGTGTATTTTATAAAAAAAATAATAATAATCAATTTTGGTAAAAAGAAACAATTTGACAGTAACTCTGCTGGGATTTCATTTTCAGAAAACACAACAGTTTGCAAGGTGTCTGAACATTTCTGTGGTCAATAAAGAGAAAGATTGTGGTACAGAAGACTGCAATGAAACAGAACATAAAACATTATTTTCTTATGTTCATTCTATTCCTTTAAACATTTTCTTGGGTTCTGTCACTTGATTCTGATAAAGGAACTGTTTCATCTTAAATAATTCTTTCTATTCTCTTGCTAGGATTGCTTTTTTATTGGTATTTATTTTTTGTACATTCGTTTCTTTTTAGATTTTGAGTTTCAAATTAATTTCCTTCTTCCTACCCTTCCTCCAACAACTGAGAAGGCAAAAAATATATATCTGCACAACATATTTCCATATTGGCCATATTTGAAAATATAAATAAAGAAAAGTTGTCTTCAATTTTCACTCAGTGTTCTGTATGTGCATAGCATTTTTTTTTCATCATGAATCCTCTGGATATGTCTTGAATTGGTTCATTGTATTGATCAAAGTAGCCAAGGTTTTCAAAGTTGGTCATCATTACAATATAGTTGGTAGAGTTCACAATGATCTCCCAGTCTTCATTTCACTACACATAAATTTCTAGAAGTCTTAGCATGTTGTTTTGGAAACTACTGCACAACCACAGGGATTTCAGCACACACAGGTTTTTAGATCTGCTTTTCTAAAAGGAAAGCAACTTCTGGGAGTTCAACAAACTATTTTTATCAAGAACAGATATCATTCACTTAGTTCAGGGGAAAAGATGTCATCCAGAACTTCAGAGAAAATAAAACAGAAATTATAAGCAGAAATTCCAAAGAGAAAGACCAACAGACAGGGCTTCAAGTGTCTGACCATAGACAAAACTTACATAGATACCAGAGAGATGAGGACAAACATCTCAGTTTTCAAATCTGAGGAGCTCCTTAGTGGCTACCCAGAGTTTCATCTGGCACTTGAGCCTTCTTCCAAAAAAATCAACCCCAAAGTAAAACCTCACCTCAGAGTGTACATACACTTTTCAGAACTGGAAGGCACGGCCCTCGTGATCCAGTGCCTCATTAGAAATTAACAAAAGGTATCTGAGGCTTATTAATGGGCAGGGAAGATCTCCAACTCTCCCTCCACCCCATTCACCATTAATCTTACATTAACAATACAACTTATTTATTTTTTATAACACAATAGTACTGAGAGCAAAAGAACTAGAGTTGCGGACAAAAACAAAACAAACAAACACACAAACAAAAAATCTTGCCCAGTCAAGTTGAGTATAATGTTGAACAAAAATAAAATTCACATTCAATGAATTAACAGACTTTCAGGAATTTGTCATAAAAACATGAGGAATAAATTGAAAATCTGACATAAAATATCCAGGAGAAATATGTAGTGAATATCAAAGACCAATGACAAGGGATCAACAAGAACAAATTACTTACTTTTTACATATGAAAATGTAAACCATATGCTTAGAACTGTCATCAGTAGTTTGAAAGAAAAACTGAGGATGAACTGAGTGGGGTATGGTGATTCAAAAAGAACAAAATTGTGTCAGAAATGGTAAAAAGAGAAACTATCTCATATGAATGAAGAACAAGAAGAAGAACTAATATAAAAGAATGAGGTGGGAGTAGGGGGTTGCTAGTTCTGGAATGCTACTCTGATCAGTTCAGGGCTAAAAAGGGAACAATGTGCACATCTAGAAGGGTATAAATGTCTTCTAAATTTATAAAGAAATAAGTGGGTGAGGGAACAGGATAATGGAGGTTATACAAGGGTGTGCAGAAAGATTAAGGAGGGTGAGGGAAAAAGAAAAGAGAGGGACCCCTAGTGGAGTGAGTAGAACAATGAAAATAAAGGCAAAGGAGGAAGATTAAGGAGAGATTCTTTTTGGAATAGGGAGTTGAGGTTAAAAGTAAAGTAAGGGAGTGATGGGGTGAAAAGAGAGACTGAGGACAATAATAATGGAAAATAAGATGGAGCAAAATATACAAACAGTAATTATGATTTTAAATGCAAATGCAATGAATATAGTCATAAAACAGAAACAGCACAATGTATTAAAATTAGAATCTGACAATATTCTGTTTACAAGAAAGACATTTAAAAATGAAAAATACACACAGTTAAAATAAAGTTCTGGAGAAGAATGCATTACGCTACTGTAAATGCAAAAATAAATAAGGGTAACAATCATGATTATCAGATAAAATCAAAACAAAAAAAATTGATTAAAAGAGATAAACAGGGAAACTGCATTATAATAACAGGTACCATAGATGATAAAGAGATATCAGTATAAATTTATATGCACCAAAGACCATAGTGTGTAAATTTCTAAAACAAAATTTAAATGAATTACAGATGGAAATAGATAGTAGTACTATAACGGTGGGTGGATTTAATTTTTGCCACTAAGAACTAGACAAATTTAACCAAAAAATAAATAGGAAAGGAAGAGAATATAATTTTAAATATGATGCCTTTGCAAAGATTGACCATATATTAGGGAACAAAGTTTTATAGCTAAAAGCAGAAATATTAAATACTTCCTTTACATAATACAATATAGAAAAATAATGTTTAATAAGGGACCTTGGAAGCACAGAAAAAAAAGCTAATTGAAGACCAAGAAAGCTAATCTTAAATAATATATGCGCTAAAGAATAAATAGCAGAAACAATAGTTTCATTAAAAAAACTGACAATAATGAAACTTACCAAAACCTACGGAATACAGCAAAAGCAGTAATCAGAGAAAATGTATATTTCTAAATTTGCATATGAATAAAAAAGAACAGAAAAATAAACAGGGCGAGAAGTTAAAAATCATTACCAATTAGTAAAATACACATTAAAACAATCTTGAGGTATCGTCTTACACTTATCTGATAGGCTAAAATGATAGAAGGGGAAAATTGACATGATGGAGAAGATGTGGAAAAACTGAAACTTTAACTCATTGTTGGGTCTGTGAGCTGATCCAACCATTTTTCAGAGAGATTTGAAATTATGCCCAGGGTTTTTAAACTGTCTATGCCCTTTTACCTAGCTATACCACTACTAAGTCTACTTCCCAAGAGGATTAGAGAAAATGAAAAAGAACCGACATGTTCTTACATTCTCATAGCTCCTCTCTGCATCGTGCCAAAGAAATGGAAATTGTGAGGATGAACATCAACTGGGAAATGTCTAAACAATTTATGGTATATGTTCATGATGGAATACTATTCTGTCATAAGAAATGATGAGCTCAAAAATTTTTTAAAAGCACAGACAGCCATTGACAAAAATAATGAAGGGCAAAAGGCAAAATAAGCAGAACCGAGAAAAGATTGTGAACAGTAATAGTATTACTGTGTTAAGAACAACTTTTAGCAAATGAGTCATTCTATTATAAATATCCAAATTAACCTCAAAGAACCTATGAAGGAAGACATTTAAATCCAGAAAAGAATACTGTAGTGGTATAGGGTTGAGCTGATTGATTTAGAAAAACATGGAAAGACTTGGATTTATGTAGGAAGATGCTATCCACACCTCCTTCAGAATAACAAATAATAGGAGGAAATAAGCACAGTATGACCTTATAGGTGCTTGTGTGTATGTTGATGTCTTTGTGTGTATATGTGTGTATATATACATATGTATGTATATACATACATTCATACATACACACATATGTATGTATATAGATGTGTGCCTCCATGATAAATTTTAGCTTTCTTAAAGTGGGGAGGAAAGAGAATAAAGTAAAACGTGTGTAGCACAGAACAAAAGAAAAACTGGGCAGCTAGGAAAACAGTGTGAAATATTTATTACACAGTTTTCCTTGAAACAGAAATTTATTGTTTTACTCATAATTTTCTGTTATGCCCTATCTTTTTCTTTACAACATGACTATTATGGAAATGCTTTGCATGTCTACACATATATAACCTATGTTGAATTCCTGCCTTTTCAATGGGGTGGGAAGGTGGAGAGAGAAAAACAAAAGAAATTTGCAACTTTAAGTTTTAAAAACTAATGTCAAAATTGTTTTACATGTAATTCAGGGAAAATAAAACACTACTTTTTTTAAAAAGTTCCATGTTTCATTAAATATTCATTTTTTGACCTGAAGAATTATACTCACTTTTGCTGAGTGGAATATTCTTGACTGTAAAATTAGTTCCTTTTCCTTACAATATATCATATTCCAAGCCATATGCTATTCTAACATGGAAGCCAGTAAATCATGTGTGACCCTATCTTTAACTTCATTATATTTGATTATTTTATTTTCCTGGCTGCTTCCAATTCCTGAGAGTTTTCATTTTGGGATCTTTTTCAGGAGGTGATCAGTGAATTCTTTCGATTTCTATCTTATCCTCTGGATATGAAATATTGAGGCAATTCTCCCACATAATTCCTTGAGGGATGATAGCTAATTCTGTTTTTTAATTAGTTCTTTCTTTCAGTGAATTTTTGTACATAATTTTTCATTTTGCTACTTCTGCTTTTAAGCAAGTTGTTTCCTTCAGTGACCTTTTGTCTTTCACCAACAAACCAATTATGTTTTTGAAGTTGTTGTTTTCTTCAACATTTCTGTGCCTCTGTTAACAATCTGGTCATTTTCTTTTCATTATTTCTTGCATCATTCTCGTTTATTGTTCCAAGTTTTCCTCTACTACACTAATCTCTTTCTTATCTCTTTCAGGAATTCTTTCTGGTGTTGGGTTCAATTATCATTTTTTTTATTTTTATTTTTTTTAATGTTTAACAATCACTGCCATACAATTGAGATTTTATCCCCCCTCCACCTACCCCCCACTACCCCCCTCCCTCCACACGACTGAGTACAATTCTGTATAGATTCTACATATACTTTCCTATTGAGTATATTTTCACTATAGTCATGCTATGTAGTCAGACTCAAATAAATGAAAGAAATCGTATAACAAATCAGAACATGATACACAAACACATACACATACACAAACATGATCTGCTACATTTTGTGAGTGACTTCCATATTTCTTTCTCTGAGTGTGGAAGGCATTTTGTCTTGAGAACCACCTCTGGGATTTTTTTTTTTTATAAGAAGTTTTTGCGTTATTACAAAAATCCAAGTCTACCAGAAAAAACTCTCACACACTGTGGTCGTTGCTGTGCACAAAGTTCTCCTGGTTCTGCTCCTTTCACTCAGCATCAGGTCACATAAGTCCTTCCAGGCCTCTCTGAAGTCTTCTTGTTCATCATTTCTTCTGGCACAATAGTACTCCATTACATTCATACACCATAATTTATTCAGCCATTCCCCAATTGGTGGACATCCCCTTGACTTCCAGTTTTTAGCAACTACATAGAGTGCTGCTATAAATATTTTTGTACATATGGGACCCTTTCCCATTTTTATGATCTCTTGGGGATATAGTCCTAGTAGTGATATTACTGGGTCAAAGGGTATGCACATTTTTGTAGCCCTTTGGGCATAGTTACAAATTGCTCTCCAGAATGGTTGGATGTGCTCGCAGGTCCACCAACAATGAATTAGTGTTCCAACTCTCCCACATCCTCTCCAGCATTTATCATTCTCTTGTTCTGTCATGTTTGCCAATCTTATAGTTGTGATGTGGTACCTCAGAGTTGTTTTGATTTGCATCTCTCTAATCAATAGTGATTTAGAGCATTTTTTCATATGATTATAGATAGCTTTAATTTCTTCCTCCAAAAATTGCCTGTTCATATCCTTTGACCATTTATCAATTGGGGAATGACTTGTATGATTATACATTTGAGTCAGTTCTCTATATATTCTAGAAATGAGGCCTTTATCCCCGAGCTTAGCTGTAAATATTCTTTCCCAATTTACTACATCCCTCCGGATTTTGGTTGCATTGGGTTTGGTTGTGCAAAAACTTCTCAGTTTAATGTAATCAAAGTTATCCATTTTGCATTTCATAATGCTTTCTATCTCTCCTTTAGTAAAGAATTCTTCCCTTCTCCATAGATCTGATAAATACACTATTCCTTGCTTTTCCAGTTTATTCATGGTATCAATCTTTATACCTACATCATGTACCCATTTGGACTTTATTCTTGTGTACGGTGTCAGGTATGGGTCTATGCCTAATTTCCAGCACACTGTTATCCAGTTTTCCCAGCAATTTTTGTCAAACAATGAGTTCTTATCCCAGAAGCTGGGGTCCTTGGTTTTATCAAACAGAAGGTTGCTATATTCCTTGCCTACTGCATCTTGAGTGCCAAGTCTATTCCACTTGTCTACCTCTCTGTTTCTTAGCCAATACCGAGTGGTTTTGATAATTGCTGCTTTATAGTACAGTTTGAGGTCTGGTAGCGCTAGGCCACCTTCCCAAGCATTTCTTTTCATTAGTCCCTTTGATATTCTGGACCTTTTGTTTTTCCAAATGAATTTTGATATTATTTTATCCAGCTCTAGAAAGTAATTGTCTGATAGTTTAATTGGTATGGCACTAAATAGGTATATCAATTTAGGTAGAATTGTCATTTTTATTATATTAGCTTGGCCTACCCATGAACAATTGATGTTTTTCCACTTACTTAAATCTGACTTTATTTGTGCAAAAAGTGTTTTGTAATTGTGTTCATATAATCCCTGGGTTTGTTTTGGCAGGCAGACTCCTAAGTATTTTATACTGTCTACCCTAGCTTTAAATGGAATTTCTCTTTCTATCTCCTGCTGTTGGACTGTGTTGCTAATATATAGGAACGCAGAAGATTTGTGTGGGTTTATTTTGTAACCTGCAGCTTTGCCAAAGTTGTTTATTAATTCAAGTAATTTTTTACTTGAATCTCTGGGATTCTCTAGGTAAATCATCATATCATCTGCAAAGAGTGATAACTTAGTTTCTTCTTTGGCTATTCTTATTCCTTGAATATCTTTATCTTGTCTAATTGCTACAGCTAACATTTCTAGTACCATATTGAATAATAGTGGTGATAATGGACAACCTTGTTTCACCCCTGATCTTATTGGGAATGCATCTAGCTTATCCCCATTGCATATAATGCTTGCTGAAGGTTTTAGATAGATACTGCTTATTATTTTATGGAAAGTTCCCTTTATTCCTACGTTCTCCAGTGTTTTTAGTAGGAATGGGTGTTGCATTTTGTCAAAAGCTTTTTCTGCATCTATTGAGATAATCATGTGGTTTTTGTTAGCTTTGTTGTTGATGTGATCGATAATGCTAATAGTTTTCCTAATATTGAACCAGCCCTGTAGTCCTGGTATGAATCCTACCTGATCATAATGTATTAATCTCGTGATAAGATGCTGTATTCGATTTGCTAAAATCTTATTTAAAATTTTTGCATCTATATTCATTAGGGAAATTGGTCTATAATTTTCTTTCTCTGTTTTGTCTCTTCCTGGTTTGGGTATCAAAATCATATTTGTATCATAGAAAGAATTTGGGAGGACTCCTTCTTCCCCAATTTTCAAAAATAGTGTATGTAGAATTGGAATTAACTGTTCTTTAAATGTTTGATAGAATTCACTTGTGAATCCATCTGGCCCTGGAGATTTTTTCCTAGGGAGTTCATTGATGGCTTGTTCAATTTCTTTTTCTGAGATGGGGTTGTTTAAGTATTCAACTTCCTCTTCTGTTAATATGGGCAATTTGTATTTTCTAAAATATTCATCCATCTCGTTTAGATTATCTAATTTGTGGGCATAAAGTTCGGCAAAGTAGTTTCTAATTATTTTCTTAATTTCCTCCTCATTGGAGGTGAGTTCGCCCCTTTCATTTTTAATATTAGTAATTTGATTTTTTTGTTTCTTTTTTTTAATCAGATTGACCAAAGGTTTATCAATTTTATTAGTTTTTTCATAAAACCAACTATTGGTTTTATTTATTAATTCAATAGTTTTCTTAATTTCAATTTTATCAATCTCTCCTTTGGTTTTCAGTATTTCTAATTTGGTATTTTCTTGGGGATTTTCAATTTGTTCTTTTTCTAGCTTTTTCAACTGCAAGCCTAAGTCATTGATCTCCTCTTTCTCTATTTTATTTATGTAAGCATTCAAACATATAAAACTTCCACCTAATAACTGCTTTTGCAGTATCCCATAAGTTTTGGTATGTTGTCTCACTATTGTCATTCTCTTGAATGAAATTGTTGATTGTTTCTATCATTTCTTCTTTAATCCAACCCTTCTTTAGAATTAGATTATTTAGTTTCCAATTGATTTTTGGTTTCTCGTTCCATGGCCTTTTATTACATGTAATTTTTAATGCATTATGATCTGAAAAGGATGCATTGATTATCTCTACCTTTCTGCACTGGATTGTGAGATTTTTATGTCCTAGTACATGGTCAATTTTTGTAAATGTTCCATGTACCGCTGAGAAAAAGGTATATTCCTTTCTATTCCCATTTAATTTTCTCCAAAGATCTATCATATCTACCTTATCCAGAGTTTTATTTACCTCCTTAACCTCTTTCTTGTTTATTTTGAGGTTGGATTTATTGAGTTCAGAGAGGGGGAGGTTGAGGTCCCCCACTAGTATAGTTTTGCTATCAATTTCTTCCTTCAACTCCACCAACCTCTCCTCTAAGAATCTGGATGCTATACCACTTGGAGCATACATGTTTAGTAATGATATTGCTTCATTGTCTATGGTGCCTTTTAGCAGGATATAGTTTCCATCCTTATCCCTTTTGATTAGATCTATTTCTGCTTTTGCTTTGTCTGAGATTAGGATTGCTACTCCTGCCTTTCTTACATGAACTGAAGCACAATATATTCTGCTCCATCCTTTGGCATTTATCCTATGTGTATCCCCCCGTTTCAAATGTGTTTCTTGTAAGCAGCATATTGTTGGATTATGGCTTTTAATCCATTCTGCTATCCGTCTCCGTTTTATGGGAGAGTTCATTCCACTCACATTCACAGTTATGATTACAATCTGTGTATTTCCTTCCAACTTCTTTCCCACCATTTGTGCTTTTAGCTCTCCCGTCTCCATTCCCCTCCTCAATAGTATTCACTTTTCTCCCCCTCCTCCTGCAGCCTTCCCCTCCTTCTTTTAGCCCCCCTCCCTTTTACTCCCCTTTGCTCTTATTGCTTCTTTCCTCCCTTTTAGCCACCCTTCCCTTTTTTCCCCCTTCCCCTCCTACTACCTATAGAGCTAGTTAGGCTTATCTACTTAAGATTATTGTTCCCTCCTTTGAACAAATCAGATGAGAGTACCTCTCAAACAATGCTCATCTCCCTCCCCTCCTTCCCTCTACTATAGTTTTGTACTTCTTCCTGTGATATAATTTGCCATTTTCTGCTTCCCCCTTTTCACACCTCCTATTACAATCCCTTCTCATACTTAAATCATATTTTTGACATGACATCATTTAGTTTATGCCCGTTCCCTCTACATATATCCCTTTTATCATAATAGCTGCACAGTTCTCAAGATTAACAGGTATCATCTTCCCTTACAGGGAGGTAAACAGTTTGCCCTAATTGAGTAGCAAGTTTTTGTTTTTGTTTTTTCCCCTCTGTTTGCCTTTTTATGATTCTCTGGAGACCTGCATTTGAAGATCAAATTGTCTATTGAGTTCTGGTGTTTTGGTCAGGAAGCTCTGGAAATCCCTTATTTCATTGAATGACTTTCTCCTTGCCTGAAATGTTATGCTGAACTTTGCTGGGTAGTTGATCCTTGGTTGAAGTCCCAACTCCTTTGGCTTACAGAATATTGGTTTCCAATTCTTTCGATCTTTTAATGTAGAAGCTGCAAGGTCCTGTGTGATCCTGACTGTGTGTCCTTTACATTTGAATTGTTTCTTTCTAGCTGCTTGTACTATTTTCTCCTTCACTTGATAGCTCTGGTATTTGGCAATGATATTTCTTGGGGTTTTGAATTTGGGATCCCTTTTGGGAGGGGAACAGTGGATTCTTTCGATGACTATTTTGCCCTCCGAGTCTAGTACTTCTGGGCAGTTTTCCTTGATGATTTCCTGGAAGATATTGTCCAGACTCTTTTCTTCATCATGGGTTTCTGGCAGGCCAATAATTCTTAAATTTTTCTCCTGGATCTATTTTCCAGGTCAGTTGTTTTTCCAAT
Source organism: Notamacropus eugenii (assembly GCF_028372415.1). NCBI lineage: Eukaryota > Metazoa > Chordata > Mammalia > Diprotodontia > Macropodidae > Notamacropus > Notamacropus eugenii. The sequence goes on along the minus strand of NC_092877.1, from coordinate 254,037,853 downwards.
TAAATATTCTACATTTTCTTCTATCTTTTCATTCTTTAGATTTTGTTTGACTGATTCTTGTTGCTTCATTGAGTCATTAGTTTCTACTTGCCCAATTCTGATCTTCATCGTATTATTTTCTTCAGTTAGCTTTTGCATCTCCTTTTCCATCTGACCAATTTTTCCCTTTAAGGAGCTATTTTCTCCATTTAATTTTTGTATTTCTTTTTCCATTCGACCAATTTTCCCAGTTAGGTTTTGGGTTTCCTTTTCCATCTGATCGATTTTCCAAATTAGGTTTGGGTTTCCTTTTCCTTTTGATTAACTCTTCCTTTTAGGGAATTATTCTCTCCAGTTAATTTTTGAACTTCCTTTTCCATTTGTTCAATTTTCCTTTTCAGAGTGATGTTCTCATCAGTGAATTCTTTTTTTTATAATTTTATAATCATTGGCCAGTTTTTCTTTTATATCCTTCTTCAGATGTTCCAGGTAATCTAGTTGTGCCTGCGAGAAATTCATAGTCCCATCTGAGGTTTCAGATGGAAGTACAGTCCCAGCTCTGACCTCTTTGGTGTTTGTGTTTTGGTCCTTATTCCCATAGAAAGATTCTATGGTTTTTTTCAGTTTTCGGCTGCTTTTTCCGATTCATGATGTTGGCTGAGTCTTGTAGCTTCTGGTTCTTTCAGTCAGAAGGTACAGATCTTTAAGTTGAGCTGATGTGTGTCTAGGCTAAAAGCAGGCTTTTTTTTTTTTTTGTTTCCTAGATCAACCCTGGGGTTAGCTTGTTAGGTGTGTGGGAGGGGTGGTCTGGTCTCAGGAGATCTCCTCAGCTGACCTGAGGCAAAGGCAAGGTCAGGGGATGGTGATCCCAGCTTCCCTATTGTCTTCCCTTTTCCCCTGGAGGGCTGGGACACGCCTAGAAGCTAATGGGTGTTCCCGCCCCTCCTGGGGCTTGTCTCCTGGCTCTGAGGCTTGCCTGGGTCTCAGTGCGAATTTTCCCTGCCCTGGGTCGTCTGTCCTTCCAGATTGCCTCCGCCACAGTAGGAAGAATCCCCCTTTGCTATTTTTCTAGCCTCTGTTGTTATGAGATTATTTGCCCCCTTCTGCTGTTCCCGCTGATCCAGGATTTATCTGGGGAAGAATTTTATGGTTCTTTCACGGTCATCAGGGGGGAGGAGAGAGCATTTACTGATCACTCTGCCATCCTAGCTCCTGGAAGTTCAAGTAGGTGACTTACCGAAGTTTAGTCTTCAGGCTGAAGGTTTCAAGGGCTGCTGCGCTGATATCTGGCGCTCAGCGGCTCTCACCGGCTCGGTTTGGCCTGTCTCCTGCTCCGCTGATTTCGCCCACCACTCTCGGGCTTCTCAGGTCCCTTCCGCCCTGCTGCACTGACCACGCTGCACTGCGCGCTGGGGGCTTACCCCCGTGGAACAGATCCTTCCCGTGGACCTTCCAGTCCAACCTGGGCTCCGAATCTGTCAAAGTCTGTCACCCACTGGATTCTTCACCTCCAAAGTCTGGTCAGATTCTCCTTTCAGAGATATCCAGAGGAGTTTGTCCAGGAGCTTAGGTGAGTTGCTGCTTTCTCTCCGCCATCTTGGCTCCGCCCATCATTTTTCTTTAGAGAGCGGGGTTGCCTTTGTTTGTTACTATTTTCACATTGTTGTTTTCTTCTAATGTCTTGACCTTCCATGCTACTGTAGTAACTTTTTATTGTCAAATTGTTTTCTTTGTTGTTTGCTCATTTTCCAGCCTATTTCTTGACTTTGAACATGTTGATCGTGGTTTCTGCTCACCTGGGTTTGGACAGGCACTGTATCAACCTTCAGGCTTTTTCTGGTGTCATGTCTGGGGATTTGGAATTTTTCATTAATTCCAAGGTAGTTTTTTTCCTTGAAGAGGTGTGAACTCTGTTTTTATGTTCTGTGCTTTGGTCTTTATCCAGAAAGTACCCTTGTTCCTCTGCATTCATAAGTACTAGTGATCCCTTTGGCCCTGCAACTGTGACCTCATTACCTAGTCTCTTGTTATGTATCACAAACACACCTCTCTGCCCTGGAAGCAGAACTGTTTATGTTAAATAGAGTTGTCAAGCAGTGACATCTGTATTCAATGCCAGCAAAGGGACACCTAAACTCTCTTTCTGAACAATTTTTCCAATCCTCTCACTGTTTCTATGCTGAGAGTACATGAAGCTGCAAATTCCACTGCTGCTATTATTTCAGTGGCCACCTCCAAGGCCTACCATCAGTGAACCTGCCACTCAGCCTCCAACCCACCCAGATGTTGTAGATTTCTCCTGTGAATATTGTAAGTTTCCTTAGGCTTAAAAAATGTCTTGCTCTTATCTTTAGTTGGCTCTCCCACACCAATTTTGTTGTTGTTGTTGTTGGGGGGAAATGTTGAGATCTCAACTGAGCCCCAGCCTGTATTCTGCCATCTTGGCTCTGAATTTCTCTTGCTGGGGGTGGACCCAAAATAGCAGAGTAAAAGCAAGAACTTGCTTGATCTTTCCTCCAAACCCTTCCAATTACCTGTAAAATAATACTCTAAACAAATTCTAGATTAGCCAAAAAATTACAGAGTGAAACAAATTTACAGCTTAGGACAACTTGAAAATTTGGCAGGAAAAGTCTGTCACACTAGGCTCAGAGAGGAGTGAGTCTAGTGTGAGTCAGCAAAGACTAAACTACAGCAAACCCAGAGCAGACCACAGGAGAATGAATTACTGGTGACCGTGGTGGTTTCCAGACTTCTGAACTCACAAACTCCCAACACAAATTAGAAGATCAGTAGAAAAGGTCTTTCAGACTTGGATGAAAAAGAAGTATGGTCTGAATCCAGCCCCAGGGTGGTGACATCCATCGTGGTTACTTTCAGAGCTCTCAGCACACAGACAGTGGGGGAATTGAACAGCTAATCAGAGGGGAAACTACAGGGATCTCACATGCCTGTATTTGGACCTGGGTCACAGTCGCAAATGGTAGTCCTGGGAAGAGGAGGAGCACTGATGTGGTGGACCTTGTGGCAATGATAGAAAGGGAATCCTCCTCACAGTTCCAAAGCAGGAAAGAGTCCTTTTGGTTATGCACAGAGTAGAGCATTGTGAGGGCAAGCAAAGTAGGATTGTTTCTTGTTTTTATTTTACTAAATGTACCTATGATTGAATAATGTGATTGAGTAGGATCTTTCCCAACCATTAATGGACCTGGGAAGATTTTAGGAAGGTCCATACCTTTTGTTAATGAGGCACTGGTTCTCAAGGGTTGTGATGCCCTCTGGCTCTAAAAAGTGTATGAAGACTCTGAGGTGTGGTTTTACTTTGGGGCTTAATTTTGAAAGAAGGTTTGTGTACCAGATGAGACTCTGAGAAGCCTCCAAGCAGTCCCTCAGCTTTGAAAACACAGATGCTAGTGCTTCCCTCTCTGGTAACTATAGTTCATCAGTGGGACTGGTCTGTTGAATTGTGATGTGTTATTGCTTGCTGTCTGTCAGTTAGGAAACAATGTCTGTTTAGACTTCTCTGTATTTTCTCTGAAGTTCAGGGTGCTGACTTTTTACCCAACTAACTGAATGATACATGTGCTTGATTAAAGTGATTGCTAACCGCTCAAAAGTTGCCTTTCCTTTTAGAGAAGCAGATCAAAGAACCTGTGATAGCAGTCTGTTCCTCCCTTCCGCCATGTATGTTAGGGTGTTTACTGTTACAAGCACACATCAAGAAAGGAGCAAACATCTCTCCTTAGATCAAACCACCTTGGAAGAACTAAAAATTTACAAGTCCCTAGAATTATCTACCAAAACAACTGTACAACACCCCTGAAACTTGGGATAATAAATTCTCCACACCAAAAGCAGAGCCCTACCTTAACAAAGAATTAAAAAGACAAGTAATTGATAGGGAAAATGAGCACACAGAAAAAAAAACAAAACAAAACAACAACAAAAAAATAACCTCAGACTAGAGAGTCTTATTTTAATGATAAAGAAGATCAAGATCTACAACTAGTAGAAAACAACAAAGTCAAAGCTCCCACATCCAAATGCACCAAGAAAATAATGAACTGGTCTGAGGCCACAAAATATCTCAAAAAGGATTTTGAAAAGTAAGAGAAGTAAAGGACAAAGAGAGAAAAGGAAAGAGAGTGATAGAATAAAATCATGAAAAACAAGTCAACAGTTGGCTAATAGAGATTCAAAAAAATACTGAAGAAAATCATACCTTTTAAAAAATAGGCTAACTCAAATGGTAAAAGACATCCAACATGCCAATGAGGAGAACAAGACGTTAAAAAGCAGAATTGTCCAAATGCAAAAGGAGATCCAAATGCTCACTGATGAAAATAATTCCTTTTAAACTAGAATGGAGCACATGGAAGGAAATAACTCTACGAGAAATCAAAAAATTATAAAACAAAACCAAAAGAATGAAAAATTAGAAGACAACATGAAATATCTCCTTGGAAAGAAAAAATACTGACCCGGAAAATAGAGGCAAGAGAGACAATTTAAAATTTAATGATCAAAAGATATGATCAAAACAAAAAAAAACTTAGTTATGATGTTTCTAGAAATTATGAAGGAAAACTGCCCTGATATTCTAAAACGAAAAAGGAAAATAGAAATTGAAAGGATCTCTTCATCACTTCCTGGAAGAGATCCCAAAATGAAAACTCTTAGGAATATTAGAAGCAAATTCAAGAGTTTCCAAGTAAAAGAGAAAATAATACAAGCAGCCACAAAGAAGAAATTCAAATATTATGGAAATACAATCAGGATAGCGTAATATTTAGCAGCTTCTTCATTAAGGGATCTGAGAACTTGGAATATAGTATTCTGAAAGTCAAAGGATCTAGGATACAAACCAAAAATCACCTACTCAGCAAACCTGACTATAATTCTTCAGAGGAAAAGCAGTCATTCAATAAAATAGAGGTCATTCTAAAGCATTTTTAAAGGAAAGAACAGAGATGAATAGAAAATTTGACATTCAAATACAAGACTCAAGAGAAGCATATAAAGGTAAACGGTGAAGAGAAATCATAAGGAACTTAGGAAAGTTGAACTGTCTACTTTCCTATATGGAAAGATGATATAAGTAACTCATGGGACCTTTTTCAGTACTAGAGTAGTTGGAGAGAATATACACACACACACACTCACACACACATGCATATGTAAGCACACATATACATACACATATATCTGTACACACACTATATATATATACATACATACAGATAGATATACACACATACCACACATATATGTATATATCTAGGTATAGACATAGTGAGAGAGAACAGTGTGAGTTTAGTTTTGAAGAGATGGTATCTAAAAATAAAAGTAAGCCTTGAGAGAGAGGAATGTATTGGGAGGAGGAAAAAGGGAGAGGTAGAATGGTGCAAATTGTTTCACATAAAAGAGAAAAGAAAAAGCTTTTACAATGGAGGGAAAGGGGGAGGGTAAGAGGGAATGAGTGAGCCTTCCTCTCATCAGATCTGACTTAAGGAGGGAAAAACATACACAGTCAATGGGGTATAGAAATCTATCTTACCTAACAAAAAGTAAGGGGGAAGAGGATGGGGGGGCATGATAGAGGAAGGGCAGATGGGAAGAGGGCTTAATTCAAAGCAAACATAGTTGAGGAGGGACATGGTCAAATGAGAGAACTCAATAAATGAGGTGGACGGAATTGAATGGAGAGAAATATAGTTAGTCTTTCACAACATGACTATTATGGAAGTGTTTTGTATGTCTACTTATGTATAGCCTGTACTGAATTATTTTCCTTCTCAAAGAGTGTGGGTGGAGAGGGAGGAAGAAAGATGATGTGGAATTCAAAGTTTTAAGAATGAATGTTTAAAATTGTTTATACATGCAACTGGGAAATAAAATATACAAGCAATGCCATATCTATCTATCTATCTATCTATCTATCTATCTATCTATCTATCTATCTATCTATCTATCTATCTATCTATCTATCTATCTATTGGTCTATCTATGTATCAATCTACCTATATTGCCCTATGGGAAAATAGAAGGATGAGAAGATAAGAGAAGAGAGTTGTGATAGAAGGGAGGGCAGATTGGGCAAAGGAGTAATCAGAATGTATGTCATTTTGGGGTGGGGGAGGGGCAAGATAGGAAGAATATTTGGAACTCAAAATCTTGTGGAAGTGAATTTTGAAAACTAAAATTTAGCAAGTTAATGACTTTCTTTTCCTGGTATTTTAAGAAATGGAGATTGAGTTCCTGAGACTTAGGGAGAATATGCAACTACTGCAATTTACTCATAGTAGAAAATCTTGATCTTATGCTTACAGAATAATTGAGATGTGAGTACACCACCTTCCTCCCACCCTTTGTGTGATTCTTGTCCTAAGAAAGGATGACAGCAGATGCACAGCAAAGTAAAACATTGTTAAGAACTTCAAGCTGGATTTCAGTGTCATTAGATTCTTAGAGAGGGCAGTCTTTAATATTTGGAGCTAACAGTCTATTACATTTAGAGATCAATTACTAGAAGTCTGTAGACTCTTAAAAATTACTAAAGCAAAGATAAGGAAATTCTCAGTCTTATGAAAATTAATCTGTTTTATTCATTTCAAGAGAGGTACAGTATATTTTGTTTGTGTGGATTCACTATATTGATCTTCCAGTCACATTTTTCCAGAACTGATGATTCATCCCTTACCATTTCTCAGTTCCCTATCAATATTAAAATCCACATATGGAGAAACTGAATCATGAATTCTGTCTATCTTACTTGACTATATGATGCTGATTTCAGCTTGCCTGATCACCTAACCTCCCAGAAAAAAAAAAAAAACTATATTAAACTATATATATTTGCAGATCCAATCTTAAAAAATACCTAATTACTTTCTTTGCTTAAAGAGGTACTTTTTATACAGGCCGCTAAATTTATTTATAACCTCAAAAACTTGAAAGCAATAATTGTAGCTTTTGAGATTCTCTCAGAGGATAATGGCCCAGATTTCTCTTTTTGATACTCTATCCCAGAAAAAAAAAAATATGCTGTTAATACTTTGTGGTTTCATACTAATCAATTGGATCTGAAGTCTGAAATATACTGAATTTTCCAGGTGCCAGGTGGCCCTTGTAATGGGAGTTAAAAATCTTCCCTGCCCATTGATAGGCCTCAGGTGGAGCTCTTGAGGGAGGCTTGATTAGGGAGGTTTGTTTCCTGTGAAGGCCCACACCATTTGCTGACTGATAATGAGACACTTGGTCAGGAGGGGTCCTGCTCTCTGACTCTTAAAGGAGTATATATGTACTCTGTGGGTAAGTTTTTATTTGGGGCTTAGTTTTCCAAGAAGGTTTGTGTGCCACATGAGATGCTAGGAAGGCACTAAGCAGCCCCCTGATTTTGAAAACCCAGATGTTGATGCTTTCCTCTCTGGTAACTATATATGTATGTATGTAATGGTCAAACAATTGGAAACCTGTTTGTTGATCACTGTATGTTGAATACAATTAATGAGAGTGTTGACCTCTCGAAAGTTACCTTTCCTTTGATAAATGCAGATCTAAGAACGTCTGATTGCATCCCCTCCTCCATCTATGTATGTTGGGATGCTTAGCAATATAGGCCTTTACAGCGTACACCAGTTTGTCTCTTATCCCCATATAGCTTATTTCATGGAATCTCTTTCAAGTAGACACAGCTAATTAACAAATTGCCCTTTTGTCAGAATTAAAGTTAAAAAGTTGCTGCTCAAACATTAAAAAAGACAGAACATACAAACTTGAGAGAGGTCTTAATTTCTTGTAAAAGGGAGAGTCAAGGGGGCAGAGCAAAGATGGCAAAGAGAAAGGATGGACCTTTAGAAGCTCCCCCACCTGTAAAAATACCTGTAAAAAATGACTAAACAAATTTTAGAGCAGCAGAAGCCACAAAACGAAGAGGGAAAGAGATTTCCAGCCCAAGACAGCCTGGAAGTCTGAAAGGAAAGATCTATCACACCTGATACAGAGCAGAGCACAGCCCACACTTGGCTGAGCACTACGCATCAGGGACAAGACCAGAGCAGGTTTCAGGGCACTACTAGCTGCAGTAGCTGTACTCAACCCACAAATGCCAAAGACAACTTCAAAGATCAGTGAGAAAGCTCTTTCACCTGGGTGAGAAGGGAATGCAGTCTGGGCCTACTAGCAGCAGCCACTGCAGCAGTAGTGTGGATTTTTGGGGTCCTCAGCTTAAAGACCCTAGGAGAATTGAGTGACTGACAAGGTTCTCAGCTCTGAGTGCCACTCCTAGGGTGAGGAGGAGCACTGACTGCTGGAGCTGCTGGAGGCTCTGCAAAGGGAATCCTAATTGCAGATCCTGGGGAAAAGAGTGCTTGTGGTTGCTACCAGACAGAGTACAGGTCAGGAGAGAAGTAAACACCTCCCCCTTGATTATGCCATCTTGGAGGAACTGAGAAATTACAGGCCCCCAGAGTATAGGCTCCTATTGACAAAGAACTCAAAAGTCAAGTAACTAACTTGGAAAATGCCTCAAAAAAGGTAAAAAAAAATAAGATTATAGAAGGTTACTCTTCTGGTGAAAACATATTTTCTCCCATCCTTTCAGATGAGGAAGAACAAAGCATACAGTGAGGAAAATATACAAGTCAAGGCTTTTGTATTCAAAACCTCCAAAATAAATATGCAATGGTCTCAGGCCATGGAAGAGTTCAAAAAGAATTTTGAAAATCAACTAAGAGAGGAGGAGGAAAAATTGGGAAGAGAAATGAGAGTGAGGCAAGAAAAGAATGAAAAATGAGTCAACAGCTGGTTAAAGGAGATCCAAAAAATGCTGAAGAAAATAACACTTTTAAAAATAAGCTAACTCAATTGTCAAAAGAGGTCCAAAAGAATGCTTTATAAAGCAGAATTAGCCAAATGGAAAAGGAGATTCAAAAGCTGATTGAAGAAAAGAGTTCTTTAAAAATTAGAATGGAGAAAAATGGAAGCTAATTACTTTATGACAAACCAAGAAATTACAAAACAAAACCAAAAGAATGAAAAAAAATAGAAGACAATGTGTAATATATCACTGGAAAAACAACTGACCTGGAAAATAGATCCAGGAGAGACAATTTTAAAATTATGGGAATACCTGAAAGCCACGATCAAAAAAGAGCCTAGACATCATCTTTCAAGAAATTATCAAGGAATACTGCCCTGATATTCCAGAACAAGAGGATAAAATAAATATTGAAAGAATTCACTGATCAACTCCTGAAAGAGGTCTGAAAAGAGATACTCCTAGGAATATTGTAGTCAAATTCCAGAGTTCCTAGGTCAAGGAGAAAATATTGCAAGGAGCTAGAAACAAACAAGTTGAGTATTATAGAAAAACAGTCAAGATAACACATGATCTAGCAGCTTCTACATTAACAGATTGATAGGCTTGGAATATGATATTCCATAAGTCAAAGGAACTAGGATTAAAACCAAGAATCATCTATGCAACAAAATTGAGTGTAATACTTCAGGTGAAAAAATGGTCATTCAATGAAATAGGGGACTTTCAGACATTCTTGATGTAAAGACCAGAGCTAAATAGAAAATTTCACTTTCAAACACAAAAATCAAGAGAAGCATCAAAATTTTAAAAAGGAAAGAGAAATCATAAGGGACTTACTAAAGTTGAACTGCTTTACATTCCTACATAGAAAGATAATATCTGTAACTCTTGAAACTTTTCTCAATATCTGGGTCATTGGAGGGATTAAACACTCATACACACACACACACACTCACACACACACACACACACACACATATATAGACAGAGAGCACTGGGTAAATGGAATAGGAAGTGATGATATCAAAAAATAAAAGTAAGGGGTGAGAGAAGAATATATTGGGAGGAGAAAGGGAGAAATGAAATGGCTCAGGTGATCTCTCAGGAAAAAGGCAAGGAAAAGCTTTTTCCATGGAGGGGAAAAGGGAAGAGGTGAGAGGGAAAAACTGAAGCCTATTCTCATCACATTTGAGTTAAAGAAGGAATAACATTCACACTCAAATTGTTATGAAAATCTATCTTACCCAATAGGAAAGTAGAGGAGAGAGGGATAAGTAGGGTGGGGGAGGATGGTAGAAGGAAGGATAAATGGGAAGAGGGAGTAATTAGAAGTAAACACTTTGGGGGAGGGACAAGGTCAAAAGAGAGAATTGAATATATGGGGGTCAGGATAGGATGGAAGGAAATATAGTTAGTCTTACACAACATGACTATTATGGAAGTCTTTCTGCAAAACTACACATATATAGTATGTATTGTTTTGCTTGCCTTCTCAGTGGGGCTGAGTGGGAAGGGAGGAAGTGAGAGAAGTTGGATCTCAAAGTTTTAGGAATGAATGTTGATAATTGCTTTCACATGCAATTTGAGAAATAAGAAATACAGGTATTGGGATATATAAATCTATCTTGCCCAACAACAAAAGAGAGAAGATGGATATAAGGGAAGGGAGGGGTGTGATAGAAGGGAGGGCAGATTGGCGGGAGGGGTAATCAGAATGCACAATATCTTGCGGTGGGGGAAGGGGAGAGATGGGGAGAAAATTTGGAACTCAGAATTTTGTGGAAATGAATGTTGAAAACTGAAAGTAAGTAAAAAAAACATAAAAAAAAAAAACGGAGAGTCAAATCACAGACAGATTCTTAACAGAAAACTCTCCTTGTGGAATAGTCTCCATGTAGCTTCAAGATAAAGGAAGATATTCTGGTTAAGAATCTAGAGCTCAAGTCTCTAATCCCTCTGTGATTAAAAATAATTTTGGCAATTCAAAAGGTTCAAGAGATACAATTTCTGGGCAATTTAATAATTGCTTTAATGATGCTGGCATTTTAGTAAAAGAATAGTTGTTTGGCTATGTCTCCCTTAGAGGAAAGTCAATCCTGGCAGGGAGCTCACAGTTTTTCCATATGTTGACAATCAATTCCAATTAGTTAGCAATTAATGAAAAAATGAGTATTATAATGAGGATTTGACCTGAACTTTGATTATGTCTTTCACCTACAAGTTCTTCCTAGTCTTGGACAATTTGTTCAAATAATTTATGCCCCAGCCAAGTCTGAGCAGAACTCAATGGCTGCCCCACCTGAGTGGAGTCTAGATGGAGGAGAAACTTAGCTCAACCCTCAGAGACTGACACCTGGAGATACTGATTAAGAAAAAAGGAAAAATATGAATCTCCCCAATAATTAATTATAATTTCTCTCAATTCCTAACCCTTTTCTACTCAAAATTGAACTCCAGTACGAAGAATGTAGATTGGTAAGATCTAAACTGCTTTTGCTCATTTACTAAAAACTCAAGTTAATAAATCCTGCCTGATTTTGTAAACCTAGTTCTATAAATGTTCTTCACATTTTTAAGTCAATCAGCCAGGGAACATTTCCTAAGGGCCTATTATGGCCTGGATGACACACAAAGTGTACAAGTGTTTATGAACAGAGGTAGCTCTAAGTTTTAGAGTCTCAAATTTTACATAATTTATCATTGTTTCTGTAATTGTATGTCTTTATCCATTTGTAAAAGAAAAAGACTAGGTCAGAATGATAATTTTAAATGTAATGCACTCCAGCATTAAAATGCCCATTGCTTTTATCTATGGTTAGCTTCTGAAATAATTGTAGGATTCATCTCATTACATTTATGACCCAGGTCGATGGCCCAACGTTAAGTTGTGCAGTTTAAACAAGAAAAGGTAATAATAATAATAATAATAATGATGATGATGATGATGATGATGATGATGATGATGATGATAATCTGAGATATTAATTTTATATGATACTGTACATTTTGTGACTTGAAGGAGGCTTCATCTATATTAGTAGGTAGATGAAGACATGTGCAATCACACATTTTAACTTTTGGAAAAAAAATTAAATGAAGCCATTTAGGGTATTTAATATTTTTCCTGCTATTCCAAACTTTTCTTGCTGATCAACAGTTCAGAAAATATATACATATGCATATGTGTCTACATGTAGCCTTTGTAGATGCATGTGTCACATATTGACAAAATATGAGTTAATTGTATATGTTCAAATGACTAATATTCATATTTAGTTTATTTCCCTAGTAATGATTGAAAATCAGGTGGTTTTGAGAAAATGTCCTTTAATTTTTAATGTAGGTTTTGAATTGAAGATCCTTCAGGGAATATCAAGATTCTTTTGACTCAGAGGACTTAGAATAGAATGGGCTCCATGGTATATTCAAATATTTACAAGTAATTACAAGTAATGTAAATTCAACCTGAGGATCTAGTAGTTTTCACAACAATTTAAATATTCGAGAGTTCAGAATAATTTCCATGTGCATGCGGAAGATATTTGTTTATTCACTAGTAATGTATGATCCCACAACATTTCATTATTTCATATTTGAAACAGAATCCTCCATTCATATTACATATGCTGAAATGAGATCACACTGAATAAAAATCTATAATTCTCAGAATTTTTTTTTAGGTTTATAAAATTCAAAGGTCATAGCACTAGACCTGGAAGGGATATCAAAGACTACCCAGTTCAACAAGCTCATTTTCTAAATATTTTTAATATGCTGGAGAACACAGCCTGTCATTCTCTGTGTAAACTGTTCCTGAAGGTTGTTCAGTGTGCAACTTGGACAGAGAAAGGAAGGAATAATATGTGTCTGGGAGTCTAAATGAATTTAAACGTGCAGATTTCCGCTGAAGGTCTGTTTGTCAAGGCTTCTGTAAGGGCTTTCCCATAGCTCCAGCAGCAGGCAGAGACCACAAAGCCTGCACAGTAGCCCATATGGAAGCTCCATTGTTGGAGCGTAAAAACCCCTAGGGGCATTGAAGAGCTGAGTCTTACCTTACCTCTGGTTGGAGGCTCTGGTCAAGTTGGTCTTTGTCTCACATTGAATGGCAGCCCTGCCCATCCAGCTTATCTGAAAATCAGCCCCCAGTGCTGACTTGGGAACTGGAGGCCAAGTGGTTGTGGAGAGATATCTGCTAAGATTCTGGGCATAACAATACCTCTCTTTGTCCAGACCAGCACATGCTTGACTGTGCCACTGAGGAAGAACAGAGATCTCCCAGATTCCCAGACTGTACCCTACTCTTGAGAAAGGACCCATAAGTCAAGTAACTGGTTGGGAAAATGCACCAAAAAGGGAAAAAATAAGACCACAGAAAGTTACTTTCTTGGTGAACAGATATCTGCTCCCATCTTTTCTGATGAGGAACAACAATGCTTACCATCAGGGAAAGACATAGAAGTCAAGGTTTCTGTATTCCACACATCCAAAATAAATATACCATGGGTTCAGGCCATGGAAGAGCTCAAAAAGGATTTTGAAAATCAGGTTAGAGAGGTGGAGGAAAAACTGGGAAGAGAAATGAGAGAGATGGAAGAAAAGCTTGAAAAGCAGGTCAATAGGGGGGGTGGAGCCAAGATGGCGGAGTGAAAGCAACGACTCACCTAAGCTCCTGGAAAAACTCCTCTGGATATATCTGGGGGGAGAGTCTGACCAGACTTTGGAGGTGTAAAATCCAGTGGGTGACGGACTTTGACGGATTCGGAGCCCAGGCTGGACCAGAGGGTCCACGGGAGGGATCTGTTCTGCGGGGGTAAGACCCCAGGGCATAGCGCGGCAGGGCGGAGGGGACCAGAGGAGCCCGAGAGTGGCGGGCGAGACCAGCGGAGCAGGAGATAAGCCAGGCCAAGCCGGTGAGAGCCGCTGAGTGCCAGACATCAGCGCAGCAGTCCTTGAAATCTTCAGCCTGAAGACGGACTTCGGTGGGTCACTACTTGAACTTCCAGGAACTGGGATGGCAGAGTGATCAGTAAGTGCTCTCTCCTCCCCCCTGATGACCTTGAGGGAACTATAAAATTCTTCCCCAGATTAATCCTGGATCAGCGGGAACAGCAGAAGGGGGCGGGTGGTCTCATAACACCAGAGGCTGGAAAAGTCGCAAAGGGGGATTCTTCATACTGTGGTGGAGGTGATCTGGAGGGACAGACGACCCAGGGCAGAGAAAATTCGCACTGAGACCCAGGCAAGCCTCAGAGCCTGGAGACAAGCCCCAGGAGGGGCGGGAACACGCGTTAGCTTCTAGGCGTGCCCCAGCCCTCCAGGGGAAAAGGGAAGACAATAGGGAAGCTGGGATTACCATCCCCTGACCTTGCCTTTGCCTCAAGTCAGCTGAGGAGATAGCCTGAGACCAGACCACACCTCCCACACACCTAACAAGCTAACCCCAGGGTTGATCTGGGAAACAAAAAAAAAAAAGCCTGCTTTTAGCCTAGACACACATCAGCTCAACTTAAAGATCTGTACCTTCTGACTGAAAGAACCAAAAGCTACAACACTCAGCCAACATCATGAATCGGAAAAAGCAGACGAAAAGTGAAAAAACCATAGAATCTTTCTATGGGGATAAGGACCAAAACACAAACACCAAAGAGGTTAGAGCTGAGACTGTACTTCCATCTGAAACCTCAGATGGGACTATGAATTTCTCGCAAGCACAACTAGATTAACTGGAACGTCTGAAGAAGGATATAAAAGAAAAACTGGCCAATGATTTTAAAACTATAAAAAAAGAATTCACTGATGAGAACATCACCCTGAAAAAGAAAATTGAAGAAATGGAAAAGGAAGTTCAAAAATTAACTGGAGAGAATAATTCCCTAAAAGGAAGAGCTAATCAAATGGAAAAGGAAACCCAAAACCTAATTGGGAAAATTGATCAGATGGAAAAGGAAACCCAAAACCTAACTGGGAAAATTGGTCGATTGTAAAAAGAAGTACAAAAATTAAATGGAGAAAATAGCTCCTTAAAGGGAAAAATTGGTCAGATGGAAAAGGAGATGGAAAAGCTAACTGAAGAAAACACTACGATGAAGATTACAATTGGGCAAGTAGAAACTAATGACTCAATGAGGCAACAAGAATCAGTCAAACAAAATCTAAAGAATGAAAAGATAGAAGAAAATGTAAAATATTTAATTGGAAAAACAACTGACCTGGAAAATAGATCCAGGAGAAAAATTTAAGAATTATTGGCCTGCCAGAAACCCATGATGAAGAAAAGAGTCTGGACAATATCTTCCAGGAAATCATCAAGGAAAACTGTCCAGAAGTACTAGACTCAGAGGGCAAAATAGTCATCGAAAGAATCCACCGTTCCCCTCCCGAAAGGGATCCCAAACTCAAAACCCCAAGAAATATAGTTGCCAAATTCCAGAGCTATCAAGTGAAGGAGAAAATACTACAAGCAGCCAGAAAGAAACAATTCAAATATCAAGGACACACAGTCAGGATCACACAGGACCTTGCAGCTTCTACATTAAAAGATTGAAAGAATTGGAACCCAATATTCCGTAAGGCAAAGGAGTTGGGACTTCAACCAAGGATCAACTACCCAGCAAAGTTCAGCATAACATTTCAGGCAAGGAGAAAGTCATTCAACGAAATAAGGGATTTCCAGAGCTTCCTGACCAAAACACCAGAACTCAATAGACAATATGATCTTCAAATGCAGGTCTCCAGAGAATCATAAAAAGGTAAACAGAGGGGAAAAAACAAAAACAAAAACTTGCTACTCAATTAGGGCAAACTGTTTACCTCCCTGTAAGGGAAGATGATACCTGTTAATCTTGAGAACTGTGCAGCTATTATGATAAAAGGGATATATGTAGAGGGAACGGGCATAAACTAAATGATGTCATGTCAAAAATATGATTTATGTATGAGAAGCGAATGTAATAGGAGGTGTGGAGAGGGGGAAGCAGAAAATGGCAAATTATATCACAGGAAGAAGTACAAAACTATAGTAGAGGGAAGGAGGGGAGGGAGATGAGCATTGTTTGAGAGGTACTCTCATCTGATTTGTTCAAAGGAGGGAATAATAATCTTAAGTAGATAAGCCTAACTAGCTCTATAGGTAGTAGGAGGGGAAGGGGGAAGAAAGGGGGGGGTGGCTAAAAGGGAGGAAAGAAGCAATAAGAGTAAAGGGAACTAAAAGGGAGGGGGGTCAAAAGAAGGAGGGGAAGGCTGCAGGAGGAGGGGGAGAAAAGTGAATACTATTGAGGAGGGGAAGGGAGACGGGAGAGCTAAAAGCACAAATGGTGGGAAAGATGTTGGAGGGAAATACACAGATTGTAATCATAACTGTGAATGTGAATGGAATGAACTCTCCCATAAAACGGAGACGGATAGCAGAATGGATTAAAAGCCATAATCCAACAATATGCTGCTTACAAGAAACACATTTGAAACGGGGGGATAAACATAGGATAAAGGTCAAAGGATGGAGCAGAATATATTGTGCTTCAGCTCATGTAAGAAAGGCAGGAGTAGCAATCCTAATCTCAGACAAAGCAAAAGCAGAAATAGATCTAATCAAAAGGGATAAGGATGGAAACTATATCCTGCTAAAAGGCACCATAGACAACGAAGCAATATCATTACTAAACATGTATGCTCCAAGTGGTATAGCATCCAGATTCTTAGAGGAGAGGTTGGGGGAGTTGAAGGAAGAAATTGATAGCAAAACTATACTAGTGGGGGAACTCAACCTCCCCCTCTCTGAACTCGATAAATCCAACCTCAAAATAAACAAGAAAGAGGTTAAGGAGGTAAATAAATCTCTGGATAAGGTAGATATGATAGATCTTTGGAGAAAATTAAATGGGAATAGAAAGGAATATAATTTTTTCTCTGTGGTACATGGAACATTTACAAAAATTGACCATGTATTAGGACATAAAAATCTCACAATCCAGTGCAGAAAGGTAGAGATAATCAATGCATCCTTTTCAGATCATAATGCATTAAAAATTACATGTAATAAAAGGCCATGGAAAGAGAAACCAAAAATCAATTGGAAACTAAATAATCTAATTCTAAAGAAGGGTTGGGTTAAAGAAGAAATCATAGAAACAATCAACAATTTCATTCGAGAGAATGACAATAGTGAGACAACATACCAAAACTTAGGGGATACTGCAAAAGCAGTTATTAGGGGAAGTTTTATATGTTTGAATGCTTACATAAATAAAATAGAGAAAGAGGAGATCAATGACTTAGTCTTGCAGTTGAAAAAGCTAGAAAAAGAACAAATTGAAAATCCCCAAGTAAATACCAAATTAGAAATACTGAAAACCAAAGGAGAGATTAATAAAATTGAAATAAAGAAAACTATTGAATTAATAAATAAAACCAATAGTTGGTTTTATGAAAAAACTAATAAAATTGATAAACCTTTGGTCAATCTGATTTAAAAAAAGAAAGAAGAAAACCAAATTACTAATATTAAAAATGAAAGGGGTGAACTCACCTCCAATGAAGAGGAAATTAAAACAATAATTAGAAATTACTTTGCCCAACTTTATGCCCACAAATTCGATAATCTAAATGAGATGGATGAATATTTTAAAAAATACAAATTGCCCAGATTAACAGAAGAGGAAGTTGATTACTTAAACAACCCCATCTCAGAAAAAGAAATTGAACAAGCCATCAATGAACTCCCTAGGAAAAAATCTCCAGGGCCAGATGGATTCACAAGTGAATTCTATCAAACATTTAAAGAACAGTTAATTCCAATACTATATACACTATTCTTGAAAATTGGGGAAGAAGGAGTCCTCCCAAATTCTTTCTATGATATAAATATGGTTTTGATACCCAAACCAGGAAGAGACAAAACAGAGAAAGAAAATTATAGACCAATTTCCCTAATGAATATAGATGCAAAAATTTTAAATAAGATTCTAGCAAAACGAATACAGCATCTTATCATGAGATTAATACATTATGATCAGGTAGGATTCATACCAGGACTACAGGGCTGGTTCAATATTAGGAAAATTATTAGCATTATCGATCACATCAACAACAAAGCTAACAAAAACCACATGATTATCTCAATAGATGCAGAAAAAGCTTTTGACAAAATACAACATCCATTCCTACTAAAAACATTGGAGAATGTAGGAATAAAGGGAACTTTCCATAAAATAATAAGCAGTATCTATCTAAAACCTTCAGCAAGCATTATATGCAATGGGGATAAGCTAGATGCATTCCCAATAAGATCAGGGGTGAAACAAGGTTTTCCATTATCACCACTATTATTTAATATGGTACTAGAAATGTTAGCTGTAGCAATTAGACAAGATAAAGATATCCAAGGAATTAAAATAGCCAAAGAAGAAACTAAGTTATCACTCTTTGCAGATGATATGATGATTTACCTAGAGAATCCCAGAGGTTCAAGTAAAAAATTACTAGAATTAATAAACAACTTTGGCAAAGTTGCAGGGTACAAAATAAACCCACACATATCTTCTGCATTCCTATATATTAGCAACAAAGTCCAACAGCAAGAGATAGAAAGAGAAATCCCATTTAAAGTTAGGGTAGATAGTATAAAATACTTAGGAGTCTACCTGCCAAAACAAACCCAGGGATTATATGAACACAATTACAAGACACTTTTTGCACAAATAAAGTCAGATTTAAGTAAGTGGAAAAACATTAGTTGCTCATGGGTAGGCCGGGCTAATATAATAAAAATGACAATTCTACCCAAATTAATATACTTATTTAGTGCCATACCAATTAAACTATCAGACAATTACTTTCTAGAGCTGGACAAAATAATATCAAAATTCATTTGGAAAAACAAAAGGTCCAGAATATCAAAGGGACTAATGAAAAGAAATGCTTGGGAAGGTGGCCTAGCGCTACCAGACCTCAAACTGTACTATAAAGCAGCAATTATCAAAACCACTTGGTATTGGCTAAGAAACAGAGAGGTACACAACTGGAATAGACTTGGCACTCAAGATGCAGTAGGCAAGGAATATAGCAACCTTCTGTTTGATAAAACCAAGGACCCCAGCTTCTGGGATAAGAACTCATTGTTTGACAAAAATTGCTGGGAAAACTGGATAACAGTGTGCTGGAAATTAGGCATAGACCCATACCTGACACCGTACACAAGAATAAAGTCCAAATGGGTACATGATTTAGGTTTAAAGATTGATACCATGAGTAAACTGGAGAAGCAAGGAATAGTGTATTTATCAGATCTATGGAGAAGGGAAGAATTCTTTACTAAAGGAGAGATAGAATGCATTATGAAATGCAAAATGGATAACTTTGATTACATTAAACTGAGAAGTTTTTGCACAACCAAACCCAATGCAACCAAAATCCAGAGGGATGTAGTAAATTGGGAAACAATTTTTACAGCTAAGCTCGGGGATAAAGGCCTCATTTCTAGAATATATAGAGAACTGATCCAAATGTACAATCATATAAGTCATTCCCCAATTGATAAATGGTCAAAGGATATGAACAGGCAATTTTCAGAGGAAGAAATTAAAGCTATCTATAATCATATGAAAAAATGCTCTAAATCACTATTGGTTAGAGAGATGCAAATCAAAACAACTCTGAGGTACCACATCACACCTATAAGATTGGCAAACATGACAGAACAAGAAAATGATAAATGCTGGAGAGAATGTGGGAAAGTTGGAACACTAATTCATTGTTGGTGGAGCTGCGAGCGCATCCAACCATTCTGGAGAGCAATTTGGAACTATGCCCAAAGGGCTACAAAAATGTGCATACCCTTTGACCCAGCAATATCGCTACTAGGACTATATCCCCAAAAGATCATAAAAATGGGAAAGGGTCCCACATGTACAAAAATATTTATAGCAGCACTCTATGTAGTTGCCAAAAACTGGAAGTCAAGGGGATGTCCATCAATTGGGGAATGGCTGAATAAATTATGGTATATGAATGTAATGGAGTACTATTGTGCCATAAGAAATGATGAACAAGAAGACTTCAGAGAGGCCTGGAAGGACTTATATGACCTGATGCTGAGTGAAAGGAGCAGAACCAGGAGAACTTTATGCACAGCAACAACCACAGTGTGTGAGAGTTCTTTCTGGTAGACTTAGATTTTTGTAATAACACAAGAACTTCTTACCAAAAAAAAAAAAAAAAAAAAAAAAAAATCCCAATGGAGGATCTCAAGGCAAAATGCCTGCCACACTCAGAGAGAGAAATATGGAAGTCACTCACATATTGTAGCAGATCATGTTTGTGCATGTGTATGTGTTTGTGTATCATGTTCTGATTTGTTATACGATTTCTTTCATTTATCTTAGTCTGACTACATAGCATGACTATAGTGAAAATATACTCAATAGGAAAGTATATGTAGAATCTATACAGAATTGTATGCAGTCGTGGGGAGGGGGGGAGTGGGGGGTAGGTGGGGGGGATAAAATCACAATTGTATGGCAGTGACTGTTAAACATTACAAAATAAAAAAAAAAAAAAGAAAAGCAGGTCAATACCTTGCTAAAGGAGACCCATAAAAATGCTGAAGAAATAACACCTTGAAAAATAGGCTAACTCAATTGGCAAAAGAGGTTCAAAAAGCCAATGAGAAGAAGAATGCTTTAAAAAGCAGAATTAGCCAAATGGAAAAGGAGGTCCAAAAGCTCAGTGAAGAAAACAGTTCTTTCAATATTAGAATCAAACAGATGGAGGCTAATGACTTTACGAGAAACCAAGAAATAACAAAACAAAACCAAAAGAATGAAAAAAATGGAAGATAATGTGAAATATCTCATTGGAAAAACAACTGACCTGGAAAATAGATCCAGGAGAGAGAATTTAAAAATTATGGGACTACCTGAAAGCCATGATCAAAAAAAAAGCCTTGACATCATCTTACATGAAAGTATCAAAGAAAACCGCCCTGGTATTCTAGAATCAGAAGGCAAAATAAATATTGAAAGAATCCACTGATCACCACCAGAAAAAGATCGAAAAAGAGAAACTCCTAGGAACACTGTGGTGAAATTCCAGAGTTCCCTGGTCAAGGAGAAAATATTGCAAGCAGCTAGAAAGAAACAATTAAAGTATTGTGGAAATACAATCAGGATAACACAAGATCTAGCAGCTTCTACATTAAGGGATCGAAAGGCATGGAATGTGATATTCCAGAAGTCAAAATAACTAGGACTAAAACCAAAAATCAGCTACCCAGGAAAACTGAGTATAATACTTCATGAGAAAATGGTCTTTCAATGAAATAGAGGACGTTCAAGCATTCTTGATGGAAAGAACAGAGCTGAAAAGAAAATTTGACCTTCAAGCACAAGAAGGAAGAGAATCATGAAAAGGTAAACAGCAAAGAGAATTCCTAAGGGACTTAATAAAGTTGAACTGTTTACATTCCTAGATGGAAAGACAATATTTGTAACTCTTGAAACTTTTCAGTATCTGGGTAGTTGGTGGGATTACACACAACCACACACACACACACACACACACACACACACACAGAGCACAGAGTGAATTGAATAGGATGGGATCATATCTTAAAAAACTGTAATTAAACAGTGAGAGAGAAATATATTGGGAGGAGAAAGGGAGAAATGGAATGGGGCAAATTATCTCTCATAAAAAAGGCAAGCAAAAGACTTTTCAGTGGAGGAAAAAAGAGGGGAGGTGAGAGAAAAACATGAAGCTTACTCTCATCAATTCTACTAAAGGAAGGAATAAAATGCACACTCATTTTGGTATAAAAACCTATCTCACAATATAGGAAAGTGGGGGAGAAGGGGATAAGCAGGATGTGGGGGATGATGGAAGGGAGGGCAGTGGGAGGAGGGAGCAATTTGAAGGCAACACTCTTGGGGAGGGACAGGATCCAAAGAGAGAACAGAAGCAATGGGGGGCGAGATAGGGTGGAGGGAAATATAGTTAGTCT
Organism: Notamacropus eugenii; assembly: GCF_028372415.1. NCBI lineage: Eukaryota > Metazoa > Chordata > Mammalia > Diprotodontia > Macropodidae > Notamacropus > Notamacropus eugenii. The sequence goes on along the minus strand of NC_092877.1, from coordinate 254,016,059 downwards.
TAGACAACATGACTATTATGGAAGTCATTTGCAAAAATACACAGATATGGCCTTTATTGAATTGCTTGCTTCCCAAAGGGAATGGGTGGGGAGAGAGGGATGAAGAGAAGTTGAAACTCAAAGTTTTAGGAACAACTGTGGTGTATTTTTCTTACTACTAGAAAATAAGAAATATAGGTAATGGGGTATAGAAAGTTATCTGGCCCTACAGGTCAAAAGAGAAGATGGAGACAAGGAAAGGGAGGGATGGTTGAAGAGAGGGCAGATTGGTGATAGGGGTGATTAGAATGCTTGGCGTTTTGGGGTGGGGGGAGGGGAGAAATGAGGAGAAAATTTGAAACCCCGAATTTTTTGAAAACGAATGTTAAAAGTTAAATAAATAAATTTTAAAAAATCTTTCCTTTATTTTCTCTCATCTTTTCCACTTCTGCAATTTCTGTCTTGGACTTTTCCTCCTCCCACTTCCTAGGTTTCTGTTTTCTGTTGAACTTGCTGCTTTTTTTCATCTTGAAAAGACGATGCTCCCAAACCCCCAAATAAACAGGAAATGAGAAAAAAAATTGTTGCAGAAACTAAACCTCAAAATAAAACCTCAACTCAAAGTATTTAAGCCATTTTTTGAGCCAGAGGACATCACCACCCTTTGGCCCAGTGCCTCAACAGAAAAAGAAAAATATTTGGCACCCTACAAAACAGCTCCCCTAATCAAGCTTCCCCCAATAGGCAGACCCATCAATGGATGGGAAAGGTCTTTAAATCACATTAAAACAATTAACAATACAAATGCATGCACTGTTTCTCTTTAAAGAAATTTTTTCTTCACTTTACTACTTGTAAAGACTCTTGATTTAAAAAGGCAAGATTCACTCAGAAGCACTTGATTATACTAAAACAAAAACAGCAAAAGGACTTATTTTGATTGCCATCATACTCTCCAAAACGGATTCTTTTTTAAAGATAAACTAATGCATTTTTTCTCAATTCTTTCCTTGCCCTTAATCACTGAAAGGATGTTTAATGAGACAAAATTATACCTGGGAAAGATCTTAGCTTAAAATGATGAAGGTCTCCCACCACATCCTGGACCATTCCCAGTGCTCTTGACTTACATCACTGGATTGTGGGTCACTGGATTCTGATGATTCTGAAATAGAGAGGAAGACTGATAACTTTGTGCAGCTCTGCCTCACTGAAATCTGACCCACTGCAAGTCAAGACATAACCATTCTGATGTCACTGACACTCTTAAAGTATGTCACAACAACAAATCCCAAGAAACTCTATGACATCTATGTGTTTCCTGAGAGAGTTTACAAGCTGACCTGGTCCTTTCTTCACCCTCCTGCCCAGTTAAAGGTTGTTGTATCTCATTCCCAGAAGCCAGTGAATCTGGTCCACTATCAGTGGTCTCAGGATGCTTCTGGGTTCTATAAATCAGTAAGACAAAGGAGGATGGTCTTGCTCCCACTTATACTTAATCCCACTTTACTTTATGTAATACACACCCATGATACTACTAACCCTATAACCAATTATATTCTTTCCTAACCTACCTTGTTCTGCTCTTTGTTCCATTCCCATTAAAAGGAACTGCATCTTCATCTAAGAATAGTCGGCTTAATTGAGGCAGACATTAGCCTACTTTATTACCAAGTTCATTCACTGCCAACAAACTATTATCTTCCTCAGAGAAAACATGTCTTTGCTTACCTTTGTTGAATTTCACTCATGACAAGGCCTATAAAAGAATTCCTGAATGTTGTTATAACATGCTCATGTGTTTATCAAAATATTCTTGATCATTCAAACATCATGGAGAATTAGGCGGCTGCCCCAAGGTTCAAAAATATCAAATGTCTGTGTTTTCAAAAAGCAAAAAAAAAGAGAAACACATATATGTTTATGTGGTTGAATTTGATTCCTACAAAAACATATGATGTATAGCAAAAAGGATTTAAAAAACAATTTTTGGAAAGAAACACCAATTTCACAACTAGCCAACATAAGTTTATAAAAAGTAGGGTGTGTCAGATTAGGTTAATTATTTTTGTGACTATGAAATTATAAATTTCCAGTTTTAGAATTTGGAAATCATGTACTTGTATTTCAGTGATACATCTGACAAATTGTCTCATGCTATCTTTGTCCAAAAAAAGTAGAGATGTAAGCTAAATGATAAAAGTACAAGGCGCCTGTTTGAGTAAATGTAACCAAACTATGTTGAGTAATGAATAAATGGCAGCCTAAGGGATAGTGTCTAGGAGATGCCTCCACAGCTCTAAATTTCATATGCTTTCTTCAAACTATAAATTTTATATTATATATATATACATATACATATACATATACATATACATATATATATGTATATATACGTATATATACATATATATATATTCTTTGAGATTTGAAACATGTGACTTGAAAGGAAACTAAATACTTTTATGTAGTAAGTTTCCTAAAAATTTTAGCAGGGAACAATGAACCAATCAAGTGATAAATGCTACAAAGTAGATCTGAATTCTTTGTATTATATGTAAGTCTCTAATTCAAAGGAATAATTATATAGACCTACACATGCATTAATATCATCAATATGTGGTCTTAAGAAACCATAGCTAGAGAGTTCATGTAAGAAAGACCTATTGTTTTCTTGGTGTGTGTGTGTGTGTGTGTGTGTGTGTGTGTGTGTGTGTGTGTGTGTATCTGTCTGTGTCACTGTGCATCTCTGTGTGTTGTGGATTGTAAGAGTCAACAGTGTGAAAAGGTAGAAAAAAAAGATATAATTTCAGTTCACATATTCCCCAAGATAAGCAGGTTAGGCCTGATGTTCTCTATTCTACTTATGCCTTATCTAGAACATTTTTAATTCTGAAGCCACACTTCACTGAATACTTTAGTAAGAATTACCTCATGTTGAGAATAGCTGACTTGTCTAAGGAAAATAGAGAGTTTATAGGAGGTAAGAAGTTGGTTCTATACTCAAATTTGAACATAAATTTGAAAAAGATCATGAATCTCATCAATTTGGAAGTTTCTTCCAAAGATAGAGATTACAATCAATGTATACATGACCATCTTGTTCAACTATTATCTGTCTTTCCAAAAGTATCTGATCAGTTCAACCTAATATACTGGCAGACTTTTAGTGTTTCTCCTGATATCAAGAGTGGAGCAGTAGAATACTCTAGCTGTCCTTCTGTCATTCTTCATCCTAACATCTTGATCAGCCTCCCCTTCTTCTATTCCTATCATGTAATTTTTGATGACATATTTTATTCTTCTCACCCAAAATTTCTCACTGGTCATATGTTGTTGTACATTTTCTCTTTCCATATCACTCTATTTGACATTCAATTTACATTCTTTGAAGAAGACTGTATTCTATTCCTTACTTCCCTATATCCATACTTAGGTATATTGGGCCAACTCCAGTCACCCTGATGAATATCTGATCACTGGATTCAGATGACTCTGGAGGAGAAGTGAGGCTGGTAACCTTGCACACAGCCCTCCCTCACTCAAAACAAGGTCAAGTGCAAGTTATGTCATCATTTCTCTTATGGCAAGGTCTATGGCAACAAAGGAAAAATACAATATCCACACTTGAATGATATCAATATTTAAAAGATGAACCTTAACTTTTGTGAGAATTTAGAGAGTCATTAAAAATGACTGAAAACTTTTCAATTGCAGTTGAACTTTCTCTGTTTCTCCTGTTCAACTCTTGTTCAAGATAATTTTCTGTCTGCCTTGTGTATTCCAGATATGTATTCTGTTGTCAAATCCTGTAATCCCAGTGTTTGATTTCTTGGTTATTATCTATAGCAAGAGGCTGAATGTAACAAGAGTGATTCAGGGGTACTCTGTTTCAAGTACTTCTCGGCTCTACCTCCAGAGCTGTATCAAACAGGGTTTGAAGCAAAATGGTACTTGAGGTTTCATTGACAGTTTGGCTTGTTGGTACTTGTCTCCCTGAGATTTCTTTGCTGCTTCAGGTAGGTGGCCTTGTTCACTCAGTAGGAAACTTTTTTTTTTCTTTTTATCATTTAGTATTACAGTGGATGAGGATTGAGATCCACTATCCAAATGGGTTGCTTCCATCAAAGATATCTGTGGGGGGCCAGAATGGAAGTAGGGTCAGTGGATTGAGGGTGAGTGGTCACTATTTATTTTACTTAAAGTCTTGGGCTATCTTCATTTGTGCCTACAGAGAGGAACACTTCAAATATAACTACTTGTTTCTTTCCTTAACAGTTTTCTGATTTCAAAAGGATGGATCATACAATTGTCCATTAAGGGGGGAAGAGAAAAACAATGATGTTAAGTATAAAAACATTAGCTTAGGTCATCACCCTTAATTCACTTTCCCTACAAATGAATTATTGTCTTTCTACCCACTTTATTGAAGGGAAAACATTAGAAAGAATTGTAAGGTAAATAAAATATTAATTCTTAATACTGTGCAATTGTACTGAAAAGGTTTGTAATATGCTTATAATGTATAAAAGAGTGAAAATGGAAAGAACAATAATAACAATATGCAACATTTTAAAATTATAATGACTAAGTTGGCACTAGAAAATATTTGATAAAATGAAGCAGGGAGACTGTATGTGTAGAATTTTGCAAATGCTATACTATTTGTTTATGATTTGCTTCGTTTTACTGAGTTTTTTTTTTTTATTTTTTCTTGTGGGATACATAGACTGGCTTGTTTGATAGGCTGACTAGAAGAATTATCATAAAAATAAGGTGAAAATAAAGAAAATCTTAAAATTTATCAAGGAAAACAAGAATTTGTAAAGAAAAGAGTGAACAACTCCAAGTAATCACATGAAAGAAGAAAACTATATTGCACTCTGCCCTGAACAGATTGCATCTGCAGTCATCCATACTTTAGGAAGAACACCGACGAAAAGGAGTGATATCAAGGGATAAAGTAGTGTTAAACCTTCCTAAGAGCATCAACTGAAATATTTAGGTGGAGGTCATCATAAGGACAAAAAATGGAGACATAGTAGAATTAGTTATTATTATTGCCCCCTAAAAGAAAAAAAATCTAATATGAGTATAAACAAGAGTAGGAAATATAGGAGGGCACATGTCTTATTGTTTTATTGTTGTTTTTGTTGTTGATAATGATCATAAAAATATCTACCTTTACATAGTACTTTAAAGTTTCCATATGACTTGACATGTTATTTCATGTGATGTGAGACATGGGTACTATTTTTATCAGCATTTTACAGATGAGGAAACTGTGGCCAATAGAGGTTAACCAACTTGTTCAGGTTCACAGAACTAATAGGTTCTGCAACAAAATGTGAAATCCCACCTTCCTAACTCCATGTCAAATCCTTTTTCCAATGCTTCTAGATACCTGCCTTAAAAAGAAAAAAATATATACAATAATTAGAGTATCTGGATGTTGAATGTTAAGACCCAAAATGAATACTGATTTTTAACATTAGAGGAACATAAGTAAAGGCTTTTTATAATTTATTGGAGATATTGTCTAGGAAAAGTATGTTTTAAGAAGAGGTTGAATTTCTAAATGAATATCTCTAAATGAAGTTGTTGTGGTTTTCCTTCATTCTGGAGAAGGACCATGACGTCAAGATGATGACATGACTTGCAGTTGAGTTGGATTTGTGGGACCGAGTGCTGTGCAAGGTCACCAGCCTCACTTTCTCCCTCCAGAGCCATCTGGGTCCAGTGGCCAGATATTCATCAGGACAACTAGAGATGGCCAGGATGCAATGGGTGATCCTGGCCAGTTCAGTCTAAGGTCTTATCAGAATCTCACTTTGAGTGAGATACATCTGTTCAATAAATGGGGCTCCTTAAGTGGTTATTTAAGGTATGGCCCCATGAATAAAAAAAAATTAAATTAAATTAAAAAAAAAACTGGGAAAGAAAGACCCCCAGGGTTCCTGAATAAAAATGAAACATTTACTATTTAGTAGTTACATTCTGTCTGTGCTAGGAGGGTGGGGACCTGTTGTCCAACCTATTAGCTCCAGAGTGAATTAGGCTTAAGATTTGACCTTTGAGCAAGAAATCTAGCTGGTTAACAGAAAGAAAAAAAAAACGTAGCTTTTTGCCCTGGAAGTGTATCTTCTCCTGAGTACAGCACCTCTGGCAAGGAGAGAGGCAAGGGTAGAGAAAGGGAGGGGAGATACTAATCACTCACAGGTTGTGTTTCTACATTCTGGAAGAGCATCATGACATCAATTTGATGACGTGACTTGCAGTTGAGTTTGATATGAGGGAGGGAGGACTGTGCAAGGTCACCAGTCTCACTGTCTCCTCCCAAATGAAATGCTATGATTCTCATGGGATAAGAAAATAATTTTCCATGAGTAAAATATTTGTATTATCTCCTTATTGTATTCTATTAAGTCTGATTTTATGTGTATCTGTGCAATTATAACAAAATAAGTAGAATTATTTGATATTGGAAAAGAAGTATAGCCTTATATTTTAAGGAAAAATATTACATATTATTACCTAGATATAAATGACTACTAATAAGAAAAATGAGAGAAGTTAATGAAAACATCATCATTTCTAAGAGCCTAAATTATAACTTAATGTCTCATAGAAATAGAACTTCTTTCATCTATAATAATGAGCCATTGGACCTAAAAATTGCAGATATATTGAAGGGATCTTTAATTTCTTGAGCCATTGGTTAGATAAATCTATGGACATTTGACTATAGGTTCATTACTCATGAGTCAGACTCTAAACTTTGCTGTGGGAGAAGTTATTTTAAGTATTTTATTAACTGGAATAATTTTGTATGCCTAAACGCTAAGTCTGAGTTAATGTGATACTATTTTATTTAATATTGATCTTTCCTCTGACTCACTTGATACTTGCTACTTGTGTGATCTTAGATAAGCCATTTAATTTATTTGCCTAATATTCCTCATCTGTAAATTGCAGAGATTAATTTAGATGACCTCTCAGGTCCAATTCAGTTCTCGATCCATTTTCTCATGTAGGATTTTATTTTATTTCAAACACTAGAGTTCAGGAACTGATCCTTATAATGTCTATTTTTCTTAACACAGACACAATATTTTATAGGGGTAGCTATGTGACACAGCTGAAGTCAGGAAGACATGAGTTCAAATCTTTGTTCAGACATTTACTTTCTTTGTGATGCTGGTCAAGTCATTTAACAATGTTTACTTCCGTTCCCCCATCTGTAAAATGAGGTGGAGAAGAAAATGGCAGACCATTCCAATATCTGTGCAAAAACAAACAAATAAAGGATCACAAAGTATCAAATATGATAGAAAAATGACTAAACAACAAAAAAAAATATTTTATATGTGTATAGTATTTTAAGTAATAACATTTACATACTCCTTTAAGGTTTGGATAATACTTTGCAAATATCATATTTTATCCTCACAACTATCTTGAAATAGATACCAAGATTATCCTTATATTTTAAGAATGAGAAAATTTAGATAAGCAGAGGTTAAACAATCTGCCTTGTTTTGGGGTAGATCGCTTAACCTCTGCCTGTCTAAGTTTGATTAAGTGACTTCATCAGGGTCACACAGAAAGTAAATGTCTGAAAAAAGATTTGAACTCAGGTCTTCTTGGCTTCATCCTCAGAATTTTATCTGCTGTGCCACATAACTACCCATATAAAATATTGTACCTATGTTAAGAAAAATAGAGATTGTAATGATCAGTTCCTAAACTCTAATGTTTTAGCAAGTGTTTAATGAAGGCTTATTATTTAATTGATCATCCCCCAGTATCCTGTGCATTTTGCATATCATTAAAGAATAGTGGGATTGACTATGTAACTTTATACCCCATGAATTAGAAGATAATACACTCTAAAGGGGATAATAACATTCATTCATTCTTCATATATCGATTCAATAGATATGTTAGCAAAGTACAGTGCTAAGTACTGGATGTGAAAAGATTACACAAGCACACTCATATGCCTTATATAACTGAGTGCATGTGTGTATGTATAACCACTAACCTCTAGGTGCTTACCTTCTACTAGGCATTATCATTTAAATATCTGTTCCCTTATAGTTAAAAATAATATTCTTTTTTCATGACCTTGGCAGGTTATGCAAACCTGCTTTTCTTTAGATGAAACAATACGTGATCAATATATAGTTCCAAGAGAAAAAAATATATACTGCGTTCCTCAGTGGTACAACTATGTAAAATGTGAGGTGAAGTCAACTGAAAGAGTTTTTAATGAGCAAATGTGACTATACTACAATAAGAAAAGAAAAAAAATAGATTACAAGCATTTTTTTGTTCCTTTCATACTGGTTGAGTATATCTATGCTGGCCTTTTTACACCTACTGTTGAAGATAGTATTTAGTGACTTGTATCCTGTTTGGTTTTAGTTTAATTGTAACATTCTGATCAAATTTTTAAATGCATAAATTGTTTTTGTACTTGCTATCAATGCTCAGTATGAATGAGTGGCTACTTAAACAATAAATAAGAGATCCTCATATATACACAAAATGGAGAAATCTCCTATTGTATAAAGGAAATTCTCTACACAGCACTTTCACTCCAAACAAATTGACAACAGTTTGTTTTACTTGACTAAGATGGAGTGTCTTCAGGAAAAATGCCAAAACCAATTAATATGTCAGGAGAAAAACTAATGAACAGTTATTTTTCACCTCAGTAAATTCACTATGGGCATTTATTACAATTCAGACATTTGTAAAACTGGATAGTCATCCTAAAGCCAAATAGTGCATTTTACATGACTGTAGGTGATGCCATCCCTGTTGTTGCTTGCAATATTTAAAAACAAATATTTCTTAAGTTAAATAACAGAGATATCCCTCTGTCTTAAAGTTACTTACACTCCTTTCTTAAAGTATTAGGTAAAGCGATGTAAAAGTTTCCAGCCAATTATTTTACCCAGCCTCGAAGCACCTTGGTATCATTTTCAGAAAATATACACAAAATACATCTGCATGTGTATACACGCATATTCATGCATACACATGTGTTTTCAACATGTCCAAAAAACAACTAACTGTATTTTGACCAAGACCATCCCTCTTTCAAATTTTCTTCTTATTGTTTAAACCATTGTCCTTGCAGTCACCCAGCTTCACAATTTAATTATGATACTTCAGTCCTCACTCCCTGGCAAGTCACATATCCAACTAATTCCTGTTGTATACAACTCATAGGGCTACCACCATGATTTAATCCCTCATAACCACTTGCCTGAACAATTCATACACAAATAAGGCATGTGCATATGCATAATGATAAACACACATGTTTTAAAATATGTATATATGTAATTATGTATGTGCATATCTACTACATACAATTTTCTTTGTATATAGTATATATGCACACTCGTATAGTTATTCATATCATCTATCATTATATCTATAATTTCTACATCCATTCTACATCCATTTTACCTTTATCTGTGCTTATATACATATCCATTTATCTATCATCTTCATTTTCCAAAAGTAGAACAGAATACAAAAATTATTTTAGAGATGTTATTATGAATTTAGAATGTCCATTTCACATTATTTGCTTCATACAACAAATTCTGAATATTACTTTTCCAAACTGCTTCTCTGTGTTTCTTTCTGAACTTCCTTTTTCTCTCTAATATATATATATATATATATATATATATATATATAATTTTTAGTGTTATGTGGCAGATCCAAGGTGGCAGAGTAGAAGCAAAAAACTGCTATAACTCTCTCTCTGCAAGCTGAAAAACCTTATAAGGAATAGCTCTAAAAAAATTCTAGAGCAGAAGAAGTCACAAAATGACAAAAAGGAAGCAAATTTCCAGCTCAAGACAATCTAAGAAGCCACCAGGAAGGGTCTATCATATCAGAGAGGGAGCAGAACTCAATTCAGTAAGGGCCACACCAGGGAAGAGAGAGCAGGAGTAGTACTTAGGGGACTGAATCACTGGCTGTTGCTGCTGCAAATTCCAGATTTTTCAATCCACCAACACTAAAAGTAGCTTCAAAGTGCATTCGGAGAGGTCTCTACCAAGCTGAAAGGGGAACTTGGTCTGGCCTCAGCACTGGTAGCCACCTTGGCCCCAGCCCCAGTCCTGGCCCAGCCACTACTGGATGGTGGCAGCCACCACTAAAACAGAAGCTGCTTCTGGAATCCTCCACTTAACAAAGCTCAAAAGTCAAGTAATTGCCTAGGAAAACAAGCAAACAAGAGGAAAAAGAAAGAGACCATAGATTCCAACTTTCTTGTTTAAGAGGTATTTTCTTAAGTCATTGGTGATAAGGAAGATCAAATTATATAGCAAGAGGAAGACAACAAAGCCAAAGCTCTTACATCCAAAGCCTCTAAGAAAAATATGAATTGATCTCAGGCCATGGAATTGTTCAAAAATTAATTTGAAAATCAAGTAAGATAAGTAAAGGAAAAATAGGGAAGAAAAATGAGAGCTATGCAAGAAAACTATGAAAAACGAGTAAACACATTGGTCAAGGAGACTAAAAAAAATGCTGAAAAAAAATAACATCTTTAAAATTAGACTGCTCCCATTGGAAAAAGGGGTCCAAAAAGGCAATGAAGAGAAGAATGCCTTAAAAAGCAGAATGGGGCAAATGGAACAAGACATCCAAAAGCCCACTGAAGAAAATAATTTTTAAAAATTTGATTGGAACAAATGAAATCTAATGACTTTATAAGAAATCAAGACATTATAAAACAACATCAAAAGAATGTAAAAATTGAAAATTATGTGACATATCTCATTGGAAAAACAAATGACCTGGAAAATGGATCTAAGAGAAATAATTTTAAAATTATTGGAATATCTGAAAACCATGGTCAAAAAAGAGACATCATCTTTCAAGGAATTATCAAGGAGATCTGCCCTGATATTCTAGAACCAGAGAGTAAAATAGAAATTGAAAGAATCCACTGACCAACCTCCTAAAAGAGATCCCAATAGGAAAATTCCTAGGAATACCATAACCAAATTCCAAAGTTCCCAAGTCAAGGTGAAAATATTACAAGCAGTTGAAAAGAAACAATTCAAGTATTGTGGAAACACAATAAGGATAACACAAGACTTAGCCATTTTAACACTAAGTGAGCAGAGGACTTGCAATATGATATTCCAGAGGTCAAATGAGATAGAATTAGAGCAAAGAATCACCTATGCAGCAAAACTGAGTCTAATACTTCAGGGGGAAAAATGAAAATTGAATGAAATAGAGGAATTCCAAGCATTTTTTGTTGAAAAGACTATTGCTGAATATGAAATTTGACTTTCAAATACAACAATCAAGAGAAGCATGAAAAAGTAAACAGGAAAGAGAAACTATAAGAGAGTTATTGAAGCTGAACTATATACATTCCTATATAGAAAGATAATATTTGTAACTCAGGAGACCTTTCTTAGTGTTAGGATATTTGGAGGGAATATATATATATATATGCATATGTATTTGTATATGCATGTGTACATGTATGTGCATATATGTATGTATGTATATACATATATATAGAGGGGGCACAGAGTGAGATGAATATCAAAGATTGATATCTAAAAGTAAAATTAAGGGTGGAGAGGCATATACTAGGAGAAAGAGAAAGGGAGAAGTAGAAAATAGTAAATCATCTCACAGAAAAAGGGCAAGAAAAAGCTTTTACAATGGAGGGGAAGACGGGGAAGGTGAGAGGGAATAAGTGAGCCATCCCTTCATCAAATTTGGATTTAGGAGTAAATAATATACATACTCACTTGGGTATGGAAGTTTCTTTTACTCTACAAGAAAACAGGAGGGAAGGAGATATGAGAAGGGGGATAATTGAAGGGACTGCAGATTGTGGGGATGGATAACCAGAAGCAAACATTTTGATAGAGGGACAGGTCAAAAGAAAGAGTTGAATAATGGAGGGTGAGACAGGATAGAGGGATATATAGTTAGTTTTTCACAGCATCACTGTTATAGAGGTGTTCTCATGATCACATATGTATAATCTTTACTGAATTGCTTGACTTCTCAGTGAGGGTGGGTGGGGAGGGGGGAAAGGAGAGAATGTGGAACTCAAAGCTTTAAAAATGAATGTTAGACATTTTTACATGCAAATATGAAGCAAGACATATAAGCAATAGGGTATAGACATCTACCCTACCCTACAGGAAAAAAGAAGGGAAGGGCATGGGGGTGGTGGTGACAGAACAGAGGACACATTAGAGGAAAGGGCAATCAGAATACATGATGTCCTAGTGTAGGGGTAAGAGGAGAATGGGGAGCAAATTTGAAATTCCAAATTTTTTGGAAGTAAATGTTGAAAATTAAAAATAAATAAATTTATATGGAAAAAATTAAATCCTATAATATCCTTTTTTGACATCACTACTGTTAATCCTTCTGATCTCTTTCCCCCTAATTAAGAAAGATACACACAAAAAAAGTAGTAACAAGTGAATATTGTCATCCAACGAAACAAATCTTAATATTGAACATACACAAAACTGTGTCTCTGAACATGTGTCAATTACCTCTTTGGAGATTGTTAACATGCTGCTTAAGAGGATTTCCGAAAATACGAGGTAACATGACTTGATGAAAAACGAAATGAGCAGAAAAATGAGAATAATTTCTACAAGGACAAAAGCATTGTAAAGGAAACAATTTTTCAGTTTGAAGAACTATGAGCAAAGCACTGACCAAATTTATGTCCGAAAATCCTTTTTGAGTTCCACATTCTCTCCTTTCCCCCCTCTCCCCATTGCAAGTATTTTTCTACTTATTGTCAGAGTGTTTTTTTTTTTTTCCTAAAGTGCAAGTCTGAGTAGTTAAGTTTTTCCTCCATGTCCTTACTAATTTCTAGTGGCTTCCTATCACCTCCCAAGTAAAAGAAAATCAACTATTTTTTAGTATTTACAAATTTATACAATTTGACTGCAACCAAAATTCTATTGTTTATACATAATTCTCCTTTATCTTGCAGTTCATAATACATAGCTTTTCTTTTCTTTTTTTTTATTTCCTATGTCTCTTCCTTTTCTCTACATTTTTCCATGACAACATCACTTGTCTCCTCACCTTTTCTTTGGAGAATGAATCCCTGGTTTTCTTCAATCATCACTTCACTTGGCACATTCTACATGAAACCTTTCCTGATTCCACCAGCTATAATATCCCCATTCACGAAATTACTTTCTTAATACCATAGTATGTATATATTGATGTATATATAATATTATATATTCCCCAATAGGCTTTACATTCCTTGACCTAGATAAATAGTGGATAGAGCACTGAACTTGAGTTCAAATTGTTCCTCAGATACTGACTAGCAATATGATACTAGATAAATCACTTAACCTCTGTCAACTTCAGTTCCTGTTATGTAAAACAGAGTAAATAATAGGCATGATTGTTTAAGGATTAGATAAGATAAAATATGAAAAGGGATTTCAAAATATTCATGTTCTATATGTATGTTAGCTCTTATTATTAAATATTATATCAAGTGTGTGTCTCATCTTTGTGGTTTTATATCCTATGTAATGCCTGGTGCATAGTAGTCCTCATAAATGCTTGTTGATTGTCTACTTGGTTGATTTCAACTTTAATTGCAAGGAATAAATATTAGTACTTTGTAGATTTTCTCACATTTATTAAGCCTCCCATTATACCTGAAAGCATAGCATGTGAACTGCATTATCTCTTTGAGTTTTCCATCTTATTATTTATCATTGAACAGTAATTCACCAACTACAATGCACCAGCCTGGGACCTGTTACTGACTCTCTCATGAATATTGTCACCTATGAATATGATTAATAACCCTTTGAAGATGCAATGCTACTTCATTCTTAGATATCCATCTTCTTTTGAAAAATTCTCAAATGACTTATATGATTCCAGGGATTCAGAGATTTTTCTCTTTATCTTTCCCTTATGTGACAAATTCTTCACTAACTTTTTTGACTGAAGCTTTGATGATATCTTTTTAGTACCATTGACTTCTTTTCTTTTTTTGAAAGGATATTTTTTCTATGCAGTTATACAACTTTTTGTTTGTCTAATAGCACATAATCTCTTAAAAGGCAAAGATGATCTTATTTTTTTTTAATTTGTATCCAAAATTCAGTAGTATGTTTGGCACCTAGTGGATGCTTGATAAGTATTTGTGGTTTGATTGACTAAAATATTCCCACATGCTGGGCATTTAGAGGTGTTTTATTGGATTTAATGATCACTAAGGAAACATGATAAGAGTCTATTTCAGTGCACAGGACAGCAGAGTAGGATGAGAACACTGAGGACATTCATAGTAATCAATTCTTGGCCAAGAATTCCCTTTACACCGTACTGGACAAGTGAGCTAATGACTTTTGTTTAATAGCCTCTATTGATAGGGAAAATGACTCTCTTTGAGACTGATGATTCCACATTTTCATGACTCTATTGATTCTTACAGTAAATGACTAAAATGGATTATATCCTTTCATTTGGAACAACTATAATAATGATAATAGCCAGTAATCACATATCATTAATTTTTCAGGAAAATATGAGAATATATATAAAAGAGCACAAAATTATTAATTAATTATAATTTTAAATGAAAGAAGCTATACTTTTTAGTATTTACATTTGGAATTTTCAGCATCAAAAAATACTATTATATTCCTCAATAAAGATCTTCAAACAAAGGTTTAATGCAAATTTTCATTTCTGGGGTTCACATCATGTCTGAGGCATTTACCAATTGGGTGACTCTGAACAAATCACTTAACTGTGTTTGCCTTAGCTTCATCAAATGTGAAAGAGCTGGAGAAGAAAATGACAAACCACTCCACTATCTCTGCCAGGAAAACCCCAAATGGGGTCATAAAGATCCAGCCAGGATTGAAAGTGACTAAACAACAACAGATGTCTCCCATTAGGCACTGTTTGTTTCATCCATGAGACATTAATTTATCAAAACCAATGCTATTCCTATCTTTCTAACTCTAAGTTTAAGAACATTATTTTACTCCTATTCTCCCTGAGATAGACCTTATTTATGTAGTTGCTACTGAGAATTAAAATAAAGTTAATTTTATTCTGGATTTGATGTGAATGGCTTACCACATAGTGACAAAGATAGATAGATAGATAGACAGACAGACAGATAGAGAGAGAGATGGAGAGAGAGAGATAGATCAGAGTTTGTACATAGCATGTGTGTGTATAAAATTCATATAATATTTCCATTAAAATGTCTGTGTATAATATACAAGTTTTCCTTAGAGTATGTTTTATCAAACTCTTAAGAAACATTTTCCTCCTAAATAAAAGATTGCCATAATATTGTGAACAATTAAGAATTTTTAATAAAGAATTCTTTTATAAATGACTATTATAACCTACTCAATCCAAGATTATACCAAACAAAATGAATTAAACATGTGACAGCTCAACAATAATGAATTTTGGTCAGAATTACCAAAATATGCTCTCAAAGGGGTATGATTTTGCCAAATAACTTTGTATATTAATAGACCTGATCCTAGATTAAAAATTTACTGGAGAATATTCATGAATTAATTGCACATACAAAGAGATATACAGAGGCAGAGAGACAGAGATAGAGGGAGAGATGGAGAGAGATGGATGGATAATTGAATCTTATGATTTTTTTATCTGTATAACTTATATTGGGTAATAATCAATCCCACATATTGATTAGGAAGGGCACTGTCTTTTTTATTAACCACTACTAAAACTACTCTAATCTCATTTACTTCAATTTAGCGATGAGAAAATCTCATGGTTGACATTGATGAAAATTTTCAACCCAAAGATAACATTCACATAATATGAATAAATCTAATTAGAGTTTCTTTGTAATTGAGTAATTTATGTAATGAGTTTCATGCCTGAAAATATAATTGGTTCCCTCATAATGCAATAAATATTAAGTTTCAATGCTTATCGTCTCTTCTGTTGAGAGAGGCTTATGTGCTATTTCTTCTAAATTTAAAATGAATGTTAAGCAATAAATTAATTTTCAAATCACTATTTGCAACATAGCACACAAATAGAAGACAAAGAGTGATTAAGTCTAACCATAAAAGTTAGCCATCATTACCAAAGAGTTTGGGATTATTTACATAGAAACTCATTTAACTGTAGTTAACAAGAATGGAAATCCAGAGAGTTACACACAATAAGCATATTAGCGTAACATCCTTCTGTTGCTTATATGGGATCATCTTGGAATGTACACTTATTTAAAAAAGCATTGTTAAGTGCACATGACCTAGCAGAAATGGTAAAATTTTAAATTAGGAGTATTAAATTTGAAATTAATATTGTAATATTTTAAAGATGTTTTAAATCTTATAGAATTGTCACCCATGAAAGTGTTCATACTTAGATACCCTCTCCATGTTCTCACACTTAAAAATATATCTATGAAGAGTATCTTTATTAATTTTACTTGTAAAATCTCCATTTGAGATTTCCAATTATTTTTTAGAATGTTTAGTATTAAAGTACAGACATGATATTTCTTCCCCTAAGCATTGAATTGAAATTAATTTTCTGTTTCTGAAATTTCAAACCTACAAACCAAAAACAGTGATCTACATGAGAGAGCAAGATATATGCCCAGAAATATTTGCCAGACTACAGTTGAGCAAAGGTCCTCAGATCATGACAGAAAAACTTTTCATCACTTTTTGTCAAGGCTTTCAACCTCATTCGTTTTCGGTCTTTGAACTTTACTTTCATGTCACGTTAGCCCATTTTTCCTGAAAGTTCACTCCTTCCAAAGATTTCTGGCACTGAGCAAGTATATTCTCACGTTTCCTCTGATTGACTGATTCCTCCCAGATTCACCATTTTAGAGAAATTACCCAGCATATCAATATCTTAAATGTCCTCTAGATTCTAGTACTTAACTATTCAGCCTTTCCCTACTGTGCTTCTGTATGGGTGACTTTTCCTACTACATCCTGAATTTCAGCTTCCTTGTATGTGTTTTTAAGTCAGTTTTTGAAGACTGGGACCATGTTTATGCCTGTCTTTGATTTCCCTGAACTTAGCATACTGTCTGGCACATAGTGCTTCACCTAAGTTTGTTTATTGATTTTGTGATTCACCACAGACTATTAAGACATTAAAGATATTTAGTCTGTACTCTACCTTGATGAGTAAAGCAGCAATATTCTACAACTCTAGTAGACAGTGTAGACTGAGGACAAAATGATTAAAATCAATTCAGAGGGTGTATGTGTATCCATTATTATCCACAGTTTCTTGCTTTGACATCAGAAGATGTTAACGTCAGAATTCTTTTCTTCCAACATTTCTGCCAGTTTCCTCCTTATGGTATTTCTAAAAACACCTCTAACATTTAGATCACTGATCTCAGGATTTGGAAAACTTGGTGTCAGTTCTGGGTTCTACCTCATACTAGCTGTTTAAGATTAATGAAGATACAACTTTTCCAACCCTTAGTTTCTTCCATCTAAAATTAGGTGTATTAACATTTCCTCTACCTACCTAAATTAGTTACTAACAATAATTTCATTGCAAAACTTGAAGAATTATCTAAATGTGAATCATTACCTGGAGTCAATTGCTTCTTTACCTTTGACATAATTGTATGATACAAATAAAAGACTGAATATATTGTAGAAAATGATTGCATAAGTGTTTATTTATATGTTATATTGTCAAAGATATGTTAAATGTGTGATGATTCAGTGATAAGAGATTTTATTTTGAGGGAACTGAATCAGAATTCAACTATATTTAGGAAATAATGCACAAATTTCAGTACAATTTAAGATTATTGAGATGTGATATTTTATTTTTAGATTGTATACAGCTAACATCATTGTACTTCTAAATTATTTCACATAACAAAATCTTTAAAGAGCAACAATGAAGATTTTTTTGGAAAAAACATAATCACATGCCATACTTAAAAAAAACATATATGTGTTTATGCATGTATTTTCATATATGTTAGATATTTGTCAAAAGCTTATGTTATTTCTTCCAGTATATGAATTCACTCTATTTAATCAAAATTTTAATAGATGAGTGTAGATTACCTCCCCACTGACACATCTGTACCTGGATTTCCACAGGGATTTACAGTTTATGTGATTTTCAAAGTTCATATAGCAAGTTTGTGTCAATGGCAGGATTTGAGTCCATATTTTCTTGATTGCCACCATAGAATTCTATTAATTAGGAAATATTCCCTCGTTTTGTGTATTCATTTATCTATCTATCTATCCATCCATTAATCTATGTAGCTATTGATTCTTGATTCCTTGATAGTGATGATGTGCTTTGGGGTTGCTGGGAACCACAAAATGTTCATGGAAAAGGATGGCATCTGTCTACAAAGAATTCACACAAGGAAACTCATCTTCCAATCAATAAAGTGTATATTGTTGTGCCAATAGTGCAGGCAAGATTTTTAGGGAACTTGTAAATTAATGGGATGAGAATGATGCTTATATACATAAAAAAGAAAGGATCTGAAAGGGATTAAGAAGTGGGAAGAAGTCTGGGTTGGGCCAGATGCAACAGTAGAAAGTATATTAAATAGTCTGGGTTAGGCCAGGGGCCATAGTGAAATGTACATTAAGTAAGTCTGGGGTGGGCCAGGAGGACCACTGAAAGGCCTGTCAAATAAACTAATTAAGTGATCTATGTGGCCTGGGGTGGACCACTTGCCTTGGGCAGTTGCATCAGTGATGTTGGCTACTTAAATATATGGTAAAATTCAGAGACTGGGCTGCTTTCAAAGCAACCTTTTCAGGGTCTTTTCCTTTTAGGGGCTCTGGTCCCATCACCCCATCCATATATAATATGGTTTTCTATGAGTTCATCTAAGATAGACAGTATCTTGGTTTTATTTTTTTGTTCTATCCCAATCTTAAATAGGAATTGAACTGACAAACAGAAAACTAATATAATCTATGGAAGTTCAAGCATTTGAAGGCCTGACATGAAAAAGAGGAGGCATTAGATTTTTTCTCCTTCTTTTCACCTCCCCACCAGAAAAAAAAAAAAAAAGAACTAGAAGAAATAGAGAAAAAGGCATAAAGAAGCAGATTTGGGCTTCATTTAGGGGGAAAATAAACCTTTCTGACATTTAGAGTAAATAAAAAACATAAGCAGAGTTGCTTAAAGATGTAATGGATTTGCTGCTTGGGATTATTAAGCAAAATATCCATTTGCTAAAGGGTGAAAAATGATTTGAATGGTACTTGCTTTCACAATTGGTAACGAGTGGACAAGAAAAGAGGGGATAATTTGGAATTGAAAATAGAATGGAATTGTTATTAAGCAAAATATGTCCTACCTTTTCCCACCTGATCTTTTAATATTTGTTAGATTAAAATAATTGACTAAGATACTGATTGATTTTGTGTGTTTTTGTTGGATTTGTAATTTAATTCTAACAAGAAAATCCCCTACAAATGCAAATCTGGGTCATAATTCACTGTGTTAGGGAGATGCAGGTGGAACTAAGATTTTAATATCTTGCCCAACAGCCTAGTGAGAGTAGTTTGTATCTGAGGTGGAACTTCAGCCCAAGTCCACCAGACTCTGTGTGGTTGACGCCATTATAGTAATCAAGGAATGATTGTTAAATAGGATTATTTCTCAAACAGACTTTTTACTTCATGTTACAGGGTCTTGTTGACCAAAATGAATTTTACAATTATACAATGTGCTGGGAATTATTTTGGATTAGAAAGTTCAGTTTCCTGCAAGGATTCAATGAAATCAACAAACAAATAAAATCAAAAGGAAAAAAATACCAACATTAGTAAAGAGTTCTAGCTTAACAGCTATATTTATAGTAGAAAGAACACAATACATAGACCCTAAATATGTAATCTGAGTACTAAATGACTCTTCTACTTGCTTTCTATGTGACTTTAGTCAAGTTAAATAATGCCTCTTGTCCTTAGTTTGCATTTATATAAAATGAAAAATTTGGACTAGATTCATTCCAAGGACCCTTTCGATTGCTACCCTGTAATCATAGTATACTAGTACTAGGATTAGGTAAGAAGGAAATATTTGGAAAATTATACTGGAGTAGAAGACACTCTAGAGAACTAAAGAAAAATTCTTGAATGATAAAATATTGTTATATTTCTCTTTACCATTTCAGTTTTTATGAAGGTATGTAAACTTTTCTTATACTTATCATAATATTTACTCCCATTGTCCCATAACTAGTAACATTATAGAATTATGGAACTGCAAATTTCCCTTAATTCTATGCAGATATGTTAAGCTCCTGTTCTGTACCAGGCATTCTATTGTAGTCTGAGATTACAAATAGTGAAAATAAAATAATCTCTGCTCTAGTAGAACTAATGTACCACTGCAGTAAACAGGATGTATGAAGAAAAATAAAATCAAAATACCCAGAAAATTCAAATATTCTAAAGGACATTGGCAACTACAAATATAGATGGTGCAGAATATGGGATGATGTATGGAGATGCTATATTGTTAAAGTGGTTTAATACTGAATAATAGACTTTGGCATGAAAGTTCTTTAACAAATTCTATCCCTTCTCTTGTCCACTATCCCACTCTTTGTGAAGGCAAGAAATATAAAATCCATTAAAAATATGATGTCACTTAAAAGAAATTTTCATATTATCCAAGTTCCAAGAAAGAAAAAGAAGAAAAATGCCTCAGTGTCTAATCTGAGTCCATTAGTCCTCAACATAGTTGTAGAAAACATTTATTTTGTGATGAGTCCTTTGGAATTATGATGGGTTGTTGTATAGATTAGAATTAACAAGACTTCCACAAGTGATTATCTTTAGAACATTGTTGTTTCTATAAATTATTTCTTGGTTCTGTACATTTCATTTTGATTCAGTTAATACCCCGTGTAATTTTTCCTTGAAACCATACCCTTCATCATTCCTTACATCACAATTGTAATCCAGTCCATTCATATATCATAATTTGTTCAGTTGTTGCTCAATTAATGTACATCCCCTCAGATTCAAATTTTGTTCCACCTCAAAAAGAACCACCATAAATAGCTCTGTGTATATCTATCCCTTTTTCTCTCTGATTATTTTGGGGGTAATGAACTAGTAAAAGTGTTTCTGAGTCAAAGTATATACCAAGTTTAATAGCTTTTGGGGTATGCTTTCAAATCATTTATCAGAATGTTTGAACTAGTTCATTCCTCTACCAAGAATGAATTCATGTTCCTTTTTGGGTTAGATTTATTTTGAATCCCAGTGCATCAAAATTAATTGGTTATTATTTAGAACTGTGTATGACCAAAGAAAGTCTGTGTATATGAAATGATTGGAGTGTTAGGCAGATGTGGAGCAAGTTAAGAAGGGCAAGGAACTTCATCAGTTTTAGTATTGTGCTTGGTATCCTGGTGGTTTCTAGGTCTCTGAAAATTATCATCTCTGTGCTGTGATTACCATGATGGAAAGCAATTACCTATAGATCCCTGAGTTGGCTTATGATCACTTGCTGGATAGGTTGCACGTTTGTATATTTTTGTTAGTCAAGGTTCTTGAGTCTAGGTTATTCCTCCATCGGTTGTATGGGATGGTGAGAAGAGTTCATAATAAGAGCCAGGATACCACCCTCACAAACTGATAAGAAGAAATCCATAAGTCAGGATAGGCAAGCATTTCAGAGAAGATTTTCATCAAGATTGATTGAAACAGAAATAGAAGCTCTTTTTCAAAAAGGAAAATGAAATGTCATAGGTCAAATATACAGGCATTGTAATAGTGGCAGGAAAGAGTATGGGACTGAAGCATGATTTCATTTGGCAATTGTAACTATTGGGTCAAGGAAATCCTCTTCTTGATGCATGTTGATACCTTACCTAGAACTTCCAATATTAGAAAATTAGTTTGAGCACAAATTTAAACGACATACCCAAAATTATATAGCTTGTATGTATCTGAGACAGGAAGAGGATTCCAAGGGTTTTGACTGTGAAGCCAACTCTCTGTCTGAAATGACTTTGTCTCAGTAGTGACAGTGTATTTCAATAATCCATGTATACACTAGTTATCTTTGCCAAAAAGAGATTTTTTTTCAATATTCATTTCACTTTTCAAATGATAAAGAAAATTATTACGAGAATTCTTCTTAAACTGACACTGATTAACAAAGAGAACTAAGAGTAAAAAATAGAAAAACTGAGAACTTATTTGAAGAACAGTGGCCACAAATTTCTAGAGTTTGAAATGGATAAGAAGAGAAAAACTAAGAATAGACTGGTATGTACTTAAAGATTTTGGAACTTCTAGATTCAAAGTGTTCATAAAAGTAATAATTAGAATCCCTCTCCTTCAAATTATATAGACAAAGTAACCTCAAAGTGACAGCAAGATCTCAAGATAAAAATCAGAGGAAAAACATAATCTAGTGAAGAGAGAAAAAGAGAGAGGGAGAGAGAGAGAGAGTATCTAAAAGAAAAAAGGTGGTTGCATAGTAAACTCATCATTCAAATTAGAAGACACATATAGATGATGGTGATAATCAAAATAACAATGTCGTAATCAAACAGGTCTAGAAAGGAGTCATAAATGATTTTTTAAATCATTGGAGAGTAAAAGAAAATAATAAATATGAAAGAGAGTCACTACTCAGGGAAGGAGGGAAAATAATATTTGAGGGAGAGTAAACAGCTCTGATTTAAGTTTTGATTTCTCTGAGAAAGAGAATAGTCATCTGAAGGGAATCTAAAAACAAAACAAAAAAGGAATTCTGAGGATTTAAATCCCAATTTAATTTTTTTAGGAAGTCTCATTCAGTCTGATAGCATCATTATTCATACATACAAGTAATTTGACCTTTATAATGAATCAATTTTTGTCTCATTTCTTCTGATTTATCTTTCCTTAAGATGGCACTCTTTAGGGGATGGAACCTAAATGATGAAATAGTAGCAGGCACCAGAATGAACCCTCCCCTCATACCCATCGAAATATCTGTAAAAATGACACTGAACAAATTCTAGAGCAGCAGAAGTTACAAAATTACAGAGTGAAACAGATTTCCAGTCCAAAGCAATCTGGAAGGCTGACAAGAGAGGTCCATTGCACAAGACTCAGAAGAGAACACAGCCCAGAGTGGGCCACTCCAGCACAGATGCGACTGGAGCAGGCCTCAGGATGCTGAATGACTGTGCAATGATTTTTAGCCTTCTCAACCTACAAACACCAAAGACAACTTCAAAGGTCAGTGGGAAAGCTCTCTCACCTGCATGAGAGAGGAACATGATCTGACCCCTGTCTAAGCCCCAGACTCAGGGTGGTAGCTGCAGTGGCCACATGCTTCTGGAGCTCGTGGCCTATAGGCAGTGAGGGAATCAAGTTGCTGATCTGGGTCACAGTGCTGGGTGGTGTCCCTGGGGAAAGAAGTAGATCTGGCATGATGGAGGTTGTGGTGACTGGGGAGAAGAAATCCTACTCACAGCTTCAGGGCAGAAAATAGTACTTGTCATTTCTCG
Source organism: Notamacropus eugenii (assembly GCF_028372415.1). Taxonomy (NCBI): domain Eukaryota; kingdom Metazoa; phylum Chordata; class Mammalia; order Diprotodontia; family Macropodidae; genus Notamacropus; species Notamacropus eugenii. Next base: position 253,992,514 of record NC_092877.1, on the reverse strand, counting down.
TAGAAATGACAGGAGAGGAGCAAACACCTCTACTTTGATCATATCACTTTGGAAAGATGAGAATTTACAGGTCCCTGGAATTAACATTGAAAGCAGCTGCACAAATCCCTTGAAAATTGGAGCAGTGCACTCTCCATATCACAAGGAGATCAGAGGTCAAGTAATTGGTTGAGAAAATGACCAAAAGGGGGAAAATAAGAATATAGAAGGTTGCTTTCTTGGTGAAAAATTAGTTTCTTCCATCCTTTCAGATAATGAAAATCAAAACATACAGCAAGAGAAAGATATCAAGGTCAGGGCTCCTACATACAATGCCTGCAAGAAAAATATGAAATGGCCTCAGATCCCAAAGAACCCAAAAAGGATTCTTAAAATCAGGTAAGAGAAGTAGGGGAAAAACTGGAAGCAAAATGAGAATGATATAAGAAAAGTATGAAAAATGAGTCAACAATTTCTTAAAGGAGACCCTGAGAAAATGTTGAAGAAAATAAGGCCTTTAAATATAGACTTCTCCAAATGGCAAAATAAGTTCAAAAACCCAATGAGAAGAATGCACTACAAAGCAGAATTTGCCAAATGGAAAAGGAGATCCGAAAGCTCACTGAAGAAAATAATTCCTTCAAAATTAGAATGGAGCAAATGGAAGGTATAATTTAATGTGACATCAAGAAATTATAAAACAAAACCAAAAGAATGCAAAAATAGAAGATAATGTGAAATATATCATTGGAAAACCAACTGACCTAGAAAATAGTTCCAGGAGAGATAATTTTAAAATTATTATTCCACCTGGAAATCGTGATCAAAAAGAGAGTTTAGAAATCTTTCAAGAAATTATCGAGGAAAAGAGCCCTGATATTCTAGAGCCATAGGGTAAAACAGAAATTGAAAGAATCCACCAATAGCCTTCTAAAAAAGACCACAAAAGGAAAACTTTTAGGAATATTGTAGTCAAATTAAAGAGTTCCCAGGACAAGGAGAAAGTATTGCAAGCAGCCAGAAAGATACAATTCAAGTATTGTGGAAACACAATAAGAATAACGTAGGACTTACTAGCTTCTACACTAGGGCATTAAAGGGTTGGGAATATGGTATTCCAGGGATCAGAGGAGCTGGGATTAAAACTAAGAATCCTTACCCAACACAACTGAGTCTAATACTCCAGGGAGGAAATGGAATTTCTATGAAATGGAAGACTTCCAAACTTTCTTGTTGAAATGAACAGAGCTGCTTGCAATATTTTCTCCTTGACCTGGGAACTCTCGAACTTGGCTACTATATTCCTAGCAGTTTATCTTTTTGAATTTCTTTCACAAGGTGACCGATGAATTCTTTCAATATTTATTTTTCCTTCTGGTTTTAGAATACAAGGGCAGTTTTCCTTGATAATTTCATGAAAGTTGATGTCTCAGATCTTTTCTTTGATCATGGTTTTCATTAGTCCCGTAATTTTTAAATTGTCTGTCCTGAATCTCTTTTCCAGGTCAGTTGTTTTTCCTGTGAGATACTTCACATTGTCTTCTAGTTTTTCATTCTTTTGGTTTTGGTTTGTAATTTATTGGTTTCTTATAAAGTCATTAGCCTACATCTGTTCCATTATAATTTTTAAAGAACTATTTTCTTCAGTGAGCTTTTGAACCTCCTTTTCTATTTGCTTAATTCAGCTTTTTAAAGCATTCTTCTCCAAATTATCTTATTGTGCTTTTATTGTTATTTGGGTTTGTCTATTTTTATAGGTGTTATTTTCTTCAGCATTTTTTTTTTGTTTCCTCTAGCATGCTGTTGACTTGCTTTTCATGATTATCTTGCATCACTCTCATTTCTATTCCCATTTTTTCCTTCACCTCTCTTACTTGATTTTCAAAATCCTTTTCGAGTTCTTCCAAGGTCTGAGACCATTGTATATTTTTGGCAGTTTTGGCTGCAGAAACCTTGACTTTTAGGTCTTCCTCTCATAGTATGCTCAGTTCTTCATCTGAAAGGATGGAAGAAAATCCTTTTTCACCAAGAAAGTAACCTTTTATAGTCTTATTTTTTCCTCTTTTTGGGGCATTTTCCCAGCCTGTTACTTGACTTTTGAGTCCTTTGTCAAGTGGAGGGTATATTCTCGAGACCTGTAAGTTCTCTGTTCCTCCAATGTGACAAAATCAAGGGAGAGGAATTTACTCCTCTCCTGGTCTGCACTCTGATCTAGTAGCAACCATAAGCTTTTCTGCTCAATATCTGTGAGTAGAACTCCCTCTCCACATTCACCTCTACCTCCACCACACCAGCATTCTTCCTCACCCCAGGGCTGCCACTTAGAACTGAGATCCAGATCAGCCTTTTGATTTGCCTCAGGGTATTTAGGCTGAAGGTTCCAAAAATGGACACTCTGCAGCAGTGGATGCTGCCGCCTTGGGGTCGGGGCTGAGGTCAGACCCTACTCCCTTCTCACCCATGTGAGAGAGTTTTGGTACTGTCCTTTGAAGCTGTCTTCATCATTTGTGCATTGAGAAACCTGGTAACTGCCTCTGCTTCCCGTGATTCTGGGCCCTGAATGCTTCAGTCTTCTTTCTGCCAGACTGCTCTGCCATGGCAGGGCTGTGCTCTGCTCCCAGCCTGGTGTGATAGACCTTTCCTGTCAGCCTTCCAGGCTGGCTTTGGCTAGAGATCTCTTTCACTCTGTTCTTCTATGGCTTCTGTTGCTCTAGAATTTGTTTTGAGCTATTTTTACAGATATTTTATAGGCTATGGGAGTAGACTTAGAACAAGTCCATCCTTCTACTCCTCTGTCTTGGCTCCACCTCCCTAGCATTTTTAATGTGGATGAGTGTTGTATTTAGTCAAAAGATTTTTAAATGTCTCTTGAGATAGACATATAATTTCTGTTAGTTTTGTTGCTCATATGATCAATTATACTGACAATTTTCCTAATGTTGAACCCACTCTCCATTCCTGCTATAAATACATCTAGAGTACAGAGTATTATCTTTGTGATAAGTCTCCTAGTTCCCCTGGCTGTCTTAAGGTATATTGCAGTTCTTGGTGTTGGTGCTTGCCTGCTATATCATATCCTGAGGCTCAGGATCTTCTGCTACTTTGCTAAGGCTTGTTTCTGGCTTACTAGGATGCCTCTATCCTGTGGTACTCACCTTTCACCCAAGCAGGAAGGACTTTTTCCGTTAATCTGCCAAGTGTCCTTGATTAAAAGACAACAGTATCCATCTTTCTGCTGTCTCTGCTGTTCCATGTTTTATCCTGGGGCAATATTTTCTGGGTTTTTGTAAGTCAACAAGGCAGAGGGAGAGTAGATTTCTGCTTACTTCTTCATCTTGGGTCCTGGAAGTTGTATCTCTCAAGATGTTTATGTCCCTAAATGTTGCATCACTTTCTATAATCAAATGATAACTATGTGTCCTTCCAGAAACCACTTATGAAATTATTTAGCATGTTCTTTGATCTTTTCCTAGAGCATGGTGTCCTTTATGCTAATAGTAAATATTAAGGAGAAGAGAATTTCTACTTCAAATTTTCCAAGTATAGAAATAATATTTTCTTTTCTTCACTGCCTGGGTCAATTTTCAATTCTCTTTTTATCTCCACTAATTTTGAAGCTCTCTTTTGTTATCAAAGTATATTGAAAGGGACAAAAGGTTCTATGGCACACAATTAATTATTTTATATATTGGGTGTGGAGGAATTAATTACTAACTTAGAGATAACTCAAAAGTTTGTGATATAATCTTCTAGTTTAAATAATTCAGTTAAAAATGGAATTCTAAAACCCCTACTATATGGAAGGCATCATCTTTTAATCAATATAAATGTCAACTCAGATTGCAAGTATTAGATTACAAAATAATGGTTATATAATAGGGAGAAAGTGCACTGAAGTAAAGAGGTAAAACCATTTATAAACAAAGTATTTGTTCAATATTATATATTATATCACATGTATATGTATATATATTATGTATATTTCAATCATAGCACAAAGAGATTTGAAGAAAATATGCAAAAGAAAGCTCTGCCACCTGCAGAAGATAGCCTTATCCTAGAAAAGATAATGTTGAATACTGAACAATGTAGCTCACAGTGAGAGTAAACATAAAACAGCATAAGTAATGCAATAAGAATGGTCAGGTGGGAGGCTGCTGGAGTTTAGATAAAATGCTTTTATAATAGATTAAGCACAAGTTGAAAGCTGATCAATAAAATAAATGAAGCAAAGTTTGATTCACAAACCAATTCACAGACACAAGACTCTAGTCAGCATGAGATTATATGAATTTGCAATAAGTGCTTTTTTGGAAAAAGAATGCAACCATAATTATGAAATACCTAAGAAAGAGACCCAGATTCGGGTGATGTATCTTGTAACTGATTCTTTAACGCTGGTTTCTGATTTCATGGTAATAACATATTTTAGAAAGCTTTTGTAATTGTAGCTATTAAAAAGTAGACCTTCATTTAACAAGAAAATGGAAGGTAAAGAAAGTCAATGACAAAACAATTTAATCTAGATGGCAAATACGTTTAAGGGTTATGAATTTTCCTCTTTTCTAATTTAACTACATAGTCAGGCTTCATTGTAATAATTAGGATTGATCCTAAGAAACTCCGGAAATGCAAGGTAAAGCAAACTTGCAGAGTGAAGTGAGTATTTTTTTCCGAGTTCCCCCATTAAATCTATTTAAACAACTTTTAGAATTGTATAAAACCAAATTTTAATCAAGAAAACCGGGAATAAATCCCAGTGATTTTTTTTAAGCTAAGAATGGCTTAGAAGAGTAAAAAGAACAGAGTGTAAACATTGAGGGTGAAGCTTGCAATGAGCAAAGCATGAACAAAAAAAGCATGCATTCTAGGCCTTAGAGACTTGTGGCTGCCACAGCAGCAGCAAAAACAACGGCAGTAGAAGTGGTTCCAAGAATACCCAATGGTAATAGAAGGCAGAATGAGTAGAAGTCTCATCACAAAGACATTCAAAGATACCCCTGTGATCATATTGGGAACAGGAGAGGATGCTATGTTACACATCCCATCACCCAGTTCCAGGTTCTAGTTTCAGGGTAGAGAAGAGCAAGAGTTCTACCTGTAAATAAGGACTATAACTCAAATTAGCCGAACAGTGAACAAAATTTTTTAAGAATCGCACCACCATGGAAGGATGTAAAACTCATTAGGACCAGAAGTTACTTTTGAGAGTACCATCACAAAAAAATAAAGAGGATAAGGGCATATATCTTTTTCCCACAGTCAGGGGAAGGGTAGATATACAAAGGCAGTGGTCAAAAGCAAAATGAACTTTAGAAGAGTAACTGGATAAGAATATAGAGAGAAAGACAAACAGAAGAAAACAAAATGGAGGGAAATGAATAATAATTATTCAAAGCTGTGGTTGTGAACTGGATTAACCAACCCATAAAACAGAAGTATACAGTAAAATTGATGAAAATCCAGAAACTCCCAATATGTTGCTTATAAAAAAATAAAAAGGCTCAAGAGAAGCATGAAAATGTAAACATGAAAGAAAAATCATAAGGAAATCGGTAAGGTCAAAACTTTTTCATTTCTATATGAGAAAATGTCTATTGTAACCCCTAAGGATGTCCTTATTATTAGGAAAATTAGAGAGTATACATAAAGGACAAGAGTGTTGCATAATTATGAGGAAACGATTTTTTTTAAAATAAGATGTGAGAAAGAAGACTTCTCTGGGAGGAGGGAAGGGAGAGGAAGAATGGGGAACATTATCTCACAAAACAGAAATGTGAAAAGGAGAATTATTATAATGCAGAATAAGATCAGGGGTGTTGGGCAATGCTTGAACAGTACTATAATTGTAATATTCTTAAAGTGAAGATAACATACTTAATCAGGTGGGTATAGAAATATTTCTTACACTACAAAGAAGGATGGGAAGAGAATAAGAAAAGAGGAGGGTGGCTGATAGAAGGGAAGGCAGATTAGAGGAGGTAGTGGTCAGAAGCAAAATAAAATTTCAGAGGGGCAGCAAGAGAGGAGAAAGAGAGAGGATGGTGAGGGGGGAGATAAAGAGAGAGAGAGAGAGAGAGAGAGAGAGACAGAGAGACAGAGAGAGACAGAAAGAGAGAGAGAATAATAAACAAGGAAAATAGGATGAAGGAAAATACACAGTTAGTGACATAACTGTGAAGGTAACTGGAACTCACCTGTAAGTTAAAATCAAATGGGACAATGGATTAAAAATCAGAATTTATACTATGTTGCTTACAATAAATAAACTTGAAATGGAGAGACACACACAGAGTAAAAGATATCCTAGAAAATGAAGTTTTGTCAATAATAAGCATATATACACAAAATGGCAGAGGATCCAAGTTCTTAAAGAGAAAGTGCAATGAATTATTAGGGGAAATAGTCAAACAAATATAGGAGAATCTCAACTTTCCCCCGTAAAAATACACAGATGTAACTTTAAATAAATGAGAAAAAAGATAAGGAAATGAATAGAAAACTTAGGTATTATAGACTTCAGAGGAAAACTGAATGGAAAAAGAAAGCAGCATATATATATATATATATATATATATATATATATATATATATATATATATATATATATATATATACACACATGTGTATATATATATATACATATGTATGTGTGTATGTATATGTATATATATGTATATACATGTATGTTTGTGTATATATGTATATATGTATGTATGTGTGTATATACATCTTTATGTGGCACCTTCACAAAAATTTGCCATGCATTAAGGCTTAAATATCTCAGAAGCAAATGCAAAAAAATATAGAAATATCAAATGTATCTTTTTGAGAGTACAGTGTAATAAATCATATCTTCCACAAAGAACTATGGGAGAATAATTTAAAGAACTTGAAAAGTAATGTAATTCTAAAGAATAACTGGAACAAAAATCAATTAGAGAAATAATCAATAATTTTATTAAAGATAATAACAAGAAGACAATATACCAAAATTTAGTTTATGTAATTAAAGTACTGATTAGGAAAAAAATTATATTTTAAATGCTTGTATCAGTAAAATATAGTAAAAAATAGCAGATAATTTAGAATGCAAATTACAAATAACTAAAAAACCCCAACAAAGTAGTAATTCCTCAGAATAAGAAATAGAGTCAAGATGGTGTAGAAAACACAGGGACTTGTTTGTGCTTTCCCACAAACCCCTTTAAATGCCTTTAATCAATGTCTCATAACAGATTCTACAGCATCAGAACCCACAAAAGACAGTGAAATAATTTTCCAATGGAAGACAAGTTAAAAAATCTGTGGAAAGGCTGCCTTGCACCTGGGTGAGAGGAGTCCATTGCAGGCTGCACCTCATATGTGGGCCTTGGGTACTATTGAATCAATGACTGGAGTGGTAGTTTATGATTCTCTCAGCACACAGATGGCAAGTGGGCCAAACAACAGCTGTGAAGGAGGTTATAAGGGTTTTTATTCTGGTACTTGGAGAACTCTTTTGCATTTTTCATACTTGGATCCAAGTCTCAGTCTTGAGTCTCACTTCCAGGGTAAGGAGAAGCACTAGAACTCCAGAGCTTGTGGTTCCAGAAGATCTGGGTCCCTGGTCAAATCTCCAGGGTGGAAAAGAGTGCTTGTGCTTAATCCCCACAGCACAGAATAGGAGAATGGCAAACACACCTCTCCATATTTTATACCACCTTGGAAAAACTGAAAACTTGAAAGTCCCCTGAATGGCCTTTGTAAACAGATGCACAAAAAAGAAAACAAAAACCTTAAAACTTGGAATGACTCCCTCCATGCTGGAAGTACAGCCGCATTTTAGCAGAGTTAAAAATCAAGAAATAGACTGGGAAAATGAGCAAACAACAGAAAAATATCCTGACTACAGGAAGTTGCTATGGTGACAGGGAATGGTGACACAAAAGCAGAAGAAAGCAATGTCAATAATCCTATGTTGAAAACCTTAGAGAAAATATAAATTGATCTCAGGCCGAGGAAGAACTTTTTTTTTTAATCAAGTAGGAGATTTAGAGGAAAAAATGGAAAGAGAAATGAGAGTGATGATCGTGAAAAAAGAATCAATACCTTGGTAAAAGAGGAAGAAAAATACTGAAGAAAACAATACTTTAAAAATAAAACAGAATAGGCCAAATTATAAAGGATGTACAAATATCCAATGTAGGGAAGAATGTCTCCCAACAGAATTGGTGTGATGTACAAAGAGATACAAAAATTCAGTAAAGAGAACTCCTTAAAAAGCAGAGTCAATGAAGAAAATTATTCCTTAAAAATTAGAATTGAGCAAGTGAAAGCTAATGATTTCATAAGACATTAAGAAAAAAAAAATTAAGAGTGAAAAAAATAGAAGACAATGTGAAATATCACACTGTAAACACAAATGATCTGAAAATTACATCCAGGAGAGACAATTTAGGAAACATTGGAAAACCTAAACAGAGATTTTCAAAAAAGCCTAGACGTAATCCTTTGTAATTATTGAGGAAAACTGTCTTTGTGTCTTGAATCCAGATAGTAAAACAAATGCTGATAGACTCTACCAATCATCTCCTGAAAGAAACCCGAAAATGAAAACTCCCAGTAATATTATAGACAAATTCCAGAGCTCACAGGTGAAGAAGAAAATATAGGAAGTAACTGAAAAGAAACAATATAAATATTGTGGAACCACACTTAGAATAACAAACAATTTAGGAATTTCTACCCTAAAAGATCAGAGAACTTGGAATATGATATTTCAGAAGATAAAAGAAATAAAGTTAAAACCAAAAATCACCTACCCAGAAAAATTGAGAGTAGTCCATTAGGGGAAAATAACAGAGGACTTTCAAGCATTCTTGTTAAAAAAAAAAAAAGACTACAGCTGAATAGAAATTTTGACTTTCAAATACAAGACCCAAGAGAAGCCTAAGACAGTATATATGAAAGAGAAATCATGAGAAATTTAAAAAGATTAAACTGGTTACATTACTGAAAGGGGAAATGATACTTGAAACTCCCCAAAACTTTTAACTACTTTGACAATTAGAAGGAGTATACATAAATTGAATGTATAGGTGAAAGGTGAATATGATGGGGTAATTATTTAAAAGATAAAGAAATTTAAAAATTAGCAATAAGAATGTAGTAGAAGGGAAAAGGAAGAAGTAGAATGGGGTAAATTATGTGATATGAAAGAGACAGCAAAGCGATTTTGCAGTTGAGGAGAAAGTAGGGTAAGTGGAAAGGAGAGCAGTTGAACTCACATAAAAACAAATAACTCACGGAGGAAATACTATACATACTCTGTTGCAGTCATAGGTCTTATAATAAAGGAAATTATGAGGGGAAGTAGAGAAGAGAAGGTGGGAGTTGTCAAAAAAAGGAGGGCAGATTGGGGGAGTTGAAAGAAACAAACGCTATTGAGAATGGACAGGATGGGGGGAGAGAGAGAGAGAGAGAGAGAGAGAGAGAGAGAGAGAGAGAGAGAGAGAGAGAGAGAGAGAGAGAGAGAGAGACTGAGAGAGACTGAGAGAGAGAGAGAGTAACCAGTGGGAATTAGGATGGAAGGAAATGCATAGCAATCATAATTGTGGAAAAAATATAGTAAATTTCTCTGATAAAGACTTCATTTCTCAGATATGTAAAAAACCGAATAAATTTAAAGAAATAAAAGCCATTCTTCAATTGATAAATGCATATGTGGATATGTACAGGCAGTTTTCAGATGAAGGAATTAATACTTTCTATCCATACATGAAGAAAAGCTCTACATCACTATTGATTATAAAATGCTAACTAAAACTACTCTGAGTTAATAGCCCTCACTTATCATACTGACAAATATGATAGAAAGGGAAAAGAACAAATGTTGAAGTGGTTATTGAAAAACTAAGTAACTAATGCACTGTTATTGACATCATATACTAATTCAATCATTCTGGAGAACAACTTGGAACTATGTATAAGGAGTTATAAAAACATGAATATCCCTTGACTTAAGAATACCACCATTTGGTATGTATTCCAAAAAGATAAAAAAAATACTAATAATAAGGAATAGTGTCCATATATGCAAAAATATTTGTAGTGTTCTTCTAGTGGTGGCAAAGAATTGGAAAATGAGGGGCTATCCATGCATTGGGAAATGGCTAAACAATTTTTGTATAAATATTATGGAATATTATAAAACTAAAAGAAATGAGGAATAGGCTGCTCTCAGAAAAATCTGGAAAGACTTAAATGAACTGATAAAAAGTAGAATGAGCAGAAGTAGATTATTATATACAATAACAGAAATATTGTATGAAAATCAACAGTAACTAGCAGTTATACCAGCAATACAGTGATCAAAAAAATTTCTGAAGGACTTATGATGAGAGATGATGTTCATTTTCAGAGAAAGAATTAATGGATTCTGAATGCTGTTTGAAGCACAATTTTTCTTTCTTTTATTTTTTTTCTTCTCATTTGCTTTTTTGTCTGTATTTTCTTTCATGGCCTGATGTACATTGAAATGTATTTTGTATGACTTGGTATGTGTGACTTATATTATATTTTCTGCCCTTGTCAGTGGGAGGGGAGTGGGGAAGAGATGGAGGGAAATAATTTGGACCTCAATTTTTTTTATAAGAATGAAAAAATTGTTTTTGCATGTAATTGGAGAAAATAATATATTAACTTAAAAGTCGAAATCAAAAGAGAGATCAATAAAATTCATAGTAAAGCAACCATTTAACTAATAAATAAAATAAGTTTGCTTTATAAAAAAAACAAAATATATAAACCATCAATTAATTTGACTATAAAAGAGAAGAAAACCAAAATACCAGTATCAAAATTGAAAAAGGGGAATTCACCAAGAATCAACATTAAATTAAATCAAGTACTGGGGGATAATTTTGCAAATTACATGGCAAAAAAATCTGACAATATATGTAAATTAGACAAATAGTTTCAAAAATATAAATTGACCAGATAAACAGAAGAGAAAATAGAAAAGGTAAATAGCTTTATCATAGAAAAAGTAATTAAACAAACCCAAGGCCAATCCCACATAATGTATTTGGGAAAGCATGCAAAAATTGGGACCTTCACATTTAGTACATAAATACAGGTCTGATACCTAAGCTAAGAAGAGGAAAAACAAAGAAAGAAAACAATATAGATCATTTGCTTAATATATATTGAGGCAAAAAAATTAAATAAGGTACTAATAAGGAGATTTCAACATTATATCCCAAAGCTTTTATACTATGACCAGATGGCATTATATCAGGAATGTAGGCTGGTTAAATAAGAGAAAAAACTCTATCAGAATAATTGACCATATTAATAAGAAAACTAGCTTTGGGGAATCAAGATGGTAGAGTAAATAGTAAATCACTCTCCCTTATTGAACTCTAGAAAACCAAAAAATCAGCATCCCAGGAAAACTCCTGGAGCAGCAGAGCCAGTGGAGAGACATGGTGGAGAAATCTTTTAACTTAGGAAACTTAGAAGACCAACAAGAAAGGTCTGCCACATCCAAGGGATCACATTCCAGAGCAGGAAGCATTCCACCAAGCCAGCAGCAAGCTACACCTCAGGAAACCAACAGGAGATCCTGAGACCCAGTGTGGTGGAGCAGGCAAAGGTTAACATTCAGACACCTCACTTACCTTAACATAGCCAAGGAAATTGAAAGAAGGATGTCCATGGACCTCCATGTACTTCACAACAGCCTTGGATAGGCATGCAACTTCAAGCAGCCTTACCTCTCCATGCTTCAGCAAAGACTTGTGAGGGTAAGCATATTCTAGGGGACAGATCTCCACTTGCTTTGGTATAGCCCACAGGAAATGGAGAAATATGCCTCTGGACTCAGCACATTTGAGACACCACTGCTAGGACCTCAACTCAGCAATAAGTAAATTTTTAGATCCCTACAGTCTCCAGTTGCCAGAATCTGAAGCCCCAGTACACAGTCACTAACAATGTCCCTGACCCCCAGCTCAAGAAGTGTGGGACAGTATACCTATTCCCCAGAAGCAGAGAAAAGTTTTAAAAGCCAGGAAATAGACAAAAGGCACAAGAAAGAAGCAAAAACAAACACTGATCACAGACTATTTCTATGGTGACAACAAAAATCAAACCCCAAACTCAGAAGAGGGCATTGTCAATATACTCACAGAGAAAATGTTGAAGGGGAATGTGAACTGGTCTCAAATCCCAAAAGCCTTCTTGGAAGAGCTCAAGAAGGATTTTAAAAGTAAAGTAAGAGAGGTAGTGGAAAAACTGGGAAGATGAATCAGAGGTATATAAAAGAGAGTCAATATCATGGAAAAGGAAAGATAAAAATAGACTTAATTAAACAACTCCTTAAAATATACAAGTAGAAAAATGTGGGGTGGGGGGAATTCACTAAGGAAAACAATTCCTTCAAAAGTAGTATTGTCCAGTTGGAAAAGGAGGCACAAAATAAAAACCTCATTGGAAAAACAACTGATTTGGAAAATAGATGCAGGAGAGATAATTTAAGAATTATTGGGGTACCTGAATACCGTAACTAAAAGGATCCTCAGCAGCATCTTTTTAGGAAATCTTCAAGAAAAACTACCATGATATCCTAGAAAGAGGGGGTAAAATAGTCATTGAAACAATTCACCAATCACCAACTGAAAGAGACTCCAAATTGAAAACTTCAAGGAATATCAGAGTGAAATTCCAGAATTATCAGGTTAAGGAGAAAATATTTTAATCAGACATTAAGAAGCAATTTAAATATAATGCAACCACAGTCAGGATTCCAAAGAACCTAGCAGCTTCTACAATTAAAGGATAAGAGGCTTTGAAATATGATGTTCTGGAAGGCAGAAGAGATTGGATTGCAGCCAAGAATAAACTACCTAACAAAATTAAGCATAATCATTCAGGGGAGGAGAGGGATATTCAATGAAAGAGGAGACTCCCAGGCCTTGCAGATAGAAAAAACCAGAGCTGAACAGATAATTCAATCTTCAAATAAAGACTCAAGAGAGGAATAAAAAGGCAAACAGGAAAGAAAAAAACATTTTATTCAATAAGGTTAAATCATTACATTCCCAAATGGGAAGGTAATACTTGAAACTCTTGAGAACTGCAACTTTTTTACAAACATTTAGAAGAGTATACACAGACTGAGGGTGTGGGTATAAGTTGACTTTGATGTGATAATAGAAACATAATTAAAGGATTGTGAAAAAAAGGATTGTAATGGGAGAAGAGGAAGGTGGAGGTAGAAAGGGTAAATTACATCACATAAAGAGGTATAAAGACCCATTACAATAGAAGGAAAGAAGGGAAGGATGTGAACATTGTTTGTACCTCACTCTCATCAGATTTACCTCAAAGAGGAAATAATGCACACACTCACCTGGGTACAGAAATTCATCTTATCCTATGGGAGGGTGAAGAGTAAAGGGGAAAGAAAGGGGGGCAAATACAAGGGAGTGCAGAAGAGAGGAAAGAAGTAGTAGATGAAAGGAGAAAGAAAAAGGAGGGGGTCTGACACAACAACCTAACAATCTATCCAAACTCCGTAATGATTAATCTCCAAACTTCCAAAATCTACCAAAATGTTTCTAGTGGTTCTTCAAATCTTGATTATCTGACTTTATTTCTTTAATTCCAACATAGCCAAAGCTGAAATGACAGAGAAAAATGCCTTATATGGGTTTTATCTCCTTTTTATAATCTAATCTCCCCCAAAGTGGGATTTTGTCCAACTTACTGGGAATGTTGTTTCAAATATGAAAGTTTATTAATATTTCCCAGTGTTCTGAACTCTCTGGCTATAGTCATTGAAAGATTTTTCTGATTAGCTGTATTATCCATTGTCCAAGGTAATAGAAACCAACTCACAAAGCAAATGTGACACTAACATTTTAGATTTTACAAAGACGCAGACATAAATGAAATAACAGGACAGATACATGTTGAGCTGGTTTGGCTGAGGCACACAAGCTACAAAGGCAGTACAGTTAGACTAGCATTTCCCCCGTTTATCCTGCTCTCTCTCTCTCTTTCTTTTACTTTGCCCATTCTCAAGAAACGATTTTCTTCTGACTGTTACCTCCTGCAATCTCCCCTTCCTTCTCTTAGCCTCCCTTTTTCTTCCCCTTTTCCTTTCCTACTGTCCTGCATATTAATATAGAATTCTACACCAATCTGAGTGAGCATGTTATTCCCTCTTTCATTCAGTTCTGATGAGGGTAATGCTTAACCCTTCCCCTATTTTCCCCTTCACTGTAAAAATACCTTTTGGGCCTCTTTTATATAAGATAATTTACCTACCTTTTACATCTTAACCTTACTGAATATCTTAAGATTTATATTTCCTGTTTACCTTTATTTTTTACTCTTCTTTTAATTCTTACATCTGAAAGTCAAATTTTCTAATCAGCTTAAGTCTTTACAACAGGAATGTTTGAAAATCTTCTATTTCACTGAATATTCATTTTCCCCCTGCAGGACTGTATTCAGTTTTTCTGGATAGGTGATTCATAGCTTTAATCCTAGTTCTTTTGCTGTATGGAATATCATATTCCAACCTTCAGATCCTTTAATGTGGAAACTGCTCAATTTTTTGTTATCCTGACATGTGGCTCCACAATAATTGAATCATTTCTTTTTGGCTGCTTGCAGTATTTTGTCCTTGAGTGAGGGATGACTGTGTGAAGCCTCACTTCCTCCTCCAGAGGCATCTAGGTTCAGTGGTCAGATACAGATGAAGATGACTGGAGATGGCACTGGATGCAGTGGGAGACCTTGGTCTTTTAAAGCTATGGTCTTTTGAGTTCTCCCTTTGAATGAGGAAACCCCCATTCACTGAACTGGCCTCCTTAAGGGGTGAGTCAAGTGTTAGCCCCTTTAATTAAAAAAAAAAAACAAACCTCAAACTAGTAGAGCAAGACCCTCAGGGTTTCTGACCAAATGTGATTTTTACCTCTGACAAAATTAATTAATCATTAATTAAAGCTGTTTGGAGGTGAGCCTATTAGAACCATTTCCTTTATTCTGCTGTCTTTGAGGCTTCCATTTGAAAGGCAAATATTCATCCACCTCTGGTCTTTTCATCAGGAATGCTTGAAAGATCTCTATTTCACTGAATATCCATTTTTCCCCTGCAGGATTGTACTCAGTTTTGCTGAGTAGGTGATTCATATTGTAATGCTGGTTCCTTTGCCCTACAGAATATCATATCCAAAGCCCTCTAAACCTTTAGTGCAAAAACTATGAAATCTTGTGTTATCCTGACTGTAGCTTCATGATATTTGAATTTTTTCATTGTGACTGCTCATGATCTGTGTTCTATGGAATTTGGCTTTAATGTTCTTGGGAGTTTTCATTTTGAAGTCTCTTTCAGGAGGTGATGAGTAGACTCTTTCAATTTCTTTTTTACTCTGTGGTTCTAAAATACCAGGGAAGTATACCTGAAAACTTCTTGAAAGACAATTTCTAGGTTTTTTCTATCATGGCTTTCAGATATTATAACAATTCTTAAATTGTCTTGCTTCGAGCTGTCTTTAAGATCAGTTATTTTCCTAATGCCATGTTTTACCTTTTTCTCTTTTTCATACTTTTCACTTTGTTTTATTGTTTCTTGATTTCTGTACCACTAAGCATCCTGACATACATGGCAGGGTGGGGGGGTAGGAGGGCTTCTATCACAGGTTCTTAGATATGCAGTGTCTCATTAACAAAAGATGAGGGCCTTCCTACACATCTTCCCAGGCTCATTAATGGATTGGAAAGATCTTTAACTACATTAAAATGTTTAACAATGCAAATACATATACTCTTTCTAGTTAAAAAAATATTTGTTTCTGTTCTTTAATCCTAGTAAAGATTTTTAGTTGATAAAAACAAGATTCAATCAGAGGCACTTGATTATACTGAAACAAAAATAGCAAAAAAACCCACTACTTTGCTTGACATTGTAACGTCTCATGGAGTACCTTATACTTGCTCATTTTTAAGGAAGTATTTTCTTCAAAGCCCATTTGCAT
This sequence comes from Notamacropus eugenii, assembly GCF_028372415.1. Classification (NCBI taxonomy): domain Eukaryota; kingdom Metazoa; phylum Chordata; class Mammalia; order Diprotodontia; family Macropodidae; genus Notamacropus; species Notamacropus eugenii. Next base: position 253,976,504 of record NC_092877.1, on the reverse strand, counting down.
TTCCTTTTCCATTTGGCTAGTTCTAATTTTTAAGTAGTTTTTCTTTTTTCAGTGAATTTTTCTACATCTTTCTTCATTTTACTAATTCTGCTTTTCAAGTTATGACTCTCTTCAATGAGTTCTTGTACCCATCTTAGTATTTAGCCCATTCAGTTGTTTAAGGTCTTATTTTCTTCAGTATTTTTTCTGCCATCTTTACCAATCTGTTGGGTTTTCTTTCATGATTTTCTTGCATCACTATCATTTCTTTTCCAAATTTTTCCTTTACCTCTCTTATATGATTTTAGAATTTTTTTTTAATTTACTCAGTGATTCTTTTTGGGCCTGAGGCCAATTCACTTTTTTATTTGAGGCTTTAAGTGCAGCCATTTTGGCTTTATTGTCTTCCATTAAATTTGTGTTTTAATCTTCCCTGGGACCACAGTAATTTTTGATGGTCACATTCATGTTTTGGTGTTTGTCTATTTTTCCAACCTATTACTTGACTTTTATTGGTAAGTTAAATTAAATGCTGCTTCTGAGTTGGACCAGGCACTATTGTTTGTACAGCTGTTTTCATAGCTATTTCGTTGGGGTTTACAAATATTTAATCTGAGACTGTGACTCAGATCTGCATATGATCAATGTCACAGAGTCCTGCACCCAGTACCAGCAGTGGGATCTCTTTTTCCTCCTTCTGACCAATTTTCAAAAATACTTACTATTCCGAGGTTGAGTGCTATTAAACGCACTGCTGCCAAATCAGTTGCCTATAGGCACTGATACTGTCTTTTCAAGGTAGGTCCTCCTGCTGTTTTGCTATCATGTTGCCTGTGCTGAACTGTAATCTATGTTTATTCCAGTGAGATAGACCTTTCCTCTCAACTTTCTAAGTTGCCTTTGACTGTAAAACTATTTTACCCCATCCTTTTATTGGTTCTGCCACTCCAGAATTCATTTTGAGGCATCATCTTTAAGTTCATTGAAGGCGAATTTGAGAATACTCAGGTGATTCTCTGCCATTTCTCTACCACCTTGTCTCCATTAGTTTGCAAAATAACATTTTTCTGGCTTCATTGCTTTCTCACCAGTGATATAATCTGAAAAAAAAAATATAATGGAAATGCTAGAGTACCACGATTGCACATATACTTTTTCTAGAAACTTTAAAATATAAAATCATGTGTATAGGGCTACTGTTTTATTTTTAACCTTTGAGACAATATGTAAAAAAAAACACATGGCTTATTTTATTTGTGTGGAAAATCACTGTGTCAAAACTGTATACATGATGATTTGTAAAACCAACTTGCTTTGTCATATTACTCTTCCATTTTCAAAAAGTAGCTATCCAAATGTGCTAATGAAAAGTTATTTACAAATATGTACTTCTATTTGAATATTGGACTTCCACAAAATTTGAATTATGGACATTTAAATTATTCCTATCAAACAAAAATGTGTATTCAGCAGCTTTATTGAGTCAATACCTAAGTTCTATTTTCATATTTTTCATTTCTTTAGAATGTATCACACATGGGTATATCATTTCACATCACCCTGGTCCTGAAGCATGATTCACAATGCATTTCATTTAACAACAGAACCCCATTCATTGATAGGAGGCTAATAATACAGTGGAAGGATTAAAGAGAGACATCCTATTTTAGCAATAAAAACTCTAATCATGAATCTAGGGGAATAATAAAACCATAGGAACAACTTTCACATTCAAAATATAATTCATTTTTTTTATTAAGACTGTTAATGTCCATTTATATAACCCTTTTAAAAATTTCACAGAAACAGAGGGCAGAGCCAAGATGGCAGAGTAGATAGACACACATACACTAGGTCCGAACCCACTGCCCATAAAATATCTATAAAAAAGGCCTTCCAACAAATTCTGGAGCAGCAGAAGCCACAGAGCAATGGGACAGATGAGATTTCTGTTCCAGAGAGCCTGAAAACCTCTCACAAAAGGTCCTCCCACTGCGGACCAGGAGCTGAGCCCTCCTTGGCCACGCTGTACCTAGAGGAGCGGATCTGGGCAGGCTTCAGGGACAAAATCTCCAGCGGACACGCAGGTCCCTCCACCCACAGGTGATGGGGGTCAGTGAGAGAGTCTCTTTGGCGGATCGATAGGGGAGCGGGGTGCCCCCACAGCTCAGGCCCCCTCAGGAGGCAGCAGCTGAGGTGGGAGCAGACCAGGGCTCTCTAAGCAGGCAGGAGCCTGGATCCATTGTTGAAGGTTTCTGCATAAACCCCCGGAGGGAACTGAGCCTGTGAGTCTGCCCTGCCCCCACCTGAGCACCTGAACTTGATCTCACACTGAATAGCAGCCCTGCCCCCACCCAAAGCCCTGAGGCTGGGAAGCAGCATTTGAATCTCAGACCCCAAGCACTGGCTGGCAGGATCCAGAGGCGAAGTGGGTGTGAAGAGAATATTCAGAAGTCAAGTCACTGGCTGGGAAATTGCCCAGAAAAGGGGAAAAAAAATAAGACTATAGAAGGCAGCTTTCTTGGTGAACAGGTATTTCCTTGCTTCCTTTCTGATGAGGAAGAACAATGCATACAATCAGGGAAAGACACAGAAGTCAAGGCTTCTGTATCCCACATATTCAAAATAAATATACCATGGGCTCAGGCCATGGAAGAGCTCAAAAAGGATTTTGAAAATCAAGTTAGAGAGGTGGAGGAAAAGCTGGGAAGATAAATGAGAGACATGCAAGCAAAGCATGAAAAACAATTAAACACCCTGCTACAGGAGACCCAAAAAAATGCTGAAGAAAATAACACCTTGAAAAATATGCTAACTCAATTGGCAAAAGAGGTTCAAAAAGCCAACGAGGAGAAGAATGCTTTCAAAAGCAGAATTAGCCAAATGGAAAAAGCTCACTTAAAAAAAATAGTTGTTTCAAAATTAGAATGGAACAGATGGAGGCTAATAACTTTATGAGAAACCAAGAAATCATAAAACAAAACCAAAAGAATGAAAAAATGGAAGATAATGTGAAATATCTTACTGGAAAAACAACTGACCTGGAAAATAGATGCAGGGGAGACAATTTAAAAATTTTGGGCCTACGTGAAAGCCATGATCAAAAAAAGAGCCTAGACGTCATCTTTCGTGAAATTATCAAGGAAAACTTCCCTGAGATTCTAGAACCAGAGGGAAAAATAAGTATTCAGGGAATCCACAGATCACCGCATGAAAGAGATCCAAAAAGAGAAACTCCTAGGAACATTGTGGCCAAATTTCATAGTTCCCAGGTCAAGGAGAAAATATTGCAAGCAGCTAGAAAGAAACAATTCAAGTATTGTAGAAGTACAATCAGGATAACAGAATATCTAGCAGCTTCTACATTAAGGGATCAAAGGGTGTGGAATAGGATATTCCAGAAGTCAAAGGAACTAGGACTAAAACCAAGAATTGCCTACCCAGCAAAACTGAGTATAATACTTCAGGGGAAAAATTGGTCTTTTAATGAAATAGAGGACTTTCAAGCATTCTTGATGAAAAGACCAGAGCTGAAAAGAAAATTTGACTTTCAAACACAAGAATGAAGAGAATCATGAAAAGGTGAACAGCAAAGAGAAGTCATAAGAGACTAACAAAAGATGAACTGTTTACATTCCTACATGGAAAGACAATATTTGTAACTCTTGAAACTATTCAGTATCTGGGTACTGGGTGGGATTACACACACACACATGCACATGCACACACACATAGAAACAGAGTGCACAGAGTGAATTGAAGAGGATGGGATCATATCTTAAAAAAATGAAATCAAGCAGTGAGAGAGAAATATATTGGGAGGAGAAATGGAGAAATGGAACGGGGCAAATTATCTCTCATAAAAGAGGCAAGCAAAAGACTTATTAGTGGAGGTATAAAGAGGGGAGGTGAGAGAAAAATATGAAGTTTACTCTCATCACATTCCACTAAAGGAAGGAATAAAATGCACACTCATTTTGGTATGAAAACCTATCTTACAATATAGGAAAGTGGGGGATAAGGGGATAAGCACGGTGGGGGGGATGATGGAAGGGAGGGCATGGGGAGGAGGGAGCAATCTGTGGTCGACACTCATGGGGAGGTACAGGATCAAAAGACAGAATAGCAGTAATAGGGGACAGAACAGGATGGAGGGAAATATAGTTAGTCTTATACAACACGACTATTATGAAAGTCATTTGCAAAACTACACAGATTTGGCCTATATTGAATTGCTTGCCTACCAAAGGGAAGGGGTGGGGAGGGAGGGAGGGAGGAAGAGAAGTTGGATCTCAAAGTTTCAGGAACAACTGTCGAGTACTGTTCTTGTCACTAGGAAATTAGAAATACAGGTAAAGGGGTATAGAAAGTTATCTGGCCCTACAGGACAAAAGAGAAGATGGAGACAAGGGCAGAGAGGGATGATGGAGGAGAGAGCAGAGTGGTGATAGGGGCAATTAGAATTCTCGGTGTTTGGGGGTGAGGGAGGGGACAAAAAGGGAGAAAATGTGGAACCCAACATTTTGTGAAAATGAATGTTAAAAGTTAAATAAAAAAATAATTTCACAGAAAAGCAAAAACACAGTTTCCCTTATTCTATTTATAATAGCTTCAAAAGGCAGGAAAGACTAGATAGGTTTCAGGTTTTTCATGTACTATAGTACCCTAGGGATATTTAGCCAAGAAATATAGGAAGGAACTACTTCATTGTTGTGCAGTTTGCATAGCTGGTATAGTCCAATGTTTTAAAGGATCAGAAAATGCATATATTGAACTTGCAGAATTTACATAAGAAAGATATTTGTGCACAAATCTTTAGCAACATTTTTTCATCAAAGAATTTTATTTGAAAATACTAGATAGGGTCAAATACTTCGAAAACATTTAAAGAGTTAATAGGGAATAGACAAATGTGTGTGCATGTGCATGTGTGTGTGTGTGTTTATTCATATTGTATTCTCTAGATCTTCTCTGAAAAATAAATGTTCAACCTATCTAGGATAAGACAAAAATAAATTTTGGTGAATCATTGTTTCTGGGAAATTGATTAATAATATTAGCATGCATTTATTAAGTACCTTCTATATACTACACCATAACCTAGGGAGACACAGAAAGGTAAAGACAGCTCCTGATCTCAAGGAACTCATAATAGTTGGGGAAAAGACAAAAATCAAACCTCTAAATTTAAAAAGGTTCATAATAAAGTTGGAGATTATTTCAGAAGGAAGACATTAAGAGAAATCAAGAAAGACTTCTTATTTAGGGTGAGGTTTAAGCTAAGACTTGAAGTCAGGGAAGCTGTGAGGCAGAGATAAGGAGGAAAAAAATTCCAGGCATAAGATATAGACAGTAAAAATGGAGAGTTGGCAAAATTGAATGTTTTCAAAATATTATCAAATTCATTTAATTAATATTTGTTCAATGGAATACAATTGAATCAAATCCAGGTTGTATGGCAACATTGGATTACTTGTTCTTTTATTCAGACCATGCTTGAGTTACTTTAAAAGAACTCACAATCTTTCTTCTGTCTAAGGAATTTTAAATAATATTGAGCGTTCTTGTAATCAAAAATTCCTGAAATTTGCTCTCAACTCTTTTATTTTAATTTTATCTAATAGTTATGCTCTTTATTTTTAAATAGCATATACATACTATTTCTCTGATTTTAGTCACTCCAAAGCTACATTTGTTAAATTTGTATGGGCCCTTCCTTTTGCTTGAAACTAGAGCTCACTTTGGCCATTGGTACTTTGCCACAAGTGCCAAAATAATCCCTTAGACAGTTCTTGCATTCCCACAGATTCATGCAGCTACTGCAATTACTAGTCTTACATTTCAGTAACTAAACTATTTTTCTAATCATTAGTACTTTCTTCTTTATTTTACTCCCCACAGCAACTCTTCTGAGATGTCCAAACCAATTGTGTCGCTCACATAGCTGATATTGCCTCCCATTTCACAGAGAATATTGAGCATATCTAACACAAACCTTTGTTTATTTTCCTCCTTCACTATATGAACATATTTACTTTTCCCCTCTCTCTTATTATTGTTCTTTTCACTAATATCAAAGGAAGGATGGTTTTCATTCCTTGAATAATTAATAAGCCCACTTTATGCATTTCCATAACTCAGCAAGTAAGAACTCCACCAACCAATAACTGACTTAGTAATTCATAGGCAGATACAGCTGTGGAAATGGATATGTATAGGGAGACAGAGACACTCAGATAAAAATGATAGAAATAGTTACAAGCACAGGCAGAGACAGAGAACTTGTATAAAACTACATATAATAATGAAGATATAAAGTTGTATGACAGTAATCAATATCATTGCGCTTATAGTCTATAAAAGCTCTGTGAGTGTTTCATGTTTTTAGTTTCTCAACATATAAAGATTCAATCTATTCTAACTAGACTCTGCTTCCACTATTCTACTAAAACTAAATATGTGTCTATGTATATATGTGTTTGTATGTATATGTGTGTATGAATATACCCAGAGAAAGAGTGATGCATGTGTGTACATAATTCTGAATGTAAATATAAATTTTAAAAAACACTTTAATACACTTAGCTGAATTTCAAAAGATGATTTCATATAAAACTGTAAATATCTATCTCCTAGCACCTGTTCATTTATTTAAAGTATATAACAAATTTTCCATCTTACTTTCTAATTTGCCTTGTTTTTCTATGCTTCATTTTGTATTTACTGCTGTTCTTTTCTGTGGATTTAAAAATGTTACCTTCAGTATTTTCTGATTAACCTTCTTTTACAGATGACACTAGAGTAGATAATGCGATACAGTGGGAGTCAGAAGGACATGAGCTTAAAATTCACTTCAGATATTCACTAGATTGATAACTTTGAGAAAATTCTTAATTTCCTTGAGTCTCAGTTTCCTCATCTGTCAATCTGAACAGATTGTTTTTTAAAGGCCACGAAGGTAATTTATACCTTTAGACATATGGAGCCTAAAACCCTCAGTATTATCTATAGTCAATCAAGTATAAAAGCAATATGTTTTCCCTTTGAAACCCAGCCATCTAATATGATAACAAGTGTGTTGGGAGGGTGATGGCAGAGGGAGTACTGGATTATAAAGCCCTGATCACAAAATTATAGGATTTCAGAATTAAAAATAACATCATATGCCAAGAAGTCAATTAATACTTAAAGAAAAAAAAAAGACTCCTCAATATATCACAAGAAAACATTTAGACTTTGCTTGAAAGAAGTCAGTTGAAGAAGCCTTCCAGGAGCCAATATAATGGACTAAGCAGTAAGTCACTATCCCTCTCCTTTATTGGCCTCAAAACTACAGAAAACATTACCCTGGGAAAAATCCTGTAATAACAAAGTCAGTAGAAAAATGGGGTATGGCAGTCGTTTTGCCTAGGAGGCTTGGGTGGTTAACAGGGAGGGGGGAATGGGTAGTCCAAGAGAAGAGGCTTCCCATCAAGCCCCAACTCAGCAAACCAGTAGGAGATCCTGAGGCCAAGGGTGCTGGAGTAGGGAAGGATACAAGGACCCACTGTGTGCCTTGGCATAGCCAAGGGAAACTGCAAAGTTCAACTCAAAGAACCAACATGTAAGCCTGTGAGCAGGTGTCCTCCAGCAGTGAAATGTCCCCATGATTCAACTCAGCTCTGGATGGGCAAGTTTCTTCAAGATCTGAGCTCCCCATGTCCTTCAGGGTAGTCCTGGCCAAGTAGCAGTTCTCTAGCGGCCAGGCCCCACGTGAAACAGTGCAACACCAACTGAACAGGAATCCGTTAGCAACCAGACCCCTCCATCTCTCCCACCCCCAACTTTAGTGTAGCCCAGGGAAATTCAGAACAACAACAACAAAAAAAACAAACACCTAACTTCAACAAACACCAACCATCACCCCTAGTGTCCCAGCTTAGAACCAGATAAGCTTCTGTACCCCTAAAGTCTTCATCTGCTAAAACCTGGGGCCCCAACACACAGAGCCAGTGATCAGGCCCCTGGAAAGTAGCACAGAAAATTTGACCCAAAGCCTCCTGTTCCATAGAAGTAGAGATCAACTATGGATCAAAATGCAAATTCAAAAGAGGACAACATTGCCAATATATCCTCATACAAAACGTCAAAGGGGAATATGAACTGGTCTCAAGCCCAAAAAGTCTTCTTGGAAGAGCCTAAGAAGGATTATAAAGTCAAATAAGAGAAGTAGAAGAAAAATTGGGAAAAAGAAATGAGAGTCAACAGCTTAGAAAAAGAAGGATAAAAAAAATAAAAGTAGAAATCAATTCCTTAAAAAATACAATTGGAAAATGAAAAAAATGCCCATTGAAGAAAAATAACTTCTTAAAAAGTAGAATAGGCCAAAGGAAAAAAGAGCCACAAAAATTCACTGAAAAGAAAAGCTCCTTTTAAGGCATTCTTTTTCTCATTGTCTTTTTTGGACCTCTCTTATCGTTTGTTCTACTCTATTTTAAGGTGTTATTTTCTTCAGTATTTTTTGAGATCTCTTTTCTCAACTTTTCCCAAGTTGTTAACTTGTTTTTTCATGATTTTATTTCATCACTCTCATTTCTCTTCCTAATTTTTCCTCTGCTTCTTTCACTTGATTTCCAAAATCATTTTTGAGCTCCTTCATGGAGCAAAGCCAATTCATATTTTTCTTGGCGACCTTGGATGTAGGAGCTTTAACTTTGTTATCTGATTCTGAGTGTATTTGTCTGAATATATCTCTGTCTGAGTGTATTTCTTTGTCATCTAAATAAAATTCTGAGTTTTTTCCTATTATTTGTTCATTTTCCCAGACTATTACTTAAATTGGCAACTTTTTGTTAAGTTATGGTTCAGCTTCTAATGTGGAGAGCATATGGTACCAAGTTTCAAGGATTTTATGTAGCTGTTTTCAGACCTCTCTAGGGGTAAATTTTCAGCTCTTCTAAGTTTGTATGTTGTAATGAGTATTTACTCCTCTTTTGCCTGGGCTGTGGTGGTCACAGGCACTCATTTCTGCCCTAGAACTGTGAGAAAGCTTCACTTTCCACTGCTGCCACACACTCTGCTATGCCAGTACTCTTCCTTTTCCCAAAACTGCAACCCACATCCAAGTATGGATAAAACAACAGAGACCTGCTTCAATGTCAGCAAAGAGATTCCTGTAATCTCCTTCTGACCTCTTTCTTGATCCCCTTACCATCTGTAGCCTAAGTGCTCTGGAAGCAGCTGCTGCTATAGCCATCACCACTACTGCCACTGCTGATGTTGATTCAGTCATTCCCAAGGTGTGCTCATGGTTTGCTGGGGCTGAGGTTGTGGTGGAGATGGGGATAGACTGAGTTTCTCCCTCAGCCTACTTACCTAAGTTGTCTTTTACATCTGTGGGTTTAGAAGTCTGGAAATTGACACAATTACAAATGATTCAGTCCTCCAACATCTACTTCAGGATGCTGGAGCCCAGTCTATGCTAGTGTGGCCTGTGCTACACTGTGTTCTTCTTTCAGCCTGTTGTAATAGACTTTTACCTGTCAACCTACCAAGTTGTCTTGGGATAAAAATTTGTTTCACTCTGTCTTTTAATGGATTCTACAGCTCTAGAATTTCTTTAGAGTTACTTTTTATGAGTATTTGGTGGAGTTTTAGAGAGAGCTCTAAGAAGTCCTTCCTTTTCCTTCACCATCTTGGCTATACTGCCAAGAAGAACTTTTTTAGAAGTAAAATTGGCCAAGTGGGAAAAAAAAGGTACAAAAGTTAACTGAAGAAAACAATTCTTTAAAAATTAGAATTGGGCAAGTAGAAACTAATAATTCTATGAGACATCAAGTATCAGTCAACCAAAATCAGAAAAATGAAAAAGTAAAAGAAAATGTACAATTATCATTGGATAAACAAGTGACCATTAAAATAGATGCAAAAGAGATAATTTAAGAATTACTGGTCTACCTGAAATTCATAAAAAAAAAAACAAAAAAAAACAGACAGTAGCTTTCAAGAAATCATCAAAAAGCTACCCTGTTATCCTAGAACCACAAGGTAAAATAGTCATTGAAATAATTCACTGATATCCTCCTGAATGAGATCCCAAATTGAAAATGCCAAGGGACGTCATAGTCAAATTTCAGAATTATCAGATAAGGAGAAAATGATACAAGAAGATAAAAAAGAAACAATTTAAATATAAGGGAACCACAGTCAAGATTACAAAGGACCTAACAGCTTCACATTAAAGAATCAGAAGGCTTAGACTATAAAATTAGGAAAGGCAGAGGAGCTTGAATTACAATAAAAAATCAAGTACCAAGGAAAATTGAATGTAATATTTCAGGAGAGGGAATGGTAATTTGGTGAAATAGTGGACTTCTAAATTTTCCCGATGAAAACTCCAGAACTGAAGAGAAAACTTAATCTTCAAATAAAAGATTGAAGAGAGGCATAAAAAAAGTGAAAAGGAAAAGAAAAATCACATCATTTGAAATAGTGTAAAAAGTATCTTTATATGTAATTAGAAAAAAATCCATTAAGTGGGGTGACAGAAAAGAATTATCAAGGAGAACAGCCCTGATATTTTAAAGCCACTGGATAATATAGAAATGATGTATCCAACAATACCCTCTGAAAGATATCCCAAAATGAAAATTCTTAGTAATATTGAAGTCAAATTCCAGAGTTCCAAGGTCAAGGAGAAAATATTTCAAGTACCTAGAAAGAAACAATGTAAATATCATGAAGCCAAAGTCAGTATAATAAGAGATTTAAGTTTCTACAATAAAAGCTTGGAGGTCAAAAGAGCTAGCATTATAACCAAGAATCACCTACTCAGCAAAACTGAGTGCAATCCTTTAAAGGGTAAATGGGTTTTCAATGAAATAGAGGACTTAAAGCATTCCCAGTGAAAAGACCAGAGCTGAATTTATTTACATATACATATATACGTGTGTATGTGTATACATATATGTATGTATATGTGTGTAAATATGTATTTAATGTCTGTATATAAATGCATATATATTACATATATATACACACATTTATACATAGATATAGATAGAAGTCACTGCTGTGAGTTGAATACTAAGATATAATATCCAAAAACATAAATTTAAGGGGGGGAGAGAAGAATATCTTAGAAGAAAGGGAAAGAGAGAGATAGAATGTGGTAAATTATGTCGCATAAAACAGGAAAGAAAAATCTTCTGCAGTGAAGGGAAAGAGTGAGGGAGTGAGAGTGTGTGAACTCTATCAAAATTAGCTCAATGAAAGAATAACATACACACTCAGCTGGGTACAGAAATCTCTTACCCTACAAGAAGTAGGAAGGGAAAAGGATAACAGAAGGGGGAAGGTAATAGAAGGGAGGGCAGACTAGGGGAGGAATTAGTTAGAAACAAAACACTTTTGAGGAATGACAACGTAAAAGGAGAGAGAGAGAGTAGAATAAACATGGATTAAGCAATAGGATGGAGGAAAATGCAGGTAGGAACAGTAACTTTGAAAAAATTTGAAGTACCTGATGAAGGTCTCATTTTTCAAACCTACAGAGAATTGAGTCAAATTTATAAAAAAGAGCCATTCCCCTACTGATGAATGATCAGAAGATATAAAAGGTTTTTAGATGAAGTAGTCAAAGCTATCTGTATCTATATGAAAAAAAAGCAATAATTCACTATTGATTGGAGAAATGCAAATCAAAAAATCCTGAGGTACTACCTCATAGCTATCAGACTGACTAATGCAACACCCCCAAACATGCTACTGCAGCATTAAGATATTCAGATGATTTTAGTTATCAAAAATTATCATAATAGAGCATAAATGTTTACAATTTTACCAAGATACAAAAGGTTTAGGATATAGGATCAGAGAAAAATGGTCTTATTTACTTTTTTCTGCCTTTAATTTCCAAATGAGATAAATAAGGAAAAAAATAGAAATGGCACCTCGGGAGATGAAATGAGCAAAAGTCACTCCAGCTGACCAAGAATCTGTACAAGAAATCCATGCTGAAGAGGACACATGTTTTAGAGCACAGAGGGGTTTGTTTTCAAGTTACTTCAAAAAAGGAGATACTAACATCATGGAAGTAATCTTGGATGATATTGCTTCCCCAAAAGACAATCAAGAAAAGGAATTACTGATACAATTGCCCATCTTTTCAATGTCATACATTTTTAACTGTTTTACGTATGCACTGGTAAGATCCTTAATGATAAGTTGTTTTTGTTCAGTCTTTCAATTGTGTTCAGTTCTCTGTGACACCATTTTTGGGTTTTCTTGGCAAAGATACTGTAGTGGTTTGTAATTTCTTTCTCCAACTCATTTTATAGATGAAGTACTGAGGCAAACAGGGTTAAGTGACTTGATAAGGGTCATACAACTAAATATCTGAGACTAGGATTAAATTCATGAAAATTAATCTCCCTGATTCCAAATCCAATGCTCTATTGATTGTGTCACCTAACTGTTTTTAATGATGATAAAGGAAAAGAATAGGTAGAATTTCTCTAAAAATTTTTCTAAGGTGATAACACTGATTTTCTTACAGTTCACCAAAAATATATATGCAATGCAAAACTATACAATATTTGTTATAGCTATTTATCACTTTAATTTGTTTATTGCCAAAACAAAAATCTTGATTGAACAAAATAAAACTTTGAAAGCATTCCACCAGCAATGTGTGTCCAATGCACACAGGAGAAAGCACAAGATTCCTTCATAAGTGTAAACATTGACATGGCCATTCAATTATTCATTGATTACCAATATAACTGTTATATAAGGTAGCAACTTAGTCTGTGATATTTCATATCTCTCAGAAACTGCATATATTCCCTCTCTGGATTGGTTTGCTCACTCCAGTCTTCTACTCCAATGATGAAATCTAGGTTCTTTCAAAAAGACCACTATGAGGAATTGTCATATTCAAACACAGAGTACTCAGAGTAACTATTGTGTTGAAATGCACTTTCATTTCTTCCTGTTTTCCTCTGTCAATTTCATTCACACAGGTAAGACACCCAAAATGATTACAGTTTTAGATATTTCATTTAATCATTTATCAATAATGCAAAATAAATTTTCACAACACTGTAAATACATATCTTAAAAGAAGTGTTGGAGTAATAAATACATAGCAATCCATGTAAAACTTGGTCACACTCTCTCACTGATTCAGTCCATATATGTAGGGTGAGTGGGCACGTGTTTACAGAAACCTCAAATGAAAACCACAGTTTTGGGTACCTAACATTTCTGAAACTGTTAGCATAGTATCCTCTTTCTGTATTAATAACTCTTAAAAGTTCCTTGACAGCCTTAGCTTCTATGCTGATCAAATGCTTTGACAGCTTTGTAAATTGATCTTGTAATTAATGAAGTCACTGGGTATGATGCCTATATCAAACTAGTAGATTTGCCAAGCAACTTCTCTGATTCTCTATTTCCCCATAGTTCCTTTGCTCAGCTGGACTCAGAATAATTTCTCAATAGCAATTGTAATAAACTTCATATCCTGCTTCAAGATTATCTGAAGTGGTTCTGTAATCTGTCCTTTCACCTCTCTTTCTCTACTTTTATCACACATACACACGCACACACATACACAAACCTATACACTGTAATAGTAATTTAAAATAGAAAAACCTTTCTCATTAATTAATACACCCATAGGATCTGCTTGGATGCCCTGGAAGCCTGGGTCACATGTGGTAGGAGGAGCTTGCTGAAAAGGCAGAACAGGAAGAGTGGAGCAGCATCAGGAGGAAATGAGTGAGTGGGGTAAGGTCAGCGGGGAAAGAACACAGGCCAATTGATGCAGGCCCAAATGAAACATTGTAACAGTTGATAGTGAGAAGGCCCTGGCTGAGGGAGGGGAGGTTTGAGACTGACACATTGTAACAGTTGATAGTGAGAAGGCCCTGGTTGAGGGAGGGGAGGTTTGAGACTGACACATTGTAACAGTTGATAGTGAGAAGGCCCTGGATGGGGGAGGGGAGGTTTGAGAAAGGCTTTACCTTCTGTTGTGATCATGTTTATTAACTTCTTGGTCACCATGACGGATTTTGCTTTCTGGTGCTTAAATAAATGTTATTCTTCTGCCTTCTACATGGAGAGTCTTTCATACTTTGCAATTGAGAACTATGCTGGCATATTTATAGTCACCACTAGTGCTGTGAATATTGCCTTGAAGATACACACAGACACAGACACAGACACAGACACACACACACACCACAATGGTTAATAAGTATGGAAGTATCAGTTGAAGGTTTTTAGGGGATGGTGGTGACAGGTTTTCAAAATACAAGGAAATATCTCAGAACTCTTAAGCAGAACCACAACAATTCTTAATATGTTGAGTTAGCTAAACAGTTCCATGAGAAAGAACAATGCCTTAAGGGAAGAGTACTTACATTAATAGCACATAAGGCATCAAAATAGGGGGAAATCTGCTCATTAATGATATTTGCCACTGCTTTGGAAAACAGCCAGATGGAGTTAAAATGTAAGACAGGTTCCATAAAGATTGTGAAGTCAAATATTCCTATGTGTGAAAATTATTTTGGTCAATTACCAGTACACTAAAGTACCAGGGAAAAATATCTTTTTACAAAAATATGCAGTGAGGGGTGTGGAGGAAGAGGAGTAAGCATTCATAAAAAATTTTATGATTTAGTTTTGTGTATATTTCTAAGTATGTCTTAGGTAGGGACTACATGGACTATACATAGACAATGAGTTAAACATGGAAATCAAAAGGAAGAAAAGAGTAGCAGCTAGGCGGTATGGTGAATGTAGTACTGGACTTGGAGAGCTCAAGACAACCTGAGTTTGAATGCTACTTCACAACATACTGCCTTGCATGACACCAGGCAAGTCACTTATTTCATATTTGCTCAGGCTCCTCATGTGTTAAATAAGGATGATAATAATAGTATGTGCCTCTTAAAAGTTATCTGCAACTACTATTTCTAAAGTACTTAACAAACTTCAAAGTTCTTAAAAATTATATTATTATTATCATAGAATCATCAGTGATCCAACAGAGAGACTCATTAAAAATATCAATAATCTCTTGATGATGCAAAGTGATTTGAAATAATGAAGGACCACAATATCTATAAAAATAAAATTATATTTGAACCAAAGGCATAGTAGGTATAAAGAAACTATAGCATGTTACCATTGGTCACTAGTATTACCATTTTTCTCCTAAATATACCTACCCCATAATTTACATATATCCACTATTTCTGATATTATTTAGTTATATATGACTAAAAAGTCACACATGCATAGTAAAGAAAGGATTCTAGCACATCAGGTGCATCTTCTCTTGAGCATTTGTGGGTGAACATGAAAATAATCATATGGAATGTGAAGGCATGAAATAATTATTATCAACTTTGGTGGTAACTGAATGTATAAAATCACAGAATCATTATAGTATGGAAATGTGTAAGATATGATATGGCTACTGCTTTTCAAGTAAGCAGGAGTACTAGATATTTTTCATGGCTAAGAAATTTGTTACTCCATTCACATGAATATTTCTATGAAAAATGAGTGACTCAGTGAAGTAATGGGGATAATTTATTCTCTAATCATTGTACGGGTAATTTCTCCATTGTAATTTTCTAACATGAGGGTAACAATCTCAAATGAAATGGCCAACCAGTTATTCTAAGGGGTGTATTTATACCTACATGTACATTGAAACACACACATATACACACCTTTGTATATATGTTTGTGTTTTCCTGTGATCATATTGCATAGTTCTTCCTCTTTGTTTTACGTTTTTGTTTTTTTACTAAAATAATTTAAACTTGTTTAAAAAATAGTCTATTACTTTTTGACTATTATAATAGAGAATAATTGAATTGTGATGAAGTTGCCTTAACTAAATCTGTAGTTCTATTTTTCTAACTCATAATCATGATTTCAAAATTCAAAAGGTTTTACAAAACCCTTAAACTGTTTTCTTCTTTTGTTATACTTATAAAATTCAACTCATAGACCCATCATTATTTTTCACATACTGATTATATTTATATATTATTTGTCACCTGTCTTTAAAAGCCTAGATCCAGATCCTATGCCATAATTTGGTATTTGTCTATGTTGTATGTCCTAAATAATTACAATACCTTTCTTAAAGTAAAATTGCAGAGTTCTCAAATTAATTCAAGGTCAGTAATTACACAGACTATTGTTTTCTTTAGATTGATGAAATATCTTTTTGTTAACTTTTTTATGTGGTGGTGTGGACTATTAGGACTTTAATATACCGCGGAACCCTTAAATATATTGTGTCGAAGTCATTATGTGCTTTACAATCTAAGCATATTAACAGATTGTTACATTCAGGGATTCTGTTTTACTCATTGTCCAGAAAAATATAAATATTTTACAAGAGCACAATTTGTTATTAATTGTTTCCTCCCTTGTCCAAATACATTATCCAACTTTATCCGTTTCTGCTTTATGAGATTTCCTATTATAATTAGGAAAGTATCCTGGCTCAAAATCATCAAAATATCTTTTATAATTTATAATTCTATAGCAAAATGGTAAAATTAAAAGTCTATTGAAATTGTTTCTAATGGTTCCTATCATCATATTCCCAGAAACTCTTCCTGACTCATCTGTAGTTCAAAATAATGTCCATAATCTTACTCATGAGTTGACACAAAAACAATGCCAGAAAACTTTGGAATAAAGAAAGTTACAAGTGTAATGAGTTGGCTCTTTTAGATAGTGGCCTATTGAATTTATTGAGAATTTTTCTTGGATGTTTGAGAAATATTTTCTATTACATGACTAATATCTACTAGAATCTGTCCTCTCACTGTCCTTATCACAAAACAAAAATAATGGGTATTTTTTTTTCAAAAAAAATCAATAAAATTGTAATTTAACTGGCATACTACCTATCCATTGGATTCTGCAAGGAAGTTTGCAGTAATGACTATCCAGTCTGTTATATATACAATCAAGGATCATGTCATGGGTGCTCCAGATCACTTAACTTTGTCCCCCTACCTCTGTCAGTGCTGCTGTCAAGATGGAACAGCGTCAAAAATTACTATCGAATAGTCATCTCATAGGTTCTATTGTAGGATGAATTCTGAAACCTCTCCTTATAGGCAGCAACTCATTACTGAAACTGTACTTCTTTGCAAACAGCTTGGTGCAATATTAATTTCAGTAACTGCAGAGTTAAGAGAATTACATAAGAAAGAAGGGAATGTAAATGTCAAGAAAGGAAGATGTTCCACAATATTCTAAACTGGACACACAGCAAGCAAAATTTTGCAAAGAACTTTATATTATAATAATTTATACTCACAAGAAACCTATAAGGGAAGGTACTATTATCTCTGTTTTGTAGATAAGGAAACTGAGGTTAAGTGAAATTACATAATTTCCGCATAGTCATAAAAGCTAGCAAGTTTCTGAGATGGGCTTTAAACTCCATGCTTTCTGACTCAAAACTTCTTATTCTAACCACTATACAACTAGGTGTCTAATAGAGAAACTAAAGAAATGAGTCAATATAAGACAACCCCTATTACAGGGAAGAAATACTATGGTTAACGAGAGGTCCAAGGTAAAACTCAAAAAAAAAAAATTAAGGCTAGCAAAAAAAGAGAATAGGTAATATGCAGTCTTGCATGGATAATATTTTTTTTTACTTTATTTATTTAACTTTTAACATTCATTTTAACAAAATTTTGGGTTACAAATTTTCTCCCCTTTTATCCCCTCCCCCCCAAACACCAAGCATTCTAATTGCCCCTATGACCAATCTGCTCTCTCTTCTATCATCCCTCTCTGCCCTTGTCTCTGTCTTCTCTTTTGTCCTGTAGGGCCAGATAGCTTTCTATACCCCTTTACCTGTATTTCTTATTTCCTAGTGGCAAGAACATTACTCGACAGTTGATCTAACACTTTGAGTTCCAACTTCTTTACCTCCCTCCCTCTCCACCCCTTCCCTTTGGAAGGCAAGCAATTCAATATAGGCCAAATCTGTGTAGTTTTGCAAATGACTTCCATAATAGTTGTGTTGTATAAGACTAACTATATTTCCCTCCATCCTATCCTGTCCCCCATTACTTCTATTTTCTTTTGATCCTCTCCCTCCCCATGAGTGTCGACCTCAAATTGCACTCTCCTCCCCATGCCCTCCCTTCTATCATCCCCCCCACCCTTCTTGTCCTCTTATTCCCCACTTTCCTGTATTGTAAGATAGGTTTTCCTACCAAAATGAGTGTGCATTTTATTCTTTCCTTTAGTGGAATGTGATGAGAATAAACTTCATGTTTTTCTCTCACCTCCCCTCTTTATCCCTCCACTAATAAGTCTTTTGCTTGCCTCTTTTATGAGAGATAATGTGCCCCATTCCATTTCTCCCTTTCTCCTCCCAATATATTTCTCTCTCACTGCTTGATTTCATTTTTTTAAGATATGATCCCATCCTCTTCAATTCACTCTGTGCACTCTGTCTCTATGTGTGTGTGCATGTGTGCATGTGTGTGTGTGTAATCCCACCCAGTATCCAGATACTGAAAAGTTTCAAGAGTTACAAATATTGTCATTCCATGTAGGAATGTAAACAGTTCAACTTCAGTAAGTCCCTTATGACTTCTCTTTGCTGTTCACCTTTTCATGCTTCTCTTCATTCTTGTGTTTGAAAGTCAAATTTTCTTTTCAGCTCTGGTCTATTCATCAAGAATGCTTGAAAATCCTCTATTTCATTGAAAGACCAATTTTTCCCCTGAAGTATTATACTCAGTTTTGCTGGGTAGGTGATTCTTGGTTTTAGTTCTAGTTCCTTTGACTTCTGGAATATCCTATTCCATGCCCTTCGATCCCTTAATGTAGAATCTGCTAGATCTTGTGTTATCCTGATTGTATTTCCACAATAGTTGAATTGTTTCTTTCTAACTGCTTGCAATATTTTCTCCTTGACCTGGGAACTCTGGAATTTGGCCACAACGTTCCTAGGAGTTTCTCTTTTTGGATCTCTTTCATGCGGTGTTCTGTGGATTCCTTGAATATTTATTTTGCCCTCTGGTTCTAGAATCTCAGGGCAGTTTTCCTTGAGAATTTCATGAAAGATGATGTCTAGGCTCTTTTTTTGATCCTGGCTTTCAGGTAGCCCCATAATTTTTAAATTGTCTCTCCTGGATCTATTTTCCAGGTCAGTTGTTTTTCCAATGAGATATTTCACATTATCTTCCATTTTTCCATTCTTTTGATTTTGTTTTGTGATTTCTTGGTTTTGCATAAAGTCATTAGCCTCCATCTGTTCCATTCTAATTTTGAAAGAACTATTTTCTTCAGTGAGCTTTTGAATCTCTTTTTCCATTTGGCTAATTCTGCTTTTGAAAGCATTCTTCTCCTCCTTGGCTTTTTGAACCTCTTTTGCCAATTGAGTTAGCCTATTTTTCAAGGTGTTGTTTTCTTCACCATTTTGGGTCTCCTTTAGCAGGGTGCTGACCTGCTGTTCATGCTTTGACTGCATGTCTCTCATTTCTCTTCCCAGCTTTTCCTCCACCTCCCTAACTTGATTTTCAAAATTCTTTTTGAGCTCTTCCATGGCCTGAGCCCATTGGGTGGGCTGGGACATAGAAGCCTTGACTTCTGTGTCTTTCCCTGATGGTAAGCATTGTTCTTCCTCATCAGAAAGGAAGGGAGGAAATGCCTGTTGACCAAGAAAGTAACCTTCTATAGTCTTATTTCTTTTCCCTTTTCTGGGTATTTTCCCAGCCAGTGACTTGACCTCTGAATATTCTCCTCACACCCACCTCGCCTCCTGATCCTCCCAGCCAGTGCTTGGAGTCTGAGATTCAAATGCTGCTTCCAGCCTCAGTGCTTTTTGCGGGGGCAGGGCTGCTATTCAGTGTGAAATTAAGTTCAGGTGTTCAGGTCAGGGCAGGGCCGCCTCTCAGGCTCATTTCCCTCCGGGGGTTTATGCACAGACCTTAAACAATGGATCCAGGCTCCTGCCTGCTTAGGGAGCCCTGGTCTGCCACTGCCTCAGCTTCTGCCTCCCGAGGGGGCCTGAGTTATGGGGGCACCCCACTCCCCTCTAGAACAGCCAAAGAGACCCTCTCACCGACCCCTGTCACCTGTGGGTGGAGGGACCTGCGCGGCCGCTGGAGATCCCATCCTTGAAGCCTGCTCGGATCTGCTCCTCTCGGTGCTGCGGCCATGGCAGGGCTGGGCTGGGTTCCGGGTCCACAGTGCGATGGACCTTTTGCGAGAGGTTTGCAGGTCCCTCTGGAACAGAAATCTCCTTTGCTCCACTGTTCTGTGGCCTCACTGCTCCAGACTTCGCTGTGAGTTACTTTATACAGATGTTCTATGGGTTGTGGGTTCGGAGCTATGTGTATGTGTGTCTTTCTACTCCGCCATCTTGGCTCCTCCCCTTGCGTGGATAATATACAAAAGAAATGAAGAAGTGAAGGAAAAGATGAAGAATCAAAATAAGTATTCTTCAGGAAATCTTGGGAGGAGTAGAGTGGCTTACAATAGAATGTAAAAAGAAAATTCCATTAAGAGTGGATGCATTAGGAAAAACAAAATAGAAGAAACAAATTAAAAATGTCAATCTTGTACAAAGTCAAAAGTCAGGGACGAAATTATTTATACGTAACTTACTATTAAATATAACTGGCATTAAAAAATGAGAATTAATTTAAGAAGTGTCTTTGATCTTTGCCCTAAATCATGGTGAGAGTAAAAAATTGATATCATATAAAAAAAAAAAAACCTCACAGTCTAGAATTATTGTAACAACATAGAAAAGTGAAAATAGTCTCTACAATTTTATTGCTTAAATATCACAAATCTCACAAAAACAGATATTTGATTACTAAACTTCAGAGTTTCCAGTTCAAAGGGGAAAATTGCAAATGTAGCAAGCTTGCAGACTGAAAGATACTATGTACAAGGAAAAAACTAGTCAAATTCAACAAAATTACATTAAAAATGGCAAAGAAAATAAAGGAATATTATATGCTAAGAGCAAAAGAAAAAAATGTTCATACTCAAGTAAAACATATCATGAAAAATGAGTCTTACTATAAAATACAGAAACAACCTGACCTTTTATAGAATCAATGCTTTCACAGCATTAACTTTGAAAAAAAGAGTTCAAAAGAATATTTGAAATATAAATTTAAGAGACCAATGAAACCCAGAAAAATAAGCAAGTTTGATCAACGTGAAAGAACTAAATGATGACAAAGTGCTGACATCCAGAAAAAGAGAAAACTAAATAATGTAATTTTCTGTGAGTTAATGAGGAAACAATGAAATGTAAATTCATGCCCTTGGTGTTTCAATACAAGAAAGTCAAAATGAAAAAGAATGCATGAGGAATGATGTGGTATAGGAGATAAGAATTTATTGTTTCTCATTATTGAGTAGCACAGATAATGATTACATATAAGCAAACAGTTGGTGAGAGAAGTGGTAGACTTATAAAACTCATTCTTAACTGAACCAGTGAAAGGAAAATTCAAGATAAAATATAACGTAAAAATACAATAAAGCAAGCTAGAAACTATATTGGAACAGTGGAAAGAAAGAAAAGAGAAGAATAATAAGAAAGTAAGTTTGAAGAGAAAGTTATCATAAGTAAAATGATGAAGCCAGTCAGGGCAGAATGATTACAAATGGTGGGAGAAGAGAAAGAAAAGATACAAAACTATGATTTTTTATTTGTTTATTTTACCTTAGCAACTAAATGAATCTTGGTGTTTTGTTTGGCACTCACAAAAGTACATAGACATTCTCTAGTCACTAGGGCATAAGTGTGTAATCCTATAAATGTATGCATTTGTATATATGTATATATTTATATATGCACATTACACACAAATGTATACTACACACACAAGCATGTGTGAGTGAGTTTGTGTGTATGTTTGTTTATGTATGCTCCAGTGGACACCTATTGCCTAGAGGACCAATAGGAAATCCTCTGTTTGGATTTTGAGCCTCTTGCTTTCTTTTGTACTCTCACAACTTAATCTCACTCCCACCACTCATAAAGAACTTTAAAAACCATTGCATCAGTAAGAAGCATTTTCTAATCCACAATTTACATTAATACTTTCAGTCTGACATTATCTCCAATTAGTTTTCTTTATTATGTACATGTATACTTATATGTATATTGATCGTTCCTTTCTCTCCCCTACTAGAATGTGAGTTCCTTAAACATATGGACTGACTTTTCACTTTTCTTTGTATCCCCAATATTAAGTGAAGTGCTTGAGAAATTATATTCTCTTAACAAGTGCTTGTTGATTGACTTACTGTATATGTGTGACACAAATATGATAGATACTGTATGTGTATGCATGTATACAGTCAAAATATTTTAACTCTAAGATATTTGCAATTACTTATAATAAATTTATTCAACATTTAAGGGGTCTAATTGCATTTGCTATGACATATCTCTTTGGGAAAATTGTACTGTATTATAGGAGGCAGAAGAACTTGGTAAAGAGAAATTAAATGTTCAATACTAAATAACTAGCTTAAAAACTCACTATGTTTTTTGTATTTGGTTGTAAGACTATATTCAAAACTCATACTGTGAAACAACAAGGTGCTTATTTTAACCTCTAAGTCTGAACAGGATCGATAACATTGCTTTCTAAGGACAATAGTAACTGATGGTGGTTTCCTTTGAAGCAAAATATCTTTAGTTTCCTACCGCCTCCAAAGTCAGTTTTCAATCACACAATCAAAGCTAATTAAATTCCAAAAAGAGAGAAATACAGGTAACACAGGGAGTTAAGGTACAGATGTGTGTGTGTGTGTGTTTGTATGTGTGTGTGTGTATGTGTGTTTCGTGGACTTTTCAAGTTGTTATTGTTGCTAAAGGGACATCTGTCCCTAGTATAATTCATTCATGAATCTCAGATATAAAGCAAGTTTTATGCTACTTACATTTCACTGTATAGAACATCAACCTCTAACTTGAAAGCTTTATTATTTCATCTTTAAATTGAAGAGTTTGGACAGTCTACCTCCTAAATGCCTTTCAGACCTACATTTGGGATCCCAGATGGGTTGTGAGAAACACGAGATGTTCTTTTTTATTTTTTTGAAAATTTGAAAACAAGCAGATAAATGTCGATTTTAAGATTATTTTAGAGTGCCTGTTGAAATCTAAGGGAAAAGCACTTTAAAATGATCATTTGATTAATTCCTAAAAGTACAATAGAATAGGATTTTATAAACTAGAGATCATGTTCATTTGTCAAACCCAGAGCTGGCATTTTCTCCAAAATTTGCCGAACGAAAAATCGGATAAAGTTAAATTGAATAAATAATAAAAATTAATTTATTTGTATAAAAATAAATGCTATGTTTATATATTTATAATATATATACCATTTATAATATATGTATACCGTTCTCCATTTCCAGTTCCTTCCCTTTAAACACACCACTGCCGTGGCCTTCATGAAGACCTCCAAACATGTGTGGCATGGACGGACCTCAGGGCAGCATGCCCTGCCCCTTTCTCTTATAATATAGGGGTATATAGTATATAAATGTATTATTTATATATAATACACAAATGTTATGTATTGTTATACATAAATATGTTATTCATATATATGAATTATATATGTTATTTATATCATATATAAGTGTTTATATGTATATTATATATAAATATGTTATTTGTGTAGTGTATATATATATATATAAATAATAAAATTAAACAAAATCATTCAATAAATATTTAAGGACATACTATGTACTAGGAACTGTGATGTTTTAAATACAGTATCTAAATATTAATAGATAGATACAAAGAAAGAAATGTTGTACAATGTTTAAAAACATATCAAATTATATTAAACAATAATATGTATGATGCTTCAAGCTCTTTCCAAACCTGAATGTGAGTTGAATGTAGGTAATATAAAGACCCCTTCCGAACTGTGATTTGGGAGACTACAGTGAAATTCCTTCTTAGGTTGCCCTATAAGCATAACTAAATATTTTGTACTGTGTAATGCGATGAAGACATTGATTTTGCCTAGTCCCACCAAGAAAAGGGAAAATATTTGGAAACTGGGAACTGTGTGTTAAAATGGCTGAAAGGAAGCCATAGTGGCAGAAGATACAGCAGTTAGAGATGACTGAAAAAGAAAGAACTTTCATGTCAGAAGGAAAGGGGATTAGATGCTTGGATGGAAGCAAATTCACTCAACAGGGAGTTTATTCTGGATAGCAACGTGGGCCAGGCTGGCACACATGCCCAAATATGTTGAAAATGTTAACTCCAGAAAGTGTGTGCAGCAGTGTAAAGGAAGGGAATCAGAGAATGGAAAAGTAAACTAGAGTTAAACTGCTGGGCATGAAAGAGAAGATGTGAAGGAACAAAAGTTCATGGAAGAACAACCAAATATATGCCAATGTCCTTAGCTAATAAATCAACATTAAGACTCCCAAAGATAAGGCAATAGGGGTGGGAGGGGAAGTAAAATTCAAAGTGAGATCAAAACACTATTACATGTATTATTTCTGAAGAAATGTCATGTCATGGAGGGAAGTGAATCAAAAATAGCCTGTGAAGGAAAAAATAAAATTTTCCGGACTCTTCAGTGAACATGGAACAACAGAAGGGAAATTACAGTGGTTCAAAAGATAAGTAAAGCTTTCAAAAGAAAATCTGAATAGGATAAATTTGAGAGTACCCGGTGAAGAAATTAAAATAATAAGACACAAAGGTAAGCAAAAGAAAACATAAAGTAGAGTTTAACCAAATAAATGTTGGAGATTTAGAAAGATGTGAAGACATAGGTAAAATTCAATGGAAAGATGGAAGGAAATTTAATAGAACTGAAAGAAAAGACAACATATGCTGAGGTCCATTGCACTCTTTCTCATGAACTACCCAATTACTAATAACAATTTTAGATATTTGCTTTACAATTTTTGTACATAAAAGTTAAACCATTTGTCTTTATTGCGTCCGTTGTAATTGGTCTTTAGTATGAGTCATGTTGTCTTGGCTCTTGTATTTCAAATCTTCTATTAAGTTCAGGTTGGTTGTTTTATTTTATTTTTATCAAAGTCCTGAACATCTGACAATTCATTAAATACCATTCTTTTATTGAGAATTATGTTTAGCTTTGCTGGAAATGATATTTTCAGCCACAAGCCCAGATTTTTTTTTTTTGTCTTTGATATATAATGTTCCAAGACATGGAGTCTTTTAATATTTCCACTGCTAGGTCCTGTGTACCTCTATTTGTTGTACCATCATATAAAAATTGTTTTTTTTTTTTTCATTTGTTGCTCAAATATTTTAAACTTAAGATGGAGGTTTCAGAATTTGATGACAATATTCCCCTGGGTTTTCCTTGTAGGATCTCTTTCAGGTTGCAATTGCTGGATTTTTTTCTATTTCTACTTTCCCCTCTTTTTCTAATGCTTCACGGCAATTTTCTTTAATTGTTTCTTGCATTATTGTATAAAGATTCTCTCTTTGTTTGATAATAGCTTTTAGGTAATCCAATTATTCTTATGTTTTCTGTTCTTGATCTGTTTGCCAAATCAAGTTATTTTTCTTATGAGGAGTTTCACATTCTCTTCTATTTCTTTTTCTTTCTTTATATTCTGTTTAATTATTTCTTGATCTCTTGTAATTTCCATGGCTTTCTCTTGTCCAAACCTGACTTTCAAGTAGTCACTTTTTCCCTTGTGATTATAGATTTCCTTTTTCTAACTGATTGATTTTCTGTTGGTCATCTTTATTTTCTTGCATTCTTTTCATTTCTTCAGTTTTCCTCAATTTCTCACTTAAGTCTTAAAATCTTTAAAAAGTTCTTCTATGAATTTTTTTTGGGACAGGTGACATTTCACGTTGTTCTTTGGAGTTTCTGTGCTTCACTGTCCTCCTCTAAAGATGATCTCCATTATTTTCTATTCCCATAGTAACTTTCTATGGTTGGATTCTTTCTCCATTACCTTTGCATATTTTAAAGCTATTTTTTGGTAAACATTTCTCATTCTGGAGTATCTGATGTCAGATCCTCCTTCATGTCTCCTCTGTGCCCTTGAATCTAAACAAAGACCTCCAGCCTCCTGTAAGTGCCCAAAGTCTGACATCCCCACCCCACTGCTGCTGCACTATTGAGCATGAGCTGATGACTTCTCACTTCAACAGTATCCCTGCAACACAGGTCTTTCTGGCATTCTTTGTCCATAGAGGCTCTTGATCTTCCCCTGTACAGATGCGCAATTCCTCTCCCTGTGGGAGTAAAAATTTCTGTGGTTGGTGTCATGATATTCTCCCAAACTAGCTAACTCCAGGGCTTGGCTTGCTGCTTATTTTTTATTTGCAGTGTTTACTCTCCACCAAGCCCAAACCTGTCCCAATATACTTTTTCAGATTTCTGATTACTCCAGGAGGATCTCTGTTCTGCCCCTTTTCTTATTGACTTTTACCTATATGTTTATTGACTTTCATCTATATGTTTACCATAAGGGGCTGTTTTAGGTCTTTTTGGGAGGAAATTTTTTAATTTATTTATTTAACTTTTAACATTCATTTTCACAAAATTTTGGGTTCCAAATTTCTTCCCATTTCTCCCCTCCCCCCCAAAAACTCAGGGCATTCTAATTGCCCCTGTCACTGATCAGCCCTGTCTTCTAACATCCCTCCCTTCCCTTGTCCCCATCTTCTCTTTTGTCCTGCAGGGCAAGATAACCTTCTATGTCTCATTACCTGTATTTCTTATTTCCTAGCAGTAAGAACAATATTCAGCAGTTGTTCCTAAATCTTTGACTTCCAACTTCTCTTTATCCCTCCCTCTCTACCCATTCCATTTGGGAAGCAAGCAATTCAACATAGGCCATATCTGTGTAGTTTTGTGCCAGGCCTAGAGGCCTGTGGGCTACCCGAGTCTTCTTACCTCACCTCTCGAGGTCTTCGGCTGGCCAAGCCGGATGCTCGTATGAGAGAAAGGACGTTCCAGAGTCGAACAAGGGTTGAGCTTTATTTCAGGGTCCGGTTACAAGTGCAGGGGAATTCTTCCTTAGGAGGGAGCGAAGAATCTCCCAAGGAGGCAAAGATCTTACAATAAGAGATTGGAAGTAGAAGTGTAAGTGGGGAGAGAGGGGGAGGGGAAAGAGGAGAGAGGAAAAGCGGAGCCTTCTGTCCTCACACGTGGCCCCTCCACCCAAGAGAGCTTTCAGGCTTTCCTGACTCCAATTAAGCTCTCCAGCCGCATAGTTTGCATCTGAATACCGTGCCTGTTAGGTAACAATGGGTGTGCCCAGATCCGGGACAATCTCGAGGGCGGGGAGACCTCTCTCCCATCACGTTTCTCACGGGAAGAGGCGGAAATACACGAGATAGCTTGGCTCACCTCGATTCCCAGACTTCCATAATAGTCATGTTGTGTAAGCCTAACTATATTTCCCTCCATCTTATTCTGCCCCCCATGGCTTCTGTTCTCTCTTTGGATCCTGTCCCTCCACAGGAGTGTTGACTTCAAATTGCTCTCTCATCCCACTGCCCTCCCTTCCACCATCCCCCACACCCTGCTAATCACCTTCTCTCCCATTGTCCTGTATTGTAAGATAGGTTTTCATAACAAAATGAGTGTGCATTTTGTTCCTTCCTTTAGTAGAATGTGATGAGAGCAAGTTTCATGTTTTTCTCTTACGTCCCCTCTTTTTCCCTCCACTGAAAAGTCTTTTGCTTGCCTCTTTTATGAGAGATAATTTGCCCCATTCCATTTCTCCCTTTCTCCTCACAATATATTTCTCTGTCAGCACTTAATTTCATTATTTTAAGATATGATCCCATCCTACTCAATTCACTCTGTTCTGTGTGTGTGTGTGTGTGTGTGTGTGTGTGTGTGTGTGTGTAATCCCACCAACTACTCAGATACTGAAAAGTTTCAAGAGTTACAAATATTGTCTTTCCATGTAGGAATGTAAACAGTTAAATTTTAGTAAGTCCTTATGACTTCTCTTTGCTGTTTACCTTTTCATGCTTCTCTTCATTCTTGTGTTTGAACGTCAAATTTTCTTTACAGCTCTGGTCTTTTCATCAAGAGAGCTTGAAAGTCCTCTATTTCATTGAAAGACCATTTTTTTCAACTGAAGTATTATACTCAGTTTTGTTGGGTAGGTGATTCTTGGTTTAAGTCCTAGTTCCTTTGACTTCTGGAATATCATATTCCATGCCCTTCTATCCCTTAAAGTGGAAGCTGCTAGATCTTGTGTCATTCTGATTGTATTAACATATACTTGAATTGTTTCTTTCTAGCTGCTTGCAATATTTTCTACTTGATCAGGGAACTCTGGAATTTGGCCATAATGTTTCTAGGAGTTTCTCTTTTTGGATCTCTTTCTGGTGGTGATCGGTGAATTCTTTCAATATTTATTTTGCCCTCTAGAATATCAGGGCAGTTTTCCTTGATAATTTCATGAAAGATGATGCCTAGGCTATTTTTTTGATCGTGGCTTTCAGGAAGTCCCATAATTTTTAAATTGTCTCTCCTGGATCTATTTTCCAGGTCAGTTGCTTTTCCAATGAGATATTTCACATTATCTTGATTTTTTTGCTACTTTGGTTTTGTTTTGTGATTTCTTGGTTTCTCATAAAGTCATTAGCCTCCATCTGTTCCATTCTAATTTTTAAAGAACTATTTTCTTCAATGAGCTTTTGGACCTTCTTTTCCATTTGGCTAATTCTGCTTTTTAAAGCATTTTTCTCCTCATTGACTTTTTGAACCTCTTTTGCCAATTGAGTTAGCCTATTTTTCAAGGTGTTATATTCTTCAGCATTTTCTGGGTCTTTTTTAGCAAGGTGTTGATCCGCTTTTCATACTTTTCTTGCATCTCTCTCATTTCTCTTCCCACTTTTTCTTCCACATTTCTAACTTGATTTTCAAAATCCTTTTTGAGCTCTTCCATGGCCTGAGCCCTTTGAAAATTTATTTTGGATGTTTGGGATACAGAAGCCTTGACTTCTATGTCTTTCTCTGATGGTAAGCATTGTTCTTCTCATCTGAAAAAATGGGAGGAGATATCTGTTCACCAAGAAAGTAACCTTCTCTGGTCTTATTTTTTTTCCCTTTTTTGGGCATTTTACCAACCAGTTACTTGACTTTTGGGTCCTTTGTCAAGAGTAAGTTATACTCTGGGAATCTGTGAGATGTCAGTTCCTCCAAGGTGGCACAATCAGGTGTGTACTGGTCTGGACTCAGAGAGGAATTTTTATGCCCAGAATTTTAGCAGTTACCTCTCCACAGCCACCTGACCTCCAGTTTCTAAGTCAGCACTGGGGGCTGATTTTCAGATAAGCTGGATGGGCAGGGCCACCATTTTGTTTGAGGCAAAGACCATCTTGGCCAGGCCCTCCACCCAGGGCTGAGGTAAGACTCAGCTCTTCAATGCCCCTAGGCGTTTTTACTCTCCAACAATGGAGCTTTTGTACTGTCTGCTGTGCAGGCTCTGTGGTCTCTGCATGCTGCTGGAGCTATGGGGAGGCCTTCCTCCCTTCCTGGCCAGCTGTTAAAACCCCATCACTGACCTTTGGTGTCTGTGGACTGAGAGGTCTGAGGATCTGCTACTGCGACTGGAGATTTCTTCCCGAGGTTTCCTCCTCCAAGTGTCTGGTCATGTCGCATCATGCTGCTTGGCCATGACTGGGCTGGGCTCTGCACTTGGCTGTGACACAACCTACGTTTCTGTGGGCCTTTCAGGTCACTGTGGGATGGAAATCTCCTCCACTCTGTTATTCTTCACTTCTGCTGCTCTAAAATTTGTTGAGAGTCCCTCTCTACAGATATTTTGTGGGCTGTGGGGAGGACCCTGCATAAGCGTGTCTTTCTAGTCTGCCATCTTGGCTCCACCGCCTTTGGAGGAAATTCTTGAGAGTTTGGAATTTTCTAACTACTCTACTATCTTCTCAGAATCCTCTCCCAAGATGTTCTTAATGAATGTAAAATGGCATACTATTGGAAAAAATAAATGGGAGCATCAAAAAGTAGAGAAATTTTCTGACGAGTCAGACAATCTTCTCTATTAGTTTGTTAAAATATGTTTTTTTTTTTAATACTAGAGGATTTCAAGCAAAGATAGTCAAAGGAGACGATGCTGAATATATGTTGAAATTCGAGCTGAGCTCAAGAAATAAAAACTATCAAATGCAGAGTATAAGGAGGACTCATTGCTCCAACTCATAAATGTTTTCTTCAGTATAAGTGATGTTAGATAGGATAATCAATATTTTCAAACAATATTTTTAAAAAGTTACTACCTTTCTTTACACATAGAGGATTACTACTTACCAATGAAGCAGTCATTTCAGAATCATTAGTTAAATGTGTAATCAGCTTCTATGCTATTTATAAAAATCATTAAAATCAACTCAAAATTTAAAGCAAATAAATGCTGAGAGAACACTGCATGTAATTAGAGCAACAGCAAACTTTCTTACAAAAATGTCAAAAATAGAAAACAGGTAAAAGCAAACAAAGGTAAATCAGTATTGCAGTGGATAGCATTGTGGAGGTTGAAGTCAGGCAGACTCATCTTCCTAAGTTCAAATCTAGGCTCAGATATTTACTAGCTGTGTAGTCCTGGGCAAGTCATTTAACTTTGTTTTTTTGTTTGTTTGTTTGTTTGTTTTTCCCTCATGTCCTCGTCTATAAAATGAACTGAAAGAAATGACATAAAACTCCAATGTCTTTGCCAAGAGAATGGAATCATGAAGTATTAAACATAGTTGAAACTACTGAACAACATCGAAAGCAAACTGTAACTTTCACTATTTGTTTTAAAAGTTTACAAGTTACACTGGAGAAAGTATAAAAAATCATTTAACTACTATTTACTCAATTCAAATTGAAGAGAGATATTAGCTAAGGTAAAAGCTAATTTCATGTATCACTCCATTTTTAAAACATATTGGAGGATGATGCAAAATTATGAGTAGAGCTGATTCAGAAAATTAGTCAAAAAAGTTGAGGGGAAAACAAGCCTCATGAAATTATGATTTAAAACTCAGCTAAGGCATGTCATTCCAAGTGTATTTGTAGGTTAAACTAAATTGTGCTTGGGGAGGGAAAACAAAGACAAATTAATTTTAGGTGAAAGTGATTTGAATGCATTTACATGGCAATCTTGTAAATAGTGAATCAATCAGAAATATTTGTTAAGTGCTTACTATAGGTCAACCACAATGATAATATCTGGGAAGTTTTTTTTTTTTTTAATAACAAACGGTTTCAAAAGGATTTATATAACTCCATCATTTTTTTTCAAAAGCCTTTGCTATCTGCAGTCTACAAATTATTATCAAAAACAGAAAGAAAACACTAACAAACTCTTTTTATGATATAAGTATAAACCTATCTCCTGAAATGCAGAAAGTAAAAGAAAGTTAGATTTAAAACATTCAATTGACAAATATCTATTTGAAAAAATTAAAATTGTTGACAGACTTTCACTTGCCCAACGTTAATCTTTAAGGAATTATTTTATTTAGTGAATTTTTGTACCTCTTTTTTCCCCTAACATGGCCACTTCTGCTTTTTTAAAACGTTATTTTCTTCAGTATTTTTGGATCTCTTTTACCTGTTAATTGCCCTGTACATGATTTTCTTCCTTTTATTTCATTTTTTCCTCTATTAGTCATTTCGTTTTGATTTTTTTAGCTCTTCCACTAATTTCTATTGGGCTCATGTCCAAGTCACTTTTTCTTTGCAACTTCATCACTATTTTGAGTTTACTGTCTTCTGCATTTTTGTCTTCATCTTCCCTGTTACCAGAGTACATTTTTATGTACAGGTTTTTACATTTGCTTATATTTTCATCCTATTTCTCTATTTGGAAGTTTATGTTAATGTTGGACTCTCTTCTTGGCATGGGGTTCTTTCTCATTCTTCAGGCTTTTTTGCACTGCTATTTTCAGAGCTAGTTCTGAGAGTTTGGAAAGTGCTTCTCTCTGTCGTTGAACTGTCATCTAGAAGTGAGTATCGACAATAGAGCTGCAAAAAAGTTGAACTTCACTCCCTCTTGACGAAAAGCCTTCCTCTGTCCTCATACTACGAACCAGAAGATGGAATTGTGAGACTTTGCCTTGTCCTCTATCCAGGGATAGCACAGGGATACCCTGTAATCACTTCCTAACCCATTTCCAGGTCCGGAGAATATTTGAAAAGGTTGTTTCTTTTGTTACCATCACTACCACCACCAGTGTTAGGACTGGTGTTTTTTCCACATGGACTCACAATGAGTAACCTCCTTCTTGTCTCAGAACTTTCTTTCCAACTTTTTATTTTGTCTTGAGTTGGAAGAATGCCTCACTGACTTTTTGTTGGCTCTGTCACCCTAGAAATTGATTTGAAGCATTATTTTAAAGTTTAGAGGGGAATGTTGGGAGAGCTCAGCTCAGTGTTTTCTCAACTGCACCATCTGCAGTATGGCCTTTTAAAGCAGCAAGAAAAAAAGAAAAACAAAATTAAGCTTAAAAAAATCAGTTTGATGTAAAGCTGAAATGAGCCATCTAATCCAAAAAGCATTCATAAATGAAACTGGCAAGAAGATAGCAAATAGATTTTAAAAAGCAGGGGGGATAAACGTCAGCATATTTATAACAATCTATTTTCATCACTAGTGGCAGATGAGCCACCATATTTGGACTCAGTCCCTGAAGTGCTATATAAAGATGAAGTAGAAAATAGCAGCACAACTAGATCAAATATACTCACAGGAAATCCATGCTAGAAAGGATGTATCTTTGCAAACCTTAAGGAGTCATTTTATAAGTTATCTAAGAAAGTGGAAGATAAAATAGTAGAAAAAATCTTTCATGCTATTAATATTCATGAAGATTCATCAAGATCAACTCCATTCTTATTTTTTAGTTTTTTTTAAAAGAAAAATATTTGAAAATGATCTACACATGTATTAGAGATGTAGAGGTGTTCAGGGAGGCCCAATATCACTGATGTATGGGCTTACTGAGCCCTTTCCAAGTTTTTTTCACCCACCCTTAGTGTCCACCTGGAACTCAATTCTCACCTGTGACTTCAAGAAGTCACAGTATGGTCAACAGTCATACACCAGTAAGTCGTCGTAGCAGTTGGGCCAAATCAGGTTGAGGTTAACTGAGGAGACTCCAACCCATCAGTGATTTAAGGGTAAGGTATCTACTTCAAGCACATGAAGACTTCTCTGTTGAAATGGGTAGATAAGAACAGCTTGTCCCAACAGCCACACTGTGGAGAGCTTAAATCTTGATTAGTCATTGAAATTGCCAATGTCATCCTCTGAATCCTGGGCCACCACCATTCATTTTGTCTTTTCTCTTGCACTTCATTTTAATGTTTTCTTGATTATTTAGACTTAAGAAACTAATAGAGAAAATGTTAATAATTTATATTAAGCTTACTACTGTGTCATACATTCATTCACATTTCTCATACTCAAAAGTCAACATTTAAACATTAACCAACTCATCAATACCCTTGGTTAAACTTTGAAATGGCAACAGTCAGGCTTTTTCAAATCATTCTTTACATAGATTATATGCTCATAAGTCACAAAATTGAAAGAATTGTATAGAGGATAAAATATTCATCTGCGATGTTATATGTTGATAGCAAAGCATTAGTAGTGGTAGGATAAATGAGTCTTAAAGGTACTCCTTCAACAAAAAGTCTCTCAACTATAGGTTAAAACTAAATAGACTTTTTATAAATATAACTGCAGAGATGAATATATTCCATCACCCTCTAAACATTTATATCAACTAAGGCAAGAATTACAGGAATGTATGGATGTATGAATAGTGTTAGTCACTGTCAGAAGTGCTGTCATACATAATGAAAATGTAAGAGGGATTCCCTATAGAAGATTAGCTTCACTGAGTTTTTCAGTTTGTGAACATTCCTTCTTATTATATTATGCCTATAACATTACAAGGTTGCCTCAAAAATAACCATGGCCTCTTCAAAGATAAGCATAGAAATAAGTCTTATGATTTTTTCAATATACAAAATTCATGATGAAGAAATGCCCCTTGTGAATTTAGCTTAGCAATGTAGATGTAAAGATAGAAAGATGTAGATGTAGTCGTAAAGAGCTGCTCAGTGCACTGAGAAGCTAAGTGACTTCACTAAGATGATGCAATCAGTAGAATAAGGACTAAATAATTTTTTGGAAGAAGAAATGTAAGTTAACAATATGGTTCTAATGAATGTGATTATGGATTCAAAATGAAATGTTGTCTTCCACTTTTCTATGATGTCGATTGAAATATAGACAATAACATAATTGGTATATATTTGCTATTTAATATGCCTTTCCAACAAAGGGTCTCATTAACACTATTATTTAAGTGACATTGGTAGAGTTAGTGTTTATGACATAATAAGAAGCTTTGAATTCAGGAAGACATGAAGTCATATCTTCTGACACTTAATGACTTTCTGAATCTTTCTGAATCTAAGTAACTTAATCTCCTAGTACTATGGCCAACTCCGATGCTATAAGTTGCAAAGGTGATGCAATCTGCATTGATAAAAAGACTTTCCTCAGCAAGGACTTTCTTGTACCAATGTTCTAGTCCCTACACTTAACCTCATAAACTTAAGTCATGCTAGAGTTGGTCAAAGGCTATTAATAGCTAGTTCTTAAAAGAATAAATTCAAATAATCAAAAAACAGGCACCAAATTACTAACACGAAAAGAAATGAAAATTAAAATTATTCTGAGATGTTGTCACACACTCAAACAGATTGGCAAAGCTGAAAAAAGGAAAAATTATAGTTACTAGAGGGACTGAGTTCTAAGAGACACACTAAATCACCATTTATGGAGTCATGAATTGCTCTAATGTAATTTATAAATGGGTCAAAGGTCACTAAAATGTACATATTTTTTAATAAAGCTAGTGACATCAATTAGCCTTATTACAAATAAGTTGAACATTTCATAAGCATCTATTCTATGACAGGAAATGTGATATGTGCTGGGAATAAGTAGAAAAACAACAACATATCTTGTTCTCAAGAACTCACATTTTTTAAAATACTTAGTCATGCCATTTTGATTTTTGAATTTATGGGCATAAAGTTGTGCAAAGTAATTTCTAATCATTGTTTTAATTTTTTCCTCATTGGAGCTGAGTTTACTCCTTTCATTTTTGATATTAGTAATTTGGTTTTATTCTTTCTTTTTTTTAATCAAATTGACACAAGGGTTATGAATTTTTTTAGTTTTTTCATATAATCAATTATTGGTTTTATTTATTAATTCAATAGTCTTCTTAATTTCAATTATATTAATCTCTCCTTTGGTTTTCAGTATTTCTAATTTGGTATTTACTTGAAGATTTTCCATTTGTTCTTTTTCTGGCTTTTTCAGCTGCATGCCCATGGCGTTGATCTCCTCTTTCTCTATTTTATTCATGTAGGCGTTCATAAATATAAAACTTCCTCTAAGAACAGCTTTTGCAGTATCCCATAAGATTTTGTAAGTTGTCTCATTATTGTCATTCTCTTGAATGAAGTTGTTGATTGTTTCTATGATTTTTTTTGTTTAACCCACTCCTTTCGGAATAGATTATTTAGTTTCCAACTAATTTTTTGTTTATCTTTCCATGGCCTTTTATTACATACATTTTTATTGCATTATGATCTGAGAAGGATGCATTGACTATCTCTGCCTTTCTGCACTGGATTGTAAGGTTTTCATGCCCTAGAACATGGCCAATTTTTGTATATGTGCCATGTACCACAGAGAAAAAGGTATATTCCTTTCTATTCCTGTTCAGTTTTCTCCAGAGATCTATCATATCTACCTTATTCAGAGTTTTATTCACCTCCTTATCTTCTTTCTTGTTTATTTTGAGGTTCCATTTGTCAAGTTCAGAGAGGGGGAAGTTGAGTTCCCTCACTAGTATGGTTTTGCTCTCTATTTCTTCTTGCAACTTCCTCAACCTCTAGTCTAAAAATTTGGATGCCATGCCACTTGGAGCATACATGTTTAATAATGATATTGCTTCATTGTGTATGGTGCCTTTTAGCAGGATATAGTTTCTTTCCTTATTTCTTTTGATTAGATCTCTTTCTACTTTCACTTTGTCTGAGATTAGGACTGGAACCCCTGCTTTTCTTACATCAGCTCTGGCACAACATATTGTGCTCCACTCTTTTACTTTTACCCTGTGTGTATCTTCCCATTTCACATGTGTTTCCTCTGACAGCATATTGTTGGACTGTGGCTTTTAATCCATTCTGCTACCCATCTCCATTTTATGGGAGAGTTCATTCCATTCACATTCACAGTTATGATTTCAGTCTGTGTCTTTCCCTCTATCCTCTTTCCCACCATTTATGTTTTTGTTCTCCTAACTCCCTTCCCCTCCTCAATAGAGTTTTCACTTTTGACCACCGCCTCCTGAAGTCTTTCCATCCTTCTTTCTGCCTCCCTTCCATTTACTCCCTTGTACATTTAATACTTCTTCCTTCCCTTTTGGCTTCCCCTCTCCTTTCTTCCCCCTTCCCCTTCTGCTGCCTATAGAGCTAGTTAGATTTATATACTTAATTAAGTTTATTGTTCCCTCCTTGAACCAAATCAGATGACAGTACTTCTCAAACAATGCTCATCTCTCCCCCCCTTCCCTCTATATAATTTTGCGCTTCTTCCTGTGATGCAATTTACCAATTTCTGCTTCCTCCTTTCCCATCTCTTGTTATAATTCCTTTGCATGCCTAAATCACATTTTTATCATCATATGATTTATTTTACACCCGTTCCCTCTATATTTCATAACAGGTGTACAACTCTCAACATTAATAAATGTCACCTTCCCTTATAAGGAGGTAAAAGCTTGTTCAGAGTAACAAGACTAATCTATTTAGATCCCTACATGGAAAGATGACACCTGGAACTTTTTCTTATTAAATAATTTTATTTATTTTCAGTGTTCTGCAATCACTACCATATAACACAGAGTACTATTTTACCCTCCATCCCTCTTACTTACCCCCTTTCTCCCCGAGATGACATACAATTTAATATATGTTCTACATATACATTCCTATTAAACACATTTTCACTATAGTCAGGTTTTGTTGAAGAATTAAAATGAGTGGGAGAAATGATCTACTAAACCAAAATGCAACACACACACACACACACACACACACATACACATACACAGACACACAAATGGTCTGCTGTAGTCTGAGATTGAATTCCATATTTCTTTCTCTGAATGTGAAAGGCGTTTTGCCTTAGAAGACCATTGGGAATGTTTTTTAAGTCCTTGCATTGCAATGAAGTTCAAAGTCTACCAGAAAAACTCTCGCACGCTGTGGACATTGCTGTGCACAAAGTTCTCCTGATTCTGCTACTTTCACTCAGCCTCAGATCATATAAGTCTTTCTAGGCCTCTCTGAAGTCTTCTTGTTCATCATTTCTTATAGTGCAATAGTATTCCATTACATTCATATACTATAATTTATTCAACCATTCCCCAGTTGATGGGCATCCCCTTGATTTCCAGGTTTTGGCCACCACAAAGAGTGCTGCTATAAAAACGTTTGTACGTGTGGGACCTTTTCCCATTTTTGTGATATCTTTGGGATACAGCCCTAGGAGCTATATTGCTGGGTGGGTCAAAGGGTATGCACATTTTTGTAGCCCTTTGAGCATAATTCCAAATTGCTCTCCAGAATGGTTGAATCAGCTCACAGCTCCACCAACAGTGTATTAGTGTTCCAACTCTCCCACATCTTTGCCAACATTTATCATTTTTCTGTTCTGTCACGCTTGCCAATATGATAGGTATGATGTGGTACTTCAGAATGGATTTGATTTGCATCTCTCTAACCAAAAGTAATTTAGAGCATTTTTTATATGACTATAGATATTTTCAATTCCTGCCTCTGAAAATTGCCTGTTCATATCCCTTGACCATTTATCAATTGGGGAATGACTTGTATTTTTGTACATTTGACTCAGTTCTCTATATATTCTAGAGATGAGGCCTTTATCCCCTACATTTGTGTAAAAGTTCTTTCCCAGTTCTCTACATCCCTCCGAATTTTGGCTGCATTGCATTTGGTTGTGCAAAAACTTTTCAGTTTAATGCAATCAAAATTATCCATCTTGTACTTAACAATGTTTTCTATCTCTTCTTATTCAAAATTTCTTCCCTTCTCCATTAATCTGCTGCCCTATTGTCTTCCTATTTCCCCTGGAGAGCTGAGGCTTGCTTGGGTCCTAGTACTAATTTCCACCACCCTGGGGTCTCTCTCTCTTTCTAATTACCCTCTGCTCCAGTAAGATAAATCCCCCTTAGCTATTTCCCTGTCATCAGGTGTCATGAGACTTTTTGCCCCTTCACTCTTCCCACTGATGCAGGATTTTTGTGGGAAAATATTTTATGGTTCTTTCGAGGTCGATAGAGCAGGGGTGGTGGGGGTGGGGAAGAGAGCATTTACTGATGACTCTACCATTTTGGCTCCTGGAAGTTCAAGAAGGTGACTTATAGACATTTATTCTGCGTGCTGAAAGTCTCAGGGGCTACTGCAGCTGATATTTGGGTCTCAGCAACTGTTACTCACTCAGCTCTGCTGGTCTCTCACCCCGGGCTCCTGCTCCACCATTCCACCTGGTACTGCCTGAGGCCTCCCTGGGGCTTTCCTGCTCTGCTGCACTGGAGGTGGTGCGCTGTGTGCTCTGGGCTCCCCTCGTGGAACAGTTCCTTCCTGTAGATCTTCCAGTCTGTCCTGGGCTGGGAATCTGCCAATGTCTGTCTCCCATTGGATTCTGCACCTCCAAAATTTGGTCAGATTCCCTTTTAAAGGTATCTGAAGGAGTTCATTTAAGAGCTTAGGAGAGTCGTTGCTCTCACTCCACCATCTTGGCTCCACACCTGATAGTTAGAGCTCTTGAGAACTGTATCTTTATTACAATATATAAAAGCAGCATTAATAGACAGAGGGTGTGGTATGAGTTTATTTTCATGTGATGATTAAAATATAATTAAGGGATATAAAAACGTATTTTACTGGGAGAAGAGGAAAGGAGGAGACAGAAAGGTATAAATTACATCACACAAAAAGAAATAAGAACTCATTATAGAAGAGGGAAAAATAGAGGGAGGAGAGAAGTGTTTCAAACTTACTTTCACAGTATTTGACTCAGAGGGAATAACATGCAGACTCACATGGTTATAGAATTCTTTCATAGACTATAGATATAGGTTGGTTGTTTGGTCACTGTCCTTCATCTTCACAGAGGACAAAAATGACATCATCAAGATAAAGTGAAATTTCAGTATGTCCAACTTTGACTGATCAGACCAATATGAGTTCGGAATGCTCTCCCACACATTGGGCACAGATTGTCCTTGTGAATATTTGTGGTGAATATCCCAAATTTGCACATCCTGCATTTACTCTGTACTTTCTCAATTCTGCTTTGCTCAAAGAGCACAGCAGCCTTTCTGAAGTAGTCATGCCATGATGAACGCTCCTGTGTCAGTGTCTCCCATGTTGCACAGTCAAATCCAAAGTTCTTGAGATAGACCTTGAGAGTGTCCTTGTATCATTCCTTCTGGTGGCCATGTGATCACCTGCTTTATGGAAGTTCTCCATGAAATAGTCTTTTTGGTAAGCATACATTTTGCATTCAAACAACGTGGCCAATCCATTGGAGTTGGACTCTCTGAAGCATGGGTTGAACACTTGGCAGCTCAACTCAAGCAAGGATTTCAGTGTCTGGTACCTTTTCCTTCCAGGTGATCTTCAGAATCTTCCTGAGACAATTCAAATGGAAGTGATTCAGTTTCCTGGCATGGTGCTGGTAGACTGTCCATGTTTCACAAGCTTATAACAATGATTTCAGTATGACTACAGTGTAGGCCATCAGTTTGGTAGTCAGTCTAATACTTCTCTCCCAAAACTTTCTTTGGAGCCTCCCAAACACTGAGCTAGCTCATGTATTGCTTGCATCAACCTCATTGTCAATGTGTACATCCCTGGAAAGTACACTACCAAGGTAAGTAAACTTATCCGTGGCATTCAAAACTTCTGCATTTTCTGTAACTGATGGTTCCATGTATGACTGGTGTGGTGGTGGATGATGGAGCACTTGTGTTTTTTTAGTGTTAATTGTTAGGCCAAAATTAGCACAGGCAGCAGAGAATTGATCCATACTTTGTTGCATCTTGGCTTCAGAGGCTGCATTGAGCACACAATCATATGTAAACAGAAAATCATGCACCAACACTACCTCCACTTTGGTCTTGGCTTGTAGACTTTATAAACTGAAGAACTTGCCATAAGTACGGTAGTGGACCTTGATGCCATGTTCATTCTCATTGAAAGCATTTGTCAACATAGCTGAAAGCATCATGCTAAAAAGCATGGGAGCAAGCGCACAGCCCAGTTGCACTCCACTGGTGACTGGAAAGTCACGAGAGCATTGTCCATTATCCAGAACCAGGGCAAACATGCCATCATGAAATTGATGTTCAGTACTGATGAATTTCTCTGGGCAAGCAAATTTTGGCATAATTTTCAATAATCCCTCACCAATAGTAGAATCAAAGGCCTTGGCTGGATCTATAAATGTT
Organism: Notamacropus eugenii; assembly: GCF_028372415.1. NCBI lineage: Eukaryota > Metazoa > Chordata > Mammalia > Diprotodontia > Macropodidae > Notamacropus > Notamacropus eugenii. The sequence continues at coordinate 253,935,868 of NC_092877.1, read as the reverse complement.
GGATACAGACCTCTGTTCTGCTCCTGGAATTTCTCCTGGAGTTGTTAAACAGCAAACATCATATTGACTGTTCTTTAGCAGTTTCTGAAGCCACACTGACTCTCAGGTATATAACCATCTTCCTGGTGAAGGATCAGGCTATTGAGGAGGACTCTAGCAAGAATTTTGCCAGCAATTACTAAGACAGAGATCATCCTGTGATTGTGAAAGGACAATCTATTCCCTTTGCTCTTATATAGATGGACAATGGAGGCATTCTTGAACTCCTGGGGAATAACCTCCTCTTGTCATATAACCTAGAAAATGCCAGTCAGCTTTTGTATGACCAATGGTCTGCCTACCTTGTAAATCTCAGCTGGAATAGAATCAGCACCAGGTGCCTTGCCACATGAAAGGAGCCTAATGGCCCTCAAAACCACTTCTTCAGTAGGAAGTTCAACTAAGGAGGGACTGTGTTCAACCTGAGGTAAATGGTCAATGGCCTCAGCATTGATTGATGATGGTCTCTTGAGAACACTAGGGAAGTGTTCAAGCCCTTTCTCTAAGATCATGTCCTTATCACTAATCAATGTGACTCCAACAGTACTGAATAGTTGTGATGCTCCATAGGTTTTTGGTCCATAAAGAGATTTCAGGGAATCATAAAATAATTTTTGATTGTTACTATCAGCATTAAACTGAATTTCATCTGTCTTCTTACTGAGCCAGGAATCCTGCATTTCTCTAAGCTTTCCTTTTAGTTTGCATTAGATGGAATTAAATGCTGCCTTCTTAGAGGTGGATGAACAATCCTGCTGTTAAATCCTGTGGAGTTCTAGTTTTTTAATTTAGCAGCTCTTGAATATCCCCATCATTTTCATCAAGCCATTCTTGGAAAAAACTGGAAAGACCTACATGAAGTGATGCTGAGTGAAGTGAGCAGAAGCAGGAGAACATTGTACACAGCATCAGCAAGACTGTGTGTTTACCAGCTCTGACGGATTTTATTCTTTCCAGCAATACAAAGATATAAGAAAATTCAAAAAATTCGTGATGGAAAAACACTAACCACATCCATGAAAATAACTATGGATCGTGAGTGCATAGTGAAACATACTATTTTCTTTCTCTTTTCTTGTTGCTTCTTTTTTGTGTGTTTTTTCCTTTTGATTCTAATTCTTCTTTACATCATGACTAATGAGAAAATATGTGTAATATGACCGCATATGTATCACTTGTATCAGATTACACACCATCTTGGGGAGGGGAGAATAATGGGTGGGGGAGAAAATTTAGAACTCAAAATATAATATAAATGAATGTTGATGACTAAAGAAAATAAAATTTTTAGAGATATAGAATTGCTATTTATAATCTGAGGATTTGTTTTTTGTACCTTGAAACTTTACTGAGTCTATCAATTTGCTCGGTTAGTGTCTTTGATGCTTCAGTGCAGTTTTCCAAGTAAATAATAACCTCAGTAGGAAACAAGATAGCACCATCTTCTCTTTGCCTGTGCTTGTACCCTTCATTCATTATTTCTTATTTTATTAATAGTGCTATCACTTCCAGAGCTACATCAAATAATAATGAATATAGTAGATATCCTTGCTTCACTCCCATATTTCCTGGAAAAGGTTCTAATATATTCCCATTTCATATGATGCTTTTGTTTTTACTTATATACTTTTTATGATTTAAAATATACATATATGTGTGTGTATACATACTGTATTCTGTAGGGTTTTTAGCTTGATCTTATATATCAAAGATTTGGTGGGGTTGTTTTCCCTACATCTCTTAACATGATAATGTACTTTAAGGTATTTTTTAATATAATTAGTTTGAATATTTTCCCATTTTTATACCCTCCTGGCATTCCTGATATAAATCCTGTTTAATCGTAATGAATGATTTCTTGAGGGAAAATCACTGTTGTCTTTTTGATAGGATTTCATTTAATCTCTTAGAATGAAGTTTTCATTAATACTACTGAGTTATAGATTTTTCCCCATGTTTTGTCATGTATTTCTGTAGGCATTAGAACTATATTTGTATCATTAAAAACGATTTTGGTAGGGTTCTTTCTTTTTTTCAGTCACTGAGAATTATTTGTGAAGTTTGAGCACAATTTTCTAAAAAAATTGATTTTTTTCCTTTATATTCATCAAGCTTAGGATACTTTTTTTGTTTCATTGCTTTTTAAAAAAAAAATTCTAAAGAAATAGGCCTATTTCCTTTTCTAAGACTGAGTTATTAAAGATTTCTCTCTGATTTTGTGAAAGTTGTATTATTTTGTTTTTCAAAGTATTCTTCTGTTTCTTTTGTGTTTTCAGTTTCCTAAGCATGCAAGTACTCATGATATGTTTCAATTTTTGAAATTTGCTTCTGGGTTTCTTGTGATTGTGTTTGCTTATTTTGATTATATTGAATTTATTATCTCATCTCTTCTTTTTAATTAGACTAGCAAAGAGTTTATCAGATTTATTAGTGTTCAAACGACAATCTTTCAATTTTATCATTTTTGTTTTCAAGTAACATATCTACTTCATAATTTTAATATCTACTCATTTTGTTTATTTCAGTTCTGTTTGTTTATTTTCTATTTTTAAAAACGCACATTTAGTTCATTAATTCTGCGTTTTTTTGGTAAAAATTTAACTTTTCTTATGGGTTGTTTTAGCTGTGTAACAAACTTTGAAATGATGTTGTGTCATCATTTTCTTTTGCACAGTTATTACTTGTTTCTATGATTACTTTTGGTCTATTCATTTTTTTAATATTTCATTATTCTGCATCCTTTTGCTTCTAATTTGCTTAAAATAAGTTATTTTCCTACTGCATCATCATCTGTATAAAAAAATAAGCATCCATTTACTATTTGTGCCTTTTTGTATGTTTTTTTTTGTTCTATTTTCCAATATTTCTGTGCTCTAATACATGGCCAATTTTTGTAAAAGTTACATGCATTACAGAGAAATGTGTGTAATCGTTTGCTGTACCATTGCAAAGATGAAGTAAATATTCATCTCTAGTTTTTCCAGAATTTTAAAAAATTTCCTTATTTTCTTTTTTGTTTCCTTTTTCGTTTAGTTTGGTTGGCTGTTTGTTGAACTAAAAAGAACAGGAGTTTGGAATACTATACGGTAGGTTGGGCACATATAGTCTATGTGAATGTTTGGGGTGGATTCCCTAAATTTTCACATCACCTGTTTCTTTTAATCAACTTTAATTCTGCTTTGCTCATAGAGCACAGCACGTGATGAGGGCACAAAATGCTGGATCGTCCTGTGCCAGCTTTTTCCATGTCGCACCATCAATTCCAAAGTGTATAAGGGAGACCTTAGAGTATTTGTGTATCTCTATTTCTTTTTTAAAATTTATTTATTTTCAGTTTTCAACATTCACTTTCACAACATATTGAGTTTCAAGTTTTCTCCCCATCTCCCCCCTCTATCCAACTGAGGGTAGTGTTTATTTTGGTTGCCTTTTCCTCCAATCTGTCATCCCTTTTATTAACCCCTCCTTATCCCCTTCCCTTCTATTTTCCTGTAGGGAAAATAGATTTCTATTGCTTATGTATCTTATTTTGTAGTTGGTGTGAAAACAATTTTAACATTAATTTTTAAAGCCTTGAGTTCCATATTCTCTCCCTTCCTCTATTCCATTCCCCCTCATTGAAAAGGCAAGCAATTTGATAGAGATTACACATGTGTAGTCATGCAAAACATTTCTATAACACTGATTTTTTGAAAGACTATCTTTATTTCCGTCTGTTCTCCCCTGCCCTCCATTTATTCTATTTTCATCTTTGACCTGTCCCTCTAACAAAGAGTTTGCTACTCATAATAACTTCCCCAAATCTTCATTCCTTCTATCACCCCTCACTCTCTTTTTCTTCTCCCCTATTTGCCTGTATGGGAATATAAACTTCTTTACTCATTTGACTGTGTGTATATTATTCCCTCCTGAAGCCAAATCCAGTGAAAGGAAGGCTCATTTATTCCCTCATATCTTACCCTTCTTCCCTTCCATTGTAAAATCTTTTTCTTCCACCTTTTTACGTGAGATGATTTACTATGTTCTCCATCTCCCTCACCCTTTCTCTTTTTCCTAGTACATTTCTCTCAACATTTAATTTTCTTTTTATTTTCTTAATTATCATCATTTCTTATTCAGCTCACTCTCTGCTCATGCTCTTTCTTTCTCTCTCTCATATGTGTATACATGTATGCATATATACATATATATGTATATATGGGTGTATGTATGTATGTATATTCTAGTATTTGAAAGGCAGATTTTCTGTTCAGCTCTGGTGCTTTCAACACACTTGAAAATCTTCTATTTCATTAAAATTCAATTTTTCCCCTGAAGTATTATACTCAGTTTATGTTGGGTAGGTGATTCTTAGTTTTAGTCCTATCTCTTTTGACCTCTGGAATATCACATTCCAAGCCCTTCAGTCTCTTAGTGTAGAAGCTGCTAAGTTTGCATTATCTTGATTGTGTTTCCAACATACTTGAATTGTTTCTTTCTGGCTACTTGTAATACTTTCTTCTAGATCTGGGAACTCTGGAATTTGGCTGCAATATTCTTAGAAGTTTCCCTTTCTAGTTTAACCTCTGGTTCTAGAATACCAGGGAAGTTCTCCTTGATAATTTCTTGAAAGATGATGCACAAGCTTTTTTTTAAAATTTTGATCATGGCTTTCATGTAGTCCAATAATATTTGAATCATCTCTCCTAGATCCATTTTTCAGGTCAGTTGTTTTTTCCAATAAGATGCTTCATATTGCCTTCTACTGTTTTCATTCTTTTGGTTTTGTTTTATAATGTTTTGTTTTGTTTTGTTTTGTTTTTATTTCTGATAAAGTCATTAGCCTCCATTTACTCCATTCTAATTTTGAAGGAATTATTTTCTTCAGTGAACTTTTGAACTTCTTTTTCCATTTGGCCCATTTTGCTTTTTAAGGCATTGTTCTCCTCATTGGCTTTTGGACCTCTTTTGTAATTTGGGTTAGTTCAATTTTAAAGTTGTTACTTGCTTCAGTATTTTTTAGACAGTGGGGTTAAGTTTATGAAGTCACTGACTTGTTTTTGATGATTTTCTTGCATCACACATTTCTCTTCCCAATATTTTCTCTATTTCTCTTACTTGGTTTTCAAAATCCTTTTTATTCTCTTTCATGGTCTAATACAAATTTGTTATTTTCCTGCTTTGGATGCAGGAACTTTGGCTTTGTTGTCTTTTTCTGGTTGTATGTTTTGATCTTTTTCATCACCAATGATAGAAGCGAATTCATCTTCCCTGTAAAAGTAAGAATCAATAATCTGTTTCTTTTACCCTGTTTGCTCATTTCTCCCAGCCAATTACTTGACTTTTGAGGTCTTTGTTAAGTGCTGTACTCTAGACGCAGTCTCAGGTTTGACTCAGGCTGGAGGCTGGGGCCTGGGCTGGGCCTGGGCCTACACAATGCTCCCCTCTCAGCTGGGTAAGAGACCCTTTCCACTGACCTTCAAAGTTGTGTTTGGCATTTCATGGTTGAGAAACTTGGAAACCGCAGCAGTCACCAATGATTCCTTAAGGCCTGCTCTAGCTCTGTCCATGCAAGCACAGCCCATGATGAACTGGCCTCTGTTCCCAGCCTGGTGCAATAGACCCTTACTGTCAATCTTTCAGATTTTCTTTGACTGGAATTTGCTTCAGCCTGTCCTTTTGTGGCTTCTGCTGCTCTAGAATTTATTTAGAGTAATTTTACAGACTTTTTTAGGATTTTGGTTGGGGAAGAGCTCTAATAGGTCGCTGCTTCTACTCCACCATCTTGACTCTGTCCTGTATGTTTTTTTAATCTGACCACCATGTGAGCATTTTCCCTGCGTGAGTTCTCCATAAAATAATCTTTTTATCGTGTTTGTTTGACATTCAAACAATGTGGTCAACCCATCAGAGTTGCACTATCTGAAATAGTATGAATGCTTGGTAGTTTAGTTCCAGAAAGGAACTCAGTGTCTAGTATCTTATCCTGTCGTGTGATCTTCCGAATTTTCCTAAGACAATTCAAATAGAAGTGATTTCAATTTCATTCAGTTTCATGGTGGTGTGATACTCTTCAGTATTCGGAGGCATATGATTAAGTTACCATACTGGCTCTGTAAATCATCAGCTTTGTAGTTAGTCTAATACCTCTTCTCTCCCACACTTGCCTTTGGAGATTCCCAAACAGTGAGCTAGCTCTGGCTATAGATGTGTCAAGTTCATTATCAATATATAAATTCCTGGAAATTATGTTGCCAAGCCAAGTGAACTTTTCCAACAAATTCAAAACTTCTCCATTTGCTATAACTGATGGTTCCACATATGGATTGTGCGGTGCTGGTTGGTGGAGCGTCTATTTTTTCTTGGTGCTGTTTGTTAGGCCAGAATTAGAACAAGAAGTAAAGTATCAATCCACATTTTGTTACATCTCCCCTTCAGAGACTGAATTGAGTGTTCAATAATCTGAAAAAAAAAATAATGTGCCAACACTACCTCCAATTTTGTCTTCACTTATAGCATTTTCAAGTGATGCAGCAGACTTTGATGCTGCATTCATGCTCTTGTTTGAGAACAGGACTGGAAACATCATGCTAAAACGCATGGAAGCAAGCATACATTCTTGTTTCACTCCATTTGTGACTGGGAAAGCAGGATAGTATTCTCCATCACTCAGAACTCAGGCAAGCATGTTTTCATGAAATACAATATACAATATTGTATACAATATTGAAATACAAAATACAATACAACATACAATACTACAACCAAGTTTTGACATCATTTTCCATAAGCCTTCATGACTGATGGTATCAAAAACTTTGAACAGATTTATAAATGTTATATATAGATCTTTGTTATGTTTCCAGCTTATCACCTACAGTTGTCAAGCAGCAAACACTGTATTGACCATTCCTCAGCCACTTTTGAATACACATTGAATCTCAAGCTGATAACCATCTTCCAGGGTCATCTAGGTGAAACACCAGCCTACTGAGGATTCTGGCAAGAATATTGCCAGCAACAACTAAAAGATAACCCCCACCACTCTCACTGATACAAGGAAATCCATCTTTTAGACATGAATAATGGAGGTGTCCTTTAATCCTGGGGGATAACCTCATTTTGACTTATAACCCAGAAAATTACAGTCAACTCTTGTATGAGCAATGGACCTGCCACCTTATAAATCTCAGCTGCAATAGAACTGTACCAGATGTTTGCCACATATATGGAGTCTAATGACATTCAAAACCACTTCTTCAGTTGGAACTTCAGCTAGAGAAGGAATGACTTCAATGTGAGATAAATGGTCAGTGGTTTCAGCATTGTTTGATGATGGTCCATTCAGAACACTGTGGAAGTGTTCAACCCATCTCTCTAGGATCATGTCATTATCACTAATCAATGTGGCTCCATCAGCACTGTGTAGTTGAGATTCACCATGGGTCTTTGACCAATAAATTGCTCGTAAAAGAACTTTGAATTCTTACTATCGGGATAAAACTGAATTTCATCAGCCTTCTTACTGAGCCAGGATTCCTGCATCTCTCTAAGCCTTGTTTTTACTTTACCTTTGATGGAATTAAATGCTGTCTTACAGATGGATGAACTATCCTGCTAAGTTCTGTGTAGTTCTCATTTTTCCTTTAGCAGCTTCTACATTTTGTATCATTTTCAACGAACCAGTCCTGACATTTGCAAGTGTTTTGAGCAAGACGAGCAAATGCAGTGCTTTACCCCAAATATTTTAAACCTACCCACTCCTATTCTGCTCCACTGTTGCCAACTATGTATTTGTTCAACTTTCCCTCCAAGTTAGTAAAGGAAAACTATTCCTGCATTGTAATATGTTGATATTAATTCTTCTAGTAGTTTTTTTTTATTATTATTTTTAATTATTTTGCCTTGGGATCTCCACTTTTGTTGAACGAGAATATTTAGCTCAGAGAGGATAATCTATGATCAATCCAGCTTTCTGTACCACATATTGCCTTTGTCACTCTCACATTCTTCTTGTCTCTTTTCTGACAATCACCTATGTTTGCATCCACAAAGTTTTATTGTGTTTAGGTAAATGGAAGAAAGTATTGGTGATGAGGTCATGAGATATACAAGTCTTCAGTAGTAAGTGACCATTGCTGTTGCTTTCTCCAACTCCATTCCCTTCCAAGTTTGCCTGCAATGTGTGTAGTCTGAGTCTATTCTAACTTTATAGTCACCAAGAATTATGAGCTTTTCTTCTTTTGGCATATTAGTGATAAGAGTCTTCAGATCTTCATAAAACATTCTTTTGACTTCATCAAGTTTCCTCATTTTGGAGGCATAGGCACTGATGATGGTAGCATGATCTTTTCCTACTAGCACCAATCACGAGCCTGTCATTCACTTTTTTTGGTGGGCATACCAGCTTCTTGATTAGATTAGTTTTGATTACACAACCTATACCAGTTTCATGGTTCTCCCTTTTACTTGGGCAATTACCAAATAATGTGCATCCAGCTCCTACTATAGTAAACTGGACTTCATTTGGCAGCCTAGTTTCACTCACATTTGCTATTTGAATGTGATACCTGCTGAGTTCTCTTGCAACAAGAGTTATACATCTTTCAAGCCTACTGAATTTTACATTGTCCATAAGTGTGTGCTCAATTCACGTACTTATGTTGAGTGGAGTCATCTTTGCCAAAGATTTTGTACTTGTGTGTGTGTGTGTGTGTGTGTGTGTGTGTGTGTGTGTGTATTGTAACCATGGGGTAGGATTTCTACTGATTCAATAATCGAGCAAGTGTTGGGCAAGCAGAGAATTTTTAGGGTACCTTTTGTAGCCCCTTCCTCACACCAGGGAGCTGAGCAGTACAATCCTTAAAAGACTGCTCAGACACCCAGGGGGCTTCCAATTCTCACTGCTGCTTCCAGTAAGAAAATGACCCTATGGCCCATAGGGTCTGAGTTACCAATGCACAAGGTTAATACTATACGCCCCAATGAATCTTTACCTGCTGATGCATCACTTGTCTATTACTACAGGACTCTGAGATGGATAAAAATGGTAAAATGGTATGTGTGATGCCTTTTGATTCATGTGTAAGTTGATTTTAAGTGAAAAAGAGTTGCATGAAATCTTTGAACTCACCTGTCTTCCAGAGTCTTCAGAGTCCAGTGACAGGAAAAATTCAAGATGACTCATGATGCCTCAAGATGCAGTGGATGATGTTGGCATCTTCAATGTCTAACCAAGCTCTAAGTACTCCACAGTGCTTGCTTCAGCTGCCTTCATGACTGTTGGAAGAAATTGTTCTTACCCACCAATTTCAAGAGGAGAAGTACTCCTATTCTTGAGGTAGATATGCCCCTAACTCACCAATGAATTTGAGAACCCTCAGATTAATAGATTAATCCAAAGCTGAAAGAGATATGTTGAATTTTCTTCTCATTTTTGTGTTACTATTTGTTTTCTTGATACTCAGATATTTTCTTTATGAATTTCATTGCTATGGCTTTAAAGTACATCTGTTACGTTTATTAGTTTATACTCTATGCTTCCTTTTAGCCTAATATAATTTGCTGACTTGTCCAATTTTTTTTTGTAATTCCACCAACTCATCATTTCTTACACCACAAAAATATTACAACCTTATACTGTCTAGTAATTTTAAATAAACTAAAACAAAATTGATTTGTATGACTTACATATAGTGTAATTTCCCTATTTTTCTTGTTGATTAAATCTATTTTACTTATAAGTTTGTCTGAGATCATGATTACTACTCCTGTTTTTTCCCTAACAAATTCTCTTTCTGATCTTTGTTTTATACTTGTGTATATCTCTTATATCCTATCACTCCTGACTTCTCTACTTTACTTCTATTGTCTACCTTGCCCTCATACTACTTAACCTAACCCCTTTCAAAGTATCCCTCTCTTGTCATCCCATTCCTGTTAACCTTAAACACCCTTCTCACCCCCTTAGCCTATTTCTTATCCTCCTCTCTAAAATTTCCTCTCTTATCTTATCCCTTTAGCCTTTTATTTCCTTCTGAATTTAGAAGAATTTTGTACCTACACACACACACACACACACACACACACACACACACCTATGTATGTATGTATATTGGTTGTTTTCCTTTGTTCTCTAAGAAGGCCAAAATGACATCAGCATGATAAAGTCCAGTTTCAATGTGTCCAACCATGGCTGATCAGACCAATAAAAGCTCAAAATACTCTACCACAGATTGGTCACAAACAGTCCATGTGAGCATTTGGGGTGGATACTCCAGATTTGTGGATCCTACATTTCTTCTGAGCTGTTTCAATTCTGTTTTCCTCATGGAGCATAGCACTTTCTGTAATGTAAGTATGTCATGCTGAGTGGTCCTGTGCCCATGTCTCCCATGTCACACAATCATTCCAAAGTTCTTGAGACCCTGAGATTACCCTTGTACTCCTGCTTCTAACCATTATGTGATCTCCCATGTGAGTTCTCCACAAAATAACCTTTTTGCAACAGTACATTTTGCATTCCAAAAACATGGCCAACCCAACCCTGAAGCATAGTTTGAATGCTTGGAAGTTTAGTTTCAGTAAGAACCTTAGTGTCTGGTACCTTGTTTGATTGTGGTCTGTTGAAAACATTATGAAAGTGTTCAGCCCATCTCTCTAGCATGTCCTTATCATTAGTTAATGTGACTCCACCAGCACTGAGTAGCTGTGAAGCACCATAGGATTTTGGTCCATAAATAACTTTCTGGGAATCATAAAAGCACTTCAGATTGTTACTATCAGCATAAAACTGAATTTCATCTGCCATCTTACTGAGCCAGAAATCCTGTGTCTCTCTAAGCTTTACTTATATTTTACTTTTGATGAAATTAACTGGGCCATCTTAGAGATGGATGAATTATTCTGCTGTTAAATGTTGTGGAGTTCTTGCTTTTCATTTAGCAGCTTCTGAATTTCCTCATCTTTTTCATCAAAGCAGTCTTGGTGTTTGCAAGTGTTCTGACCCAGATAACAAAATGCAGTGCTGTAAACCAAATCTTTGAAAGCTGCCTACTCCTTTTTTCTCCACCTTTGCCAACTGTGTATTGCCTCAATTTTCCCTCCAAGTTAGCAACAAACTGTTCAGGCTCCGAGAAGAGCTCTAACTTCTTGACATTAATTCTTATGGTAGTCATATTGCCTTGGGGTGGTATTTTTGATGAATGGGAATATTTAGCTTGGAAAGGAAAAGTTTATGATCAGTTCAGCACTCTGCACCACGCATTGCCTTTATCACTCTCTCCCCTTGTCCATCTCTTCTACTCACAATCACACAGTCTATTAGATGCCAATATTTACTGGGAGGGTGAATCCATGAAGTTTTATTGCATTTGGGTAAATGGAAAACTTTGTTGGTGATGACAATGTCAAATGATGTCCAAATCTTCAGCAGTAAATGACCATTGATTGCTGTTAATGTTTCCACCTCCATTCCTCCCTAGGACTCGCTGCCAAGTCCAGTAGTCTGAGCCTACTTTAGAATTAATGTCACCCAGAATTATCAGTTTGTCCTCTTTCCACACATTGATGGCAAGGTCTCTAGGTCTTCATAAAATTTTTCTTTGACCTCATCAGGGTTTGTCATGGTGGGAGAACAGGCACTCTTGATAGTGGCATGATGTTTTCTTGCAAGTAGCAATCGCAATGTCTTGAGCCTGTCATTCACTCCTTTTAGCAGGTATAACAGCTTGCTGACTGGATTAGTTTTGATTTCAAAACTTAAGCCAGCTTCACAGCGCTCCCCTTCGCTGCATCCTCAGAAGAATGTGTGTCCATCTCTGCCTTCAGTAAGCTGGCCTTCGTTTGCCAGCCTCATTTTACTCAGGTTGTTGTGTGGATGATACCTGTTGAGTTTTCTTGTAACAGGAGCAGTGCATCTTTCAGGTCTACTGTATCTTGCATTGTCTATAAGTGTGTGTACATTCCAGGTGCCAACGGTGAGTGAAATCATCGTTGCAGAGGTTTTTGTTTTTGTTTTTTAATTTTCATATTGTTTATTTTCTATTCATTTATTTATTTATTCATTCATTTATTTATTTGTTTGTTTGTTTATTTATTTACATTTTGGACATTTCTTTATGTTTCCACTACAGAGTAGGATTCCCCACCTGCCCTGGTAATCAGGCCAGGGTTGAGCAAGCAGACAATTTTTAGGACACCTTTCCTAGCCCTCTTCCCCACATCAGTAGGTGAGCAGGGGGACCCTGAAAAGGCTGCTCAGATACTTAGGGGACTGCCAAATCCCATTGTTGCTTCCAGTGAGATGGCCTGGGCAGCTTTTGTATACAGGGTTGTGACTACAACTCCCAGTGTATTCTCACCTGTTGCTTCATCACTTGCCTATAGCCACAAGATTTTGAGATAAGCATAATAGTAAAATGGTATGGGTGATGTCTTTTGATTCATGCGTAAATTGGATTTAAGTAAGGCAGAGTTGCACAAAGTTATGAGCCTCACTCTCTCCTCCAGAGTCATCACAGTCCAGTGGCAGGATAGAAATAGATGACTGGTGATGCCTCAGGATGCAGAGGATGATCTTGCCATCTTCGCTGTCTAACCAAGCTCTAAGTGCTCCATATCACCTGCTTCAGCAGCCTTTATAGGCACTGGAACATATTGTTCTCATCTGCCCATTCTACTAGGGGAATTCTTCACATGCTTGGGGTAGAGACTGCCCAAACTCATCAATGGATGTGAGATCCCTTGGTTGCCCTCAACCTGGCTGAAATGGTTTGCTGGCGTATGGCTGTTGCACATGCTGCAGCTTCTTGAAGCTACAGGTGAGAGTTGGGTGGAACAGGTAGACACCAAAGGTGGAAAGCAACCATGAGAAGGCCTCAGCAGTCATAGAACCAAAGGTGCAAGTCCTCCCCAAACACACCTTACTCCCCATATGCATGCAAAAGTGTATATGTACATAGGCACGTATGCATGCATATGTATGTATATATGCATATATGTATATTTGCCTCTTGAACTCATGACTGATAAAAATAGGGTTCCAAACTGTCAGTCATCCTCCTCCATCTACTTTTTCTGTGTCAGCTCTTCCATTCATACCTCATTTGTGTAAAAGAACTAGTAGTTTTATATGTTCCTAAGTGATTTTGCTTTTTAAAATCATATCAGACTCAGTTCTAATCCTATCTTTCTTATGAACTACTCTATTACTAGCAACAACTTTAGAAATACTTTTATACATTTCCACATATAAAAAGTAAACAGTCTGTCCTTGAGTCTCTTGAAATTAGTCATATCAAGATTCTTTGTTTGATAGTACTTTCAGGTAATCCCATTATTTTTTATGTTTTCTCTTCTGTTCTGTTCTGTTCTCCAAATCAGTTGTTTTTCTTACAAGATGTTTTATAATCTCTTCTGTTTTTTCATTTTTCATTTTTTGTTTTATTATTTCTTAGTCTCTATAACTTTGCTGACTTCCCTTTGCCCAATTTGAATTTTCAAGAAGTCATTTTGTTCCTTAATTCTGAATCTCCTTTTTCTAATTGGTTGACTTTCTTTTCATAATCTTCTTGTTTTCCTTGGATGATACTTATTGCTTAAAAAAATTCCTCAGTTTCTCTCTCTTGATTTTTAAAGTCTTTTTTTTTTGAAATCTCTTTGAATGCTTTTTTGGCAGATGATCATTTCACCTTACTCTTTTGGATAGGAGAGACTTTTATCCCTGCGGTATCCTATTCTGCTGATGAACCCCCATCTTCTATATTGCCTTAGTAAGTTTCTAGGACTGAATTCCTTCTCCTTTACTTGTTAATTTTTTTTTTTTAATTTCAAACAGTTTATTTTTTGTAATCGTTTCTACTCCTGAAGTATATTGGGTGGTACCTCCAATCTCAGGTCCTCTTTCAGTTCTCCCCTCTGGCCTGGAACTGAAACCAAGAACTCCACTCTACTATTAGGGTCCATACCAAGCTCTGTCCCCATCCCACTTCTATTCTCACCTGGTGTGTACTGGTTCCTTCTTGCCCAGGTGAGTCTGGTGTTCCTATCTTCAGAGGTTCCCTTAATATTCTGCCCCGCAGATCTGGACTCCAGACACTGTCTGGGTAGTGAAAGTTCCTGTGACTCGGGCAGAGGCTATCTCCCAACCCAGCTAGCCCCAGGGCTTTCTGCTTGCAGTTTCAGAGATACTAGTTTGGAGGTGTTTATTTTCACAAGGACCAAAATTCATTCCTGGGATTTTTCTCTGGATTTTCTTCCAGTTTTCTCGGGAATATCACTGTTCTGCCCCTACTCTTGTTTATTTTTAATGTCCTACATTTACCTTATGGTGCTGTTTTGTCTCGTTTGTGAGGGAAATCTGCAGAATTTGAAATTTTCTGACCTACTCCACCATCTTCCCAGAATTTTCCAGTCAACTGCAGAGTTATTTTTTTATTTGTTTGTTTATGGTCATGTTATATTGTTCTGGGACACCTAATATCATATCTTTGAGATCCTTATGTTTTGCTAGCACAGGGAACATATTTTTAATGGTTTTAATTTGGGAGAAGGTTGTTTCTTTTTTTTTTTCAGATTTTCCTAAACTTCTAAATATTTACATTCCTTAATTATTGTTCTTTCTTTTTTTTTTCTTTTTTGGGGCTTGCCACTGAACATCGAAGTTATTCTGTTTTTTTTTTCTGTACAGCCCATAAATTATACTGTCTTAATTCTCACTTCTCTCTTGAACTACTAAAGAATAGTATGTCATAGTTCCAAGTTTCCAAATTCCACTTTTTCCTCATTTCATCATATGCTGGAACATTATCCTTCATTTTGTAATATTTATTCATAGATATCTAAATTCATTCATTATATCTGTAAGGTCATATTTCCTTTTCATCATTGTTTTTGTTTTCCCCTACTGGTTAATTTATATTCAAGGTATCTGAGATTTCTTCTTTCTCAAATCATTGTTATTTTCAGTCTCATGTCATAGGGATGGGAGAATATATCTAGTTTGCTGTTTTATTGCTTATATGGCATAGAAGTTCTCCCAAGTTGTTTCTCCCCATATGTTATTGTTACTATGTTATCCAATCTCTCATTCTTAATAGGCTGTAAATTAAAGTAATGAACAGAGGAAGTGGCCCATATTTTGATGACAACAATTGTGTGACACCAAGTTCAGTGAAATAGATCTATTACACAATTATGTTTATAGTAGGGGTGATAGTCACAATGTGTCAGCATGGTAGAAGGGAAAGAACACAAATTTGGATTTAGGAGAGTGAGTTTCATGACTAGTCATTTTACTTCTAAAATGCAGTTAACTCTTTTCAAAATGCAAATAATAATACTTGTATTACCTGCTTCACAAGGTTGTCTTTCAGAAAGTTCCTTATAAAAATTCAGCTATATGATAGTTGCATAGTTGCCAGACTGTAAAAAAATCTTTTGGCAGGTGGATTGTTCTTTAAGCAAAGAGACCACATTTGTTTTTATTGTTGCCACAAATAACTAAAAGCTTATCTTTCTTACTTAAAGTATACTTATGTGGTAGAATGCTTCACGTGTGGGGACAAGGTAGGGTGTTATTTTTAAAATGATCTTTTGCCTAAAAATGGGGTAAATCATGGTGAAAAGCACTTTTATGTTAATATTTTTGGAAGTGCTATCAGTCTGTGGAAATGTAAACCAAGAAGAGAGGTAATCACAGTATTTGTTGGTAATAAAACCGAGTCAAAATGATAGAAGAATCAACCACAGCTCAGGGACCATACTTTGACTGAAGACCATTTACTAATTAAGAAACACCGTTATGATACAATGAAAATAACACACTCAAAAGATAATTTTCCCTTATAGCAATCTGATAGAATAGTTGATTTTCCTTGATTATCTTTCTTTTCCTACAAATATGTTTCAATCTTTAAAATAAACTTCTTCTGATTAACCAACAAACAATTTTTGCAAACTTTTCAAAAAGACGTTCCTCAACTTATTCTCAGAAGACTTATCATTGAGTAAGCAGGGAATCAATCTCTGTAAGTTATTGTAATATAAAGTATATTTGGACAATTCAAACTGTTTCTATGAAGAATAAAATTCAAACTGAATGTCATTCTTCTGTGAGAAGAAATTTATCTTGACTTTCTTTTTCCATTTTGTAATGGTTTCCAATATATGCATTGCCTGTTTTACAAACCAAAGGAAGAAAACAGCAGAGTAAGACTGTCATTTGGATGAAAAGATTGCACTGAGTTTTTGTGTGTTGTAGAAAGCAGTTTATGTATTCCTGTCATAATGCTGCATTTGCAATTCAGTAAGTATATGGCTTAAACAAAATACTTGTGTCAGCAGTTGATTACAGATCAATATGTCCACAGTACTGCTGAGTATGGAATTCAAAAGTTCTTTTGGAGGTAAATAATGTTGATGACTGTAGAAAAAAAGTGGATTTACTCCCTAAAGTTTTCTTATATACAGGTATAATCAGTGGAGCATATATCACAGGATACAATTTTACCTTGCCCTAGTTCAATAAATTAGTAGGTTGCCATAAGCTAAGTTTTATGAAAATATTATTGATAGATATTTAAATAATAATTTCCTAAAATATTAGTGGCTGCTCCCTAGTGGACATAATATCTGGGATATGAGCCTGTGCTTTCAAAAGCTAGAATATGGTCAGTTGATCATAATTTGTTTCACTAAATTATCTTCTTATAAAACAATATGATAAATTTAGACCTATTTAAAGTATATTATGCTAACATAATCACACACACAGACACACACACAAACATATGAATGAAATGTCAGAGACAATATATAATAGAAAAAAAATCTTCCTTTAAGGAAAATGACCTGTGTTGAAATACCAATTCTACCATAAATTATCTACAAGTATTACTAAGTTAACTCACCAACTCAGCATTCACTTTCACGATCAACAGAATGGGGAGGTTTAACTGAAATCACCAAGGTTCCTCTTAGCCCTACACCCTGTATTATTTAGACTATTCAGAGTTAATAAATATAAATATTTACCTTCATAGCATTCTCTCTAACTACAGCTGTGTACCCTCTGTAAAAATGATGGAACTAAGTTATTTATAAAAAGTGAGAACAAATGTTGGAAGGATGAAGAGTTCAAATATTTATTTAAGTTTCACTCTGCTTTACTTTTGCTTTCTTAAATAGTCCCTGTACATTCTGTTCCTTAATGGTTTGATACAAAGGTAGCAAAATATAAATAATTGTTTGTTAATCACTTGCACTTGGAATATTGAGATAGATATAAAATTCTGATAACACATGATCTGAAAAAGTGCTTTATATTTTCCTGGTCAGAAAAGTATAAACCATTAATACACATTGTTTTAGTGCATAAAACTAGTAAAGTTCACTAGATTTTTTTAAAGTGTTAAATATGCTCAGAAAATGAGTTAATACTAAGTAAGAGAATTAAGAAAGAACTCATGAAGAAATTGGGCAAATATTATTTGTTGTTGTTGCTGTTTTATTTTTAATTTTTATTTTTTATTAGCTTAATGCATATTTATGGAATATAATAAACATTTCTGCAATGTAATTATAACAAAATAAAGGCAGTTGTGCATGAAACATCAAACGTAGTATGCACAACTTGTTATTCCTTTCAAATATGCAGCATCTTTCATATATATACATATACATATAATATATACATACATATATATACATATATATGTGTATATATATATATATGTATATATATATACATATTTCTTTTTTTATCCCCCCACCTAAACCTAGAAATAGCTACCATTACAGATAAACAGGTGTGTATATATCTGTGTGTGTAATTCACCTGAGATCTCCCCAAAAACCTGCTAAATACCTTTAAATAATGACTCTAAACAAATTCTAGAGTAGCAGTGCCCACAAAAAGATGGAGTGAAACAATTTCCAGCCCAAGACAACTTTTTTGGCAGGAAATGTTTGTTGCACCAGGTTGAAAGAGGATCACAGTCTAGTTCAGGCTACGTCTGTGCTATGCAGGCCTCAGCAAAATAGGAGCATGCCTCAGTGTAAATGAGTCAGTGGAAAGCAGTGGCAGTTTCCAGACCTCTCAGGACACAGACAGCAAAGAAAACTTAGAAAGTTAGCAGGAAAAGTCTGCCATACCTTTGGAAGAGCCCAGTGAAGTCTGTGCCAGCACAGTCCCTGCCTCAGCAAACCAGGAGCAGGCCTTGGGAGCTACGGGATTAGCAGTCAATGCTTCTGGAACATTCAGCCCACAGACAGTAAGGAGGTCAAAGAAATTGTCAGAAGGAGTTTACAGGGGTCACTTTGCTGCCACTGAGATAGGACTTTGCCCATACTCACATCCAGGTCCCAGTACTTGGTAGCAGTCTGAGGGTAAGAAGGAGCAATAGCATAGCAGAGCTTTTGGCCACAGTGGAGCAGGACCTTCCTCACAGTTTCAGGACAGAAAAGAATACTTATGGTCACTCACAGACCAGAGCACAGGCCAGGAGAGGAGTAAAAACTTCTCCTTATATCACATTGAAGAACTGAAGAACATACAAATCTCTACATTTATATCTGAAAACGGCTACACAAAACCCCTAAAACTTGGATCAGTGCACCTTTGTAGAGCCAGTGTGATATTCACAGTACTTATGGCAGTGATGAATATGCCAGCACAGTTCTGAATAGCAAAAATATAACAGATTTTCCACATGGAAGACAAAACTGAAACATTTTTTCAAACATCAGAAAACCAAATCCAACATAGTAACAAAAAATCTGTATAAAATAACAAAGAAGGAAGCACTATCATGCCCAAGCCTTTCCTCTGTTAGGCTTCCCACAAAACAGCTCCTTTAAACAAATCACAAACAGACTCCCTTAAAGAAAATCACAAATAAGCTCTTCCACTCACACTAGTTGCTGCCTGCTTTCTCTTTCCCAGCTCTCACTGCTCTGATTTGTTTCCTGCTCCACTCCTTTCTGGTATACCTGTTCAGCAAACTCCTTCCACCACAGACTTCTATGTGAACCAGGTAGATCACATGGACCTATTAATTGATGGGAAAGATCTTCCCATTTAAATTACCATTACAACCTTCCACCCTGAAAGTGAAGCCCTACTTTAAAAAAAAAAAAAAAGAGTTAAAAGTCAAGCCATAGAATGGGAAATGAGTAAAGTGCAGTAAAAATTCTGGCCATAGAAGGTTATTATGGTGACAAGGAAGATCAAAACACACACTCAGAAGAAGATAACAAAATTAAATCTCCTATATCCAAAACCTCCAATAAAAATATGAAGTGGTCTCAAGCCATTAAAGAGCCCAGAAAGGATTTTGAAAATCAATTAAGACAGGTAGAAGAAAAATTGGGAAGAGAAATGAGAGGGATGCAAGAAAATACTTTAAAAAATGACTCAACAGCAAGTTAAGGAGACAGAAAAAATCCTGAAGAAAATAGCACCGTAAAAAACAGACTAGGCCCAGTAGTAAAGAGAGGTACAAAAAGTCACTGAAGAGAAGACTGTCTTAAAAACAGAATCGACCAAATGGAAAATGGGGCACAAAAATTCACTGCACAAAACAAAACCTTAAAACCTAGCAACAGAAGTACAAAAGCTCACTGAAGAAAATAATTCCTTAAACATGAGAGTGTAGTAAAAGTAAGTGAATAGATTTATGAGAAATCAAGAAATAATAAAAAAAAAACTAAAAGAACAACAAAAAAAGACAATGCAAAATCTCTCACTGTAAAAACAACTGACTTGGAGAATAGATCCAGCAGAGATAATTTTAATATTACTGGACTACTTGCAAATCACAATCATAAAAATCTAGGCATCATCTTTCAAGAAAGCATCAAGGAAAAAAATGCCCTGATACTGTAGAACAAAAGAGTAAAATAAAAATTGAAAGTATCTTTCCATCACCTTCTGGATGAGATCATCAAGTGAAAACTCCCATGAATATAACAGCCAAATTGAAGAGCTCTCAGGTCAAGGAGAAAAATTTTGCAGTCAAAAATTTACAGTTCCAGACTGTGGAGTTATAGTCAAGATAACACAAGTTTAATCAGTTTCTACATTAAAATGTCAGAGGGCTTTGAATGTGACATTCTGGAGAGCAAAGGAAATAGCATTACAAACAAGAATCACTTACCCAGCAAAACTGAGTACAATCCTTCAAGGGGAATGGGGGAAATGGGTATTCAGTGAAACAGAGTACTTTCAAGGTTCTTAATGAAAAGATCAGAGCTGAATATAAAATTCAATCTTCAAATATATAACTCAAGAGAAGCAGAAAAATGTAAACAGAAAAGGGAATTATTAAGTGATGTAATAAGGCTAAACTATTCACATTCTTATACGGGAAGCTTATACTTATAAATCATAAGAACTTCATTACAAGCACATTTAGAAGGAGTATATACAGACAGGGCACAGGGTTGAGTTGAATATGATGGCATGGTATATAAAAAATAATAAAATTAAAGAGTGGAAGAAGAATGTTCTGGGAAAAAGGAAAAAGTACAGTAGAATGTGTTATCTCACATAAAAAATAGAAAAAAATTACAATAGAAGGGAAGAGGGAGGAGATGAGAGGAAGTTTGTGAATCGGTCATGGGAATTAGCTCAAAGAAGGAATATTATATACTCACTTGGATATGGAAATCTTACCTTTTAGAAAAGTAGGATGGAGGGGTATAAGAGAAGGGAGTGTGGTCATAGAACAGAAGGCAGACTGGGGAGGGGCTAGTCAGAAGCAAAACACTTTTGAGAGAGAGAGAGAACGGGAGGGAGGATTAAGTGGAGGGAAATATAGTTGGTAATAATAACTGGGGGAAAAATTTAAAGAAAGTTCCTCTGTTCAAGGCCTCATTTCTCAAATATGTAGAGGACTTAGTCAAATTTATAAAATAAGAGCCATTCCACAATTGGCAAATGATCAAAATATATTAACAATTTTTAGATAAAATAATGAAAGATAACCACATGAAAAAAATAGATAAAACAACCAAAGATAATCATATGATGAAAAATGTTCTAACTCATTCTTGACTTGAAAAATGCAAAGTAAAAGTTCTGAGGTCCTACCTCACACTTTTTAGATTGGCTAATAGGATAGAAAAGGTAAACTACAAATGTTTGAGAGCATGTCGAAAAATGACACATGAATACACTGTTGACACTGTGAACTGATTCAACCATTCTGTAGAACAATTTGAAAGTATATCCAAAGGATTATCAAGCCACGTATATCCTTTGAAACCTAGCAATATCACTATTTCGTTTGTATTCCCAAAGAAATTAAAAAATAAAAATAAAGAAAAGGACCTATACATACAAAAATATTTATAGCAGGTCTTTTCTGAGGCAAAGAATTAGAAATTGAGCTCATATCCATCAATTGGTTAATGGCTGAACATATTGTGGTATGTGATTATGATGCAATACAATTGTGTTATAAGGAATGATGAACAAGATGTTCTCTGAACAACCTGGAAAGACTTTCATGAGCTGATGCAAAGAAGTTCAGTTTGAAGGAACCTTAGAATTCCTCTTGCCCAATCTTGTTTTTAAAAGGAACAATAATCTCAGAGACATTCCTGTCAATACTTCAAGGATTTGTTTTAAAATCTCTCTCTCTCTCTCTCTCTCTCTCTCTCTCTCTCTCTCTCTCTCTCTCTCTCTCTCTCTCTCTCTCTCTCTCTCTCTCTCTCTGTGAGTGTGTGTGTGTGTGTGTGTGTGTGTGTGTGTGTGTGATAAATGGGGAGCATAAGTGAGTACTACTTCCTGTGGAAGTCCAAAATGACTTTTCATAGTTCCAATTGTCAGGAAATTTTTCTTTAAATTAAGACTGAGTCTGGCACTTCACAGTTTCTACCCGTTGGTTTCAGATCTGACCTTTGTGAACAAGCAGTATGAGTTCAATTCATTACCTGTATTGCAATCCATAGGTTGCTTTAAATGGCATATTAGTTCTTATCCTGTCCAAAGTTTTCTCTTCTATTCTCTAGGTTAAACAAATCATTCTCTTTATCTGCTGTTTATCTCATGTAACGCTGAGGCACAGGCATCCTACTTGTGGTCTTCTAGATGTTTTTTAGCTTCTCAATGTCTTTCTTAAAATGGGGAACCTAAAAATGAACAAAATACTCCAGCAATGGCCTAAATAAGAGAAAAGGTATGTTTTTTCATATGCTTTATAAACAAAAAACTTAATCGCAAGTCATGTCATCATCTCGATGTCATGGTCCTCTTAGACAACTAAGGACAAACATAACAACAACAACAAATAACATGAAACCTAGTATTGCATTAACTTCTCTTTGGCTGCCTTATCACAGAGTTGAGTCACAGTGAGTTTTCAATCCACTAAGACTCCAAAGTTTTTTGGTTTTGTTGGTTTTGTTTTTCCTTAGATGAATCTCTGCTTAGAAATAAACCCTTCTTAAATTTGTTGAGAAGCTGATTTATTCTTCTATATTAATCTCAATGTATGGTTTTACATTTGCCTCAGCTTAATTTTATTTCTTAGTTTCGGCTCACATTTTCAAGCTTGTCAATATATTAGTGTGCTAACTGAGCTGCATCAAGTTATCAATAACTTCCTGCTTTGTGTTATTTACAAATTTGTTCCATATACCCTCTATACCCTCATCTAGGTCATTGGTTAAAATAGTCAAATCCAAAGTTCTTGAGAGAGACCTTGAGAATTTCCTTGTAGCATGTCTTCTGGCCACCATGTAATCGCCTGCCCCATGCAAGTTCTCCATAAAGCAGTCTTTTTGGCAAGTGTACAGGACTGGACTATATAGTAGTGGAAGAGGAGTAATGGAAGAATGGAGAAAAAAGTAGCTTTTATTGTATCCTATTTATTGGCATTAATGTTATTATACATCAGGATTGTGGATGATGTGATGATTGCTATTAATCCCATGCTTTATTGTTATAATCACTTTTTAAACCTGTTAGTAAATATTTGTCATTTAAAATTGTTTTAATATAAAAGTGAAGGTTAGATAAAGCACTAGTGTGTTTTCTCATATTGCTTATACATTCTATTCTGTCCAGCTCCATGATCATGTATAAAATAAATTGACCTTCTTGCTGTTAATTATACTTGACATTCTATCTCCTGATCCCATGTCTTTGCATAGACCATACCAGAGGCTTCGACAGTCTCCTTCCCTAAGTCACTGTACCTTATATCTCTAATTTCCTTCATGTCCCAGATAAAGATACTCAGCCTTGTGTGTTTATTTCATAAACAAATCTACATACTTAGCAGTTTATTTATTTTTTTCTCTCTCCAGTAGAATATATGTTACTTCATGACGAGGTTCATTTTGTCTTTTTCTTTTAATCACCAATGCTTAATGTGAGATTAGTACAAAATAGGTGCTTAATAAATAGTTGTGTTTTGATTAATAAAATATGCAGGATCAGTAAGAGAGCGAAATGAACATTAGTATGTATTATATTTGTTTGCAATCTTCATGGATATGTTATATTTTAAGTGAGTGTTTAACTCTTACAAATACTATTCACAAATATTCTTTGACTTGAATGATGACCTACACAAACTATTGTGATTACATAAGTTATTACTACGAGATCAACTTGATAACTCTTTCAACTCAGCTTGGTTTGTTGTCAGATGGCAGGCACTCAATTGGAGAGGCTGTGCTCAAAACATCTTTGACTTTGTAGGATATGATGAACTCTTCATTTCATCAAATTGGCTTTCTAGAAGTCTAGGTCTCCTACATGCAGGATGAAGAATTGGTGTACAACTTTAAGGAATGTATTTATTGGACATATTCAATAAGAATTTCAGAAAAAAATTTTCTCCCTATTATCTATTTATTTGCCAGTGTTGTTTAAGTTCTTCAGAATAACTGAAATTGCCAAAAAAACAAATTTCATAAAAAATCTGCTGTTACTGATATAAGTATTTAAACAGGAAAATGCTGCCAAAATTATTCATTTCCTAGCTAGTGACTTTTATGTCTCACACAGATGGATTATGTAAAGCCATCTGATATTTTTGAGACATTGTCTAAAGGAGGTGGTGCTTTTCAGACAAAATTTCATTAACTCTCCATTTAGGAAAGTCATATAATCAATACAATTCCATCCAAGCAGAAAACATGTTGCTTGAAATGGGAGGATACACCAAGAGTAAAGGTAAAAAGTTGGAGCAGAATACATTGTGCTTCAGCTGAAGTAAGAAAAACAGGGATAGCAATTTTAATCTCAGAAAAACAAAAGCAGAAGTGGATCTAACAAAAAGAGGTAAGGAAGGAAACTATATCCTGCTAAAAGGGACCACAGACAATGAAGCAATATCATTATTAAACATGTATGCTCCACATAATATAGCATATAAATTCTTAGGGGAGAAGGTGAGGGAGTTGAAGGAAGAAATAGACAGAAAAGCTATATTAGTGGGTGACCTCAACCTCACCTTCTCTGAACTTGACAAATCTAACCTCAAAATAAACAAGAGAAAAGGTTAAGGAGGTAAATAAAACTCTGGATAAGGTAGATATGATAGACCTCTGGAGAAAATTGAATGGAAATAGAAAGGAATATACTTTTTCTCAGTGGTACATATACAAAAATTGACCATGTTCTAGGGCATGAAAACCTTACAGTCCAGTGCAGAAAGGCAGAGATAGTCAATGCATCCTTCTCAGATTATAGTGCAATAAAAATTATATGTAATAAAAGGTCATGGAAAGATAAACCAAAAATTAATTGGAAGCTAAATAATCTAATCCTAAAGAAAGAGTGGGTTAAACAAGAAATCAAACAATCAACAACTTCATTCAAGAGAATGGCAATAATGAGACAACCTACCAAATCTTATGGGACACTGAAAAGCACTTCTCAGGGGAAGTTTTATATCTTTGAATGCCTACATGAATAAAATAGAGAAAGAGGAGATCAATGACTTGGGCATGCAGCTGAAAATTCTAGAAAAAGAAAAAATTGAAAATTTCCAAATAAATACCAAATTAGAAATACTGAAAACCAAAGGAGAGATTAATGAAATTGAAGTTAAGAGAACTGTTGAACTAGTAAATAAAACAAATAGTTGGTTTTATGGAAAAACTAATAAAATTCATAAACCTCTGGTCAATTTGATTTAAAAGAAGGAGAAAACCAAATTATTAATATCTAAAATGAAAGGGGTGAACTCACCTCCAACGAGGAGGAAATTAAAACAAAAATTAGAAATTACTTTGCCCAACTCTATGCCCATAAATTCGCCAATCTGAATGAGATAGATGAGTATGTTAAAAAAAAATACAAATTGAGCAGATTAACAGAACAGGAAGTTGAATACTTAAACAACCCAATCTCAGAAAAGGAAATTGAACAAGTCATCAATGAACTCTCTAGGAAAACATCCCCAGGGTTAGATGAATTTACAAGTACATTTTATCAAACATTTAAAGAACAGTTAATTCCAGTACTATATAGACTAATTTTTTGAAAATTGGGGAAGAAGGAGTCCCCCCAAATTGATTTTATGATACAAATGTGGTTTTAATACCTAAACCAGGGAGAGGCAAAACAGAGAAAGAAAATTATAGACCAATTTCTCTCATGAATATAGATGCAAAAATTTTAAATAAGATTTTGGCAAAATGAATACAGCAACTTATCAGGAGAATAATACATTATGATGAGGTAGGATTTATACCAGGAATGCAGGACTGTTTCAATATTAGGAAAACTATTAGCGTTATCAATCGTATGAGCAACAAAACTCTCAGTAATCACATGATTATCTCAATAGATGCAGAAAAAGCTTTTGACAAAATACAACACATATTACTATTGAAAACACTGGAGAACATAGGAATTAAGAGAACTTTCCATAAAATAATAAGCAGTATCTATCTAAAACCTTCAGTAAGCATTATATGCAATGGAGATAAGCTAGATGAATTTCCAGTAAGATCAGAGGTGAAACAAGGATGTCCATTATCACCACTATTATTTAGTGTGGTACTAGAAATGTTAGCTGTAGCAATTAGACAAGATAAAGAAATTGCAGGAATTAAAATAGACGAAGAAGAAACTAAGTTATCACTCTTTGCAGATGATAGGATGATATACTTAGAGAATTCCAGAAATTCCAGTAAAAACCCTGCTTGAAATAATAAACAACTTTGGAAAACCTGCAGCAGATTACAAAATAAACCCACACAAATCTTCTGCATTCTTATATATTAATAATAAAGTCCAACAGCAAGAGATTTTAAAAGAAGCACTATTTAAAGCTATGGTAGACACTATAAATATTTGAGAGTTTACCTGTGAAAACAAACCCAAGGAGTATATGAACACAATTACAAGACGCTTTTTCGCACAAATAAAGTCAAATCTAAGTTAAGTGGAAAAACATAAGTTGCTCATGGGTAGGCCTAGTCAATTTGATAAAAATGACAATTCTGTCTAAATTAATTTACTTATTTAGTGCCACACCAATTAAATTATCAGAAAATTATTTTCTAGTGCTGTATAAAATAATATCATAATTTATCTGGAAGAACAAAAGGTGCAGAATATCAAAGGGACTAATGAAAAGAAATGCTAGGAAAGGTGGCCTAGTGCTAGGACATCTCAAATTGTATTATAAAGGAGCAATCAATAAATATAGCAATCTACTGTTTGATAAACCTAAGGACCTCAGCTTCTGAGAGAAGTGTTCGACAAAAATTGCTGGGAAAACTGGATAACAGTGTGCTGGAAACTATGCATAGATAAATGTCTGACACAGTACACAAGAATAAAATCCAAATGGAGACAAGATCTAGGTATAAAGATTGATACTATGGACAAATTGGAGGAACAAGGAATATTGCGTTTATCAGATTTATGGACAAGGGAACAATTTTTGACTAAACAAGAGATAGAAAGCATTATGAATTGCAAAATGGATAATTTTTATTACATTAAATTGAAAAGTTTTTCACAACCAAACACAACGCAAACAAAAGTTGGAGGGATGTAGAAATTTGGGAAAGAAATTTTACAACTAATGTCAGGAATAAAGGTCTCATTTCTAGAATATATAGAGAACTGAGTCAAATGTACAACAGTACATGTCATTCCTCAATTGATAAATGACCAAAGGATATGAACAGGCAATTTTCAGAGGAAGAAATTAAAGATATCTATAATCATATGGAAAAATGTTCTAAATCACTTTTGATTAGAGAGATGAAAATGAAAACAACTCTGAGTTACCACATTCTACCTATCAGATTGACAAATATGACAGAACAGGAAGATGATAAATGTTGGTGAGGATGTGGGAGAGTTGGAACACAAATCCATTGTTGGTGGAGCTGTGATCTGATCCAACTCTCTTCAGGAGAACAATTTGGAACTATGCCCAGAGGGCTACAAAAATATTCATACCCTTTGATCCAGTAATATTGCTTCTAGGACTGTATACCCAAGAGAACATAAAAATATGAAAGGGTCCCACATGTACAAAAATATTTATAGCAGCACTCTTTGTGGTAGCCAAAAACTGGAAATCAAGGGGATGCCTATCAACTGGGGAATGGCTGAATATATTATGGTATATGAATATAATGGAACACTATTGCACTTTAAGAAATGATGAACAAGAAGATTTCAGGGAGTCTTGGAAAGACTTATATGATCTGATGGTGAACGAAAGGAGCAGAACCAGGAGAACTTTGTGCACAGCAACAACCACAGCATGCGAAAGTTTTTTCTGATAGATTTGTAACTTCATAATAATGCAAGGACTTAAAAAAATTTCCAGTGGTATTCTAAGGCAAAATGCCTTCCACATCCGGAGAAAGAGCTATGCCATTCCATCACAGAACGTAGCAGATCATTTGTGTGTGTGTGTGTGTGTGTGTGTGTGTATTATGTTTTGGTTTGATATATTATTTCTCCCATTGATTTTAATTCTTATACACAACATGACTATAATGAAAATGTATTTAATAAGAATGTATATGTAGATCCTATATAAAATTGTATGCCATCTCGGGGAGGGAGGGAGGAGGTAGGGGAAAAAAAAAAAACAAAGCTAAGTTACATGGTAGTGATTATAGAACACTCAAAATAAATAAAATTGATATAAAAGAAAGAAAGTATGTTGTGAGGATAAAGGGAAAGTCTGAAATAATAAAGAAAATGAAGATGATGTTGATTATTTACGTTTGTTCCTTGTAACCTAATGCTTATTCTGATGTCTTTTGCTTTATGAATTTATGTATTTCTGAATTTGTTTTTGTCTGTTTGCCTTTACACTTATTTAAGAATTAGAAAGACTCTGAGTTCCTATGTATAGTTGATTTCCTAAAAAGAAAGTATTCAATAGAACCAAGGCAAAATTCAAATCAGATTCAAGCTCAAATTCAAAATCACTTCTCACTGTATTTTATTGATTTGTGCCTTTCACAATCTAAATATATTTAAATAAAATAAATGATGAAATACTTCCTGGGAATATGAAATGAGACAAATAAAAATTCCTAGCTAGAGGCACTCATTGTTTTAGAGAAATGATAAAATAGCAACATCTGTGCCATACAATAACCTAAGAGATAACTTCCTTACAATGAAGGGCAGCTCAAATTTATAGTGGATAGAGTGCTGGGCCAGGACTCAGAAAGGCTCATCTTCCTGAGTTCTAATCTGAGCCCACACACATACTAGTTTTGTGACCCTAGGCAAATCACTTAACCCTATTTGCTTCAGTTGCCTTATCTATTAAAAAAGTGGGCCAACGAAGGAAATGGCATAATTCTCTTGCATCACTCTCATTTCTTTTCTCATTTTTCTTTTACCTCTCTTATACAAGTTTTACACTCCTTTTTGAGCTATGCCATGAGTTCCTTCTGGACTTGAGGCCACTTCCTACTTTTCTTTTGGGTTTTTACATTTGGCTTTTAAACATTGCTGTCCTCTTCTAAGTTTGTGTCTTGGTCTTACTTGTCAACTTAATTATTTTCTATTGTCAGATTCTTTTGTTGTTGTTTTCATTTGCTCATCTTTTTTCTTTGGGGTGGAGTCTTTTTCCTTTCTTTTATATTTGGTCTCCTGGAGTGGAAGGGACACTGTCTCAGGCTTTTTGTACCAGTGGCTGCAGGCTCTGACTGTTTACTTGGTGCTGCATTGATGGTGCCTTCTAGGTCCACAGGGTACCTCTGCATCTGCAGCTATGCTGAGGGAGTAGGGTGGAGACTAACTGGCAAGGCTGGAGGCTGTAGAGGTCTGTCTGGCAGCTTATCTGATGCTGAGCTGGGGTCCAAATAGTAGTGCCTGGTGTGTGCTGAGGTCATTGGGTGTTTCTCCCTTTCCCTGGGATGCACTGAATCATTTGATGATCTGGCCTCTTGAGACCACTTCTCAAGGGCTACAGTGAAACTGGTGGGGACAGGCATTGTCAACTGTAGGTTTGTTTTGCCACATATAGAGTTGGCATTTACCTGGGGCTGTGTTGAAGCACATCGAGCTACTTGGAGCCAATGCCTGCTAGCTCCCCTGGTTATGCTATGGCACATGGTGGGACAGGGGCAGGGGAGAGGGTTCCTGGTGATGGTATTTAAGTTTCAACATATTGTGGCTCATGAAATCCTACTAGTTTTCAGAGATGAGGCTTATTGCTCACTTGCTGTGATTCTTCTTGTCTTGGACTCCACTGCTCTTTTAACTGAGTGAGATAGGCATTTCTCACTGATCTTTCAAATTTATGGGGCTAAAGGATTGATTCACTCCATTTTTTACTAGTTATACTGCCCCAGGATTTGTTTTGGGCCACTATTTTATGGTTGTTTGGAGGTAAATATGAAAGAGTTTTAATGATGTACATCTTTACTCCTGGAAGTCTGATTGCTAAATTTACTTTCATATCTCACTTTATGTATATATCGTTAACAAATTTCAACTTTACCTTGGAATACACTTTCCACTAAACTGCTTTCCATTTTTCTCAGCAATTGATCCAGATGGCCCAAGAATGAAAGAGAGGTTGGTAACCTTGCACAACCCTCCCTCATTCAAAACAAAGTCAAGTTTAAGTCATGTCATCATTTCTCTGACGCCATGGTCTTCTCCAAAACGAGGGATGAACAGACCTGTGAGTAGACCAGCTGCCTGAATGGGGGCCCAGCCAGTTAAACAAATCAGCTCATCTGTTCACTTCTGTCCCCCCACTTCCCTATACTCTGCAAAGGAAGGTAAATTTGGTTGGCCAGATGATGCCCAATTAACTTGGTGTTTACGGACCAGATTCTCCTTCCTTCCTTCCTTCCTTCCTTCCTTCCTTCCTTCCTTCCTTCCTT
The DNA here is from genome assembly GCF_028372415.1 of Notamacropus eugenii. Taxonomy (NCBI): domain Eukaryota; kingdom Metazoa; phylum Chordata; class Mammalia; order Diprotodontia; family Macropodidae; genus Notamacropus; species Notamacropus eugenii. Next base: position 253,905,502 of record NC_092877.1, on the reverse strand, counting down.
CCTTCCTTCCTTCCTTCCTTCCTTCCTTCCTTCCTTCCTCCCTTCCTTCCTTCCTTCCTTCTTTCTCCTTCTTTCCTTGTCTTTGACAAAACCTTTAACCCAGTGCATTTTGAAGCTGATACATTGTCCAACAATAGATTCCTGCCCAAACTCAACTTAATGCCTCTTTTGAGGACCCTCCTGGCTTCAGAGTGATTGTCAATAGTAACTATTGCTCTTTCCCTCCCAGCTGAATTTATTTTTTTCTTTTACTTAATAAAGTGTACAGCCCCTGCTTACTCCTTAAAGAGGCCTATTCACTGAATGGGCGTTCCCTCACTCTAAGTGAGTTCCTGAATAGGCCAGTGTCTCCTAGTGCATCCTGGGCCTTCTCCAGTCATCCTGATGAATACCTGGTCACTGAATCCAGATGGTCTAAGAGGGGAAGTGAGGCTGGTGACCTTGCACAGCCCTCCCTCACTCAAAACAAAGTCAAGTGCAAGTCATGTCATTGTTTCTCTGATGTCATGATTTTCTTTGAAAATGAAGGATGAACAGACACAGATGTTCTGAACAGGTGAGTTCTTGTCCCAAAGGTTTGATTTTGGGGCTTATTGAACATCCAATTACAGTGGTCATTTACTACATTGTATTGTGTATCAAAATGATTCTATTTCTTAGCCAGTACCAGATTATTCTGATGATTACCACTTTGTAAAATGGCTTTAAATCTGTCAACTTACTTTGACATATTTTTTATTGATTTCCTTGATATTCTTGACATTTCCTTATTGCAGATGAATTTTTTTGGCATTATAAAAGCTAATTCTTTGGTAATTTAACAAATTTGTTATCCAATAAGAAAATTAACTTTGGAAGAAATGTTAATTTTTATATTGACTCAGTTTACAAATGAGTAATTAGCATCTTTGTTTGCTTAGATTTGCTTTTATTTGCATGAAAAAAATATTTTGTTATTGTATTCACACAATCCCTGAGTTTGTCTTGGCAAGAAGATTTCAAGTACTGTGTATTGTTTATAGCTATTTTAAAAGGAATTTCTCTTTCTGTCTCTTCCTGCTTTTTTTGGTCATATATAGAGATACTGAAGATTTATGTAGGTGTGTTTCATATACTATTACTTTGCTTCAGTTATTAATTGTTTCAACTATTGTAGCTGATTTTCCATGGTTCTCTCACACTATCAGCAAGTATTGATACTTTTGTTTCTTCATTGCCTATTTTTATTCTTTTAATTTTTCTTCTCAATGCTATAGGTAAAATTTCTTTTTTTTTCAACTTAGCAGTATTTCATTTATCAAATTTACATGTAAAAATTGTGTTTAACATTAACTTTTACACATTTTGAGTTCCAATTTTTTCTTTCTCCTTATCTCCCCTCTCCAAGATGACAAACAATCTGATATAGGTCATACACATGCAATTATATTAAAATTTTACATTGTGTGTGTGTGTGTGTGTGTGTGTTCATCCTTCATTGACAAAGAAGACCATGCCATCAAAGAAATAATAATTTGGGTTGAGTGACTTGCCCAAGGTCACACCAGTGAGTGTCAAGTGTCTGAGGAGAGATTTAAAGTCAAGTGTTGCTGGCTTCTGCACTGATGCTGCATTCACTGCACCACCTAGCTGCCCCAAACATATACATTAGTTATGCTGTGAAAGAAGAACCAGAACAAAAGGGAAAGTCCACCAGAAAAAGTGAAAATACTGTGCTTCAGTCTACTTTCAGACTTCGCAGTTCCTTCTCTGGATGTGGATAGAATTTTCCATCTTAATACTTTTGGAATTATCTTGGATCATCGTATAGCAGAGAAGAGCTAAGCCTATCGTGGCTGATCATCGCCTCTGTTACTGTGTACAATGTTCTCCTGGTTCTGATCACCTCATTGAGAATCATTTCATATAAGTCTATCCAGGTTTGTTGTTGTTGTTTTTTTTTTTTTAACCTGCCTGTTTATCATATCCTACAGGACAATAATATTCCATTACATTCATAAACCACAACTTATTCAGCCATTCATCAATTGATGGGCATCCGCTCAATTCCAATTTTTTTGCCACCACGAAAAGAAAATAGCTAGAATTTCTAGTTCAATATCAAATTGCAGCAATAATAATTGACATCCTTTCCTTGCCCTGACCTTATTTGGATGACTTCAAGTTTATCCTCATTGTTGGTAATACATGCTCTTGGTTTTAGATATACTACTTATTTTAAGACAGGTTCAATTGATCCCTATGCTTTCTATTGTTTCTAATGGGATTGTATATTATATTTTGTGAAAGACTTTTTCTGCATCTAATGTTATAATTATGTTTTTTGTTGTTGGTGTAATGCATTAGCCTTAGAACATTTTTTTCTTAATTTTGAAACAGTACTGCATTCATGGTATAAATACCACCTAGTCATATTGTATAACCTATGTGTTTTATTGTCTTAATCTCCTTACTAGCATTTAGTTATTCTCTTTTACTTTGCTATTCATTAAGAAAATTAATCTACTGATTTGTTTCTCAGTTTTTCCTTTCTTTGGCTTAGGTATCAAAAGTATATTTGTTTCATAAAAGATATTTTGTAGGACTCAAGTGCATATTTTCACAAAATAGTTTAAGTAACATTAGGAGTATTTTTTTTCTCAAATGCTCAGTAGAATTCACTTCTATTCTGAAATCCATCTTCTTCTGGAAGTTTTTTCCTTGGGAAGGTTATGGATGGCTTATTTCTTATTCCAAGTTAAAATTATTTAAGTATTTTGTTGTTTCTTTTTAATGTGGGTTGTTTATTTTTTTATAAATATGCATTTCACTTTGATTGACATTTTGCTGGCAAGTAATTGAACAAAATTACTCCTAATAATTGTTTTAATTTCAGCTTAATGGATTTTAATTATTGACACTGGCAGTTTAATTTGCCTTTTTCTTTTTAAATTAGTCAATAATTTAACAATTTTGTGAATTTTTTTCATGAAACTCAATCCAAGTTTTGTTTATTTAATGTTGTGTTTTTTAACTTTTAATTCATTAATATATGTTGATTTTCAGGCTATCAATCTAAGAGTTTAATTGAGAATTTTTAATTTGTTCTTTTATTGCTATTTTTTAGTTACATGCTCATCATGGATCTGCTCTTTTTTCATTTTTACTGATGTACATATATGCAACTACACATAAGAATATATTCCCCTAACTACTGTTTTAACTGCATCTCACACATTTTAATTTATTGTATCATTATTATCACTCTCTTTAATAAAGTTAGTAATTATTTCTGTGATTTATTCTATGATATGTTGTTCTTTAGCATGAATTTTCAGTTAAATTAGTTTCAAATCTATGTTTCCGTGGCCATTTATTAAATATAGTTTATTGTGTTATGATTTCGAAAGATGCCTTTAAAATTTCTGTTTGACATCAATTGTTTGTGTTTTTTTTCCTCTTTATATATGGTCAGTTTTGGGGAAGGAGTCATATGTGCTCCAAATAAAGATATACTACTTTCTTTTTTCATTTAATTCTCTTCATAGGCTATCATATCTAACTTTTCCCATCTACTTCTCTTATAGGCTATCATATCTTACTTTTCCAAGAATCTATTACTCTCCCTACCTTATTTCTTAACTTTGTTTTATTATCTGTTTTACCTAAATCTAAGAAGGAAAAATAGAGGTCTCACACTAGCATAATTTTGCTGTTTATTTTCCTCTCAAATTAACTTTTCTTCAAGAATTTGTATGCTATGCCATTTGGTTCATAAGTTTCATTTTGAAATTTTTTCATTCTCTACGGTTCCTTTTATTGTTTTTTTTTTAAAAGTTTTTTTTTTTGGAGGGAAGCAAGAAGTATTTATTAAGTACCAATGTGCATACAAAATCAAAACAAATAATTATTTGTGGTCTTAAGAACCTTCTAGTTTATGATGTATATGTAGTATATGCATATGCATTATAACTTCAGTAGGTTGAGAAGACTAATAACTAGAAAGATCAGGAAAGGCTTTTGTATTGATAAAGTATTTCTCCTTAATTTTAATGTAATTTTGGTTCCTAATGGGAAGATCTTTCTCATCCATTAATAGGCCCATGTGACTTGCTTAAATCACATGGAACCCTGCATCACATGAGTCAAGTCACATGGATCATGAAGGGGTGGTGCAGGAAGGGTGAAACATGAATAGATGGAGCTAGAGCAGAGCTGTGAGGAAATTGGTCAGAGAGTAATCAGAGTTGGGAAAGGCAGCAACTAGCATGAGTGGGAGAGCTTGTTCATGATTTTGTTTAAGGGACTCTGTGATTTAAGGGAGCTGGTGTTTAGGAAGTCTAACAGAGGGAAGGTTTGAGATTGATAGTGTCCCTTGCATTGTTACTGAGTATGGCATTCTTTGTTGCTGTGATTGATTTGTCTTTCTTGTGTTGGGATTCCACTTTCTTGTGTTTAAATAAATATTTTGGTCCTATCTTCCATGTGAAGAGTCAGTGGGCACAAGACTGAGGTATTAGTATCTCTCACTCATTAATAAAACAACTAGCAGAAGAATGTCATATATGTCAATAGGAAAAGAAAAAGAAACTGTTTCTTGGGTAGTAACTGGAGAGAAATCAAAGGGAAAGTATCACCTCAATTTTGACAAATAGATTATTTTGGACCCCTACCTGAAACCAAAGAATTCAAGTTTATATGTAATTGTGTTGACATCAATTCAGGTATACCAGTGGCTTGTCCCTATAAGAATGAGACCCAGAAAATCACCTATAAATCTCTAGATATCATTATTCTGTATTATTGAACCCTAACGTAGATTCAAAGTGACAATGGGTCACATTTCAAAGATAATGAAATGAAGAGACATTGTGTATTAAAAAACAGAATGAATATGTCATATTCCATATTTTCCACAGGTGTCTGGGTTAATTGAAAGAATGACTGGATTATTGAAAGAACAGTTAAGGAAAATAAGTTCTAATAATTCTTATCAACATTAGGAAGATAATTTGTTCACTGCTTTATATAATTTGATAATAGACAAGTGGGAGAATGTACACCTCTAGTCAGCATGATGACCCCAAATCTACACACTGGAAAACAACAAACACATAAGATCCCAAATACTGAGTGTTGTACTGTGAGGCCAGATGTGCCAGCACCATATCCAGGGATACCTTCTTTGGCATGATATGATTTACATTGTTTAGAGGACTTTTCATTGAATAGAAAAGAAATAAGAAAAAATCTCTACTGTATTATGAAAAAGAATGGCTAAAGTTCATTTTGTGCAAATATTACATAAATCAAGAATAGCAGCTCAAGAAATACATGTTTTGGCTGGAATGATGGATTTTAATTATCAAGAAGAGATTATTGTGACATCCTAAAATTTATGTGAAGAACACATTCAGTTTTGTAAAAATAATATTGTTCAAGTGATTATTATTCCTCGTGAAACAATACCCCTTGGAAAAATTGACCCTCTTTCCAAAACAACTAGCAGAGGAACTGAAGGGATGGATTTTACTGACAGAATCAAATTGAGAGCTAAAGTATGGGTAAAATGAAAGTCAAACAATGTTCCACAGATTGCAGAAATGTAGCACAAGAAAAAGATAATACTGTAAGTGTTGTTTATTCAGGAGAAGGTGATTACCAAATTGCACCCTTAACTCATATATTCTACCATGAATGAGACTATTATACTGGTTTCATGCACTCCAGAATCATGGCTGACCTCAACGTCCCTGCTTCTGATTATTGTCTTGTTTCTTTTTGACTTTTTGTCTATGAAACTTGTTTGCTAAATTTGTTTCCTGCAGGCTTAGTACCCTCCACCTGCAGATGCCTAATTGCTTAAGCTGGATGTCATCCCCCTTCCAGGACTGTGAGGTGTCACTCCTGGACCTCACATAGACCAAGCACCAGATGCGAGCCAAAGAAGTGACCCTTTGAATGGGAATTCTTAGAGCAGGGAGAGCTCTACATCCAATTTCAGCAAGAATGAGCTGTACAAGAGGACACCTTGGTCTCTTACTCCCAAGATTTTAGGCCCCATTCTTTCAAGGCAGAATTATGGGGCACTTGTGCTCAGTTCTCACCCTAAGATATTGTATCATGTGCTTGTTTTGTGTGAACCTTGTTACATTGTTGTAAAATTCTATTGATACCAATTGATCAAGACAGTGTTTTATATGCTTATTTTCTGTTATCCCTCTTACAATTCAGTTGATACCAGTTGCCCCACTGACCAGTGCAATGAATATGAAAGATCTTAGGGCCGAATGCAATGGTAATTTTGATGTAACAATCTTTCCCATTCATTACTAGGTGTATGTGACCTGCTTAAATTACATAGAAGTCTAAGTCAGGTGCTCTGGGAGAAATTGCTGAACAAGTGGAACAGGAAGGGTGGAGCCAGACTGGGAGAAAATTGGTGAGAGGAGTTAGGGGCAGAGGAGAGAGCACATAGGCAGGCACAGCTAATCTTGTGAGTGTTTGTGGGAAGGATCCAGAAAGGAGTGGGGGGGGAGGCTTGGGAATAGATTTGTCAACTGCAGTGCTAATGTGTATTGACGTTCTGGTTATTATGACAGATTTGACTTTCTGGTGTTGGAATTTGGTTTCCTGGTGTCTGAATAAGTGTCTGTCTTCTGCCTTGTATATAAAGTCTGTTATACTTTGTGATTCAGAACTATGCTGGCATGTTCATTTTTGCCCTCAGTGTTGTGAGAAAAGGCAGTTTTTGGCCAAATGTACCTTCTTCTGGATAAAGCAGCCCAGGAGAGGAGCCTAGGAGAGGAGAAGAGAGCGTGGGCAGAACAGAGCAGCTAGCTTGAGTGAGAGAGGGAGTGGTTTTGCCTGTGTGAGCTTGTTTGTGAGGAGGCTTAATGGAGTCATGGCTTGGGGATGGCTATGCTTCCTGCATTGATAATGTGCATAGACTTGTTTGTTACTATGATACATTTGGATTTCTGGTGTTTCAATAAATGTCTTTGGATCATCTTTGAGGAAGAGAGTTTATATTTTGCAAATTTCCCCTGGAAATGCACATGCATATCCATAGTGACTTCTATGGGTATCATATTTCCATTATATAGTCCTGGGAGGAGGAGGAGCACTGGCATAGTAGAGCTTGTGCCAGCAGTGGAGAGGGGATTGTCCTCAAAATTCCATGGCAGAAAAGGGTACTTATGATCACTCATACACCATAGCACAGGCTGAGAGAAGAGTAAATACTTCTCCTTAGACCTGAGATTTCTGCTTTCCTCCTCATCTTGGTTGCATTGTAGTTGTTTTTTTTTTCTACTAAACGCTTTTAATTTAATATTATCAAAATTATCCTTTTTATATTTCATAATTCTGTTTTGAATCTTAAAACTGTAACTCACTTGAATTTTCCTTTAAGAATTTGGATGTTATCATATTTAGTGTATATATGTTTATTATTGATAATACTTCATTTGTCTATTCATACCTTCTAACAAGATATGTTTCCTTATATCTTTTATTTGTCTAATTTTCTTTTTCTATGTCTGAGATCAGGGTTGTTATCGTTCCTCTTAACTTCAATTAAAGCATAGTGAATTCTGCTAAACCCCTTTATGTTAATCCTGTGTGTGTATGTCTTTGCTTCAAGTTTGTTTTTGGTAAATAACATTGCATGGCTCTGGTTTTTAATATACTCTGCTATCCATTTCTTTTTTTGTATGAAAGATTTCATCCCCTTCACATTCACATTTACAATTATTAACTGTGTGTTAATTCTTTAAAAAGCAGAATTAACCAAATGGAAGAGAAGGTTCAAAGCTCACTGAACAAAATAGTTCTTTAAAAGAGAGAATCGAGTTCAGGGAAGCTAATGACTATGCGATAAACCAAGGAGTTAAAAAACAAAACCAAAAGTTTGAAAAAAATAGAAGATAGTGTGAAGCATCTCATTGGAAAAACAACTGACCTGGAAAATAGATCCAGGAGAGACAGTTTAAAAATTATGGGACTTCCTGAAAGTCATGATCAAAAGGAGAGCCTGGATATTATCTTTCATGAAACTATCAAGGAAAATTGTCCTGATATTCTAGAACTAGAGGGCAAAATAAATATTAAAAGAATCCACTGATTACCTCCTGAAAGGAACCCAAAGAGAGAAACTCCTAGGAATATTGTGGTCAAATTTCAGAGTTCCCAGGTGACAGAGAAAATATTGGAAGCAGGTAGAAAGAAAAAATTCAAGTATTGTGGAAATACAATCAGAATAACACAAAATCTTGCAGTTTCAACATTAAGGGATTGAAGGGCTTGGAATAGTATATTCCAGAAGTCAAAGGAACTGGAATTAAAATCAAGAATCACCTACCCAGCAAAACTGAGAATAATACTTCAAGGGAAGAAATGGTCATTCAATGATATAGAGGACTTTCAAGCATTCATGATGAAAAGACTAGAACTGAAGAGAAAATTTGACTTTCAAACACAAGAATTAAGAAAAGCATGAAAAGGTATACAGGAAAGAGAAATCATAAAAGACTTTCTAAAGCTGAACATTTTACATCCCTACACAGAAAGATAATATTTGTAACTCTTGAGAATTTTCTCAATATTTGGGTAGGTAGAGGGATTGTACAGACACACACACACACACACACACACACACACACACACACACACATGGACCAAGAGTACAGGTTGAATTGAATCAGAAGAGATGATATCCATAAAAAATAAAATAAAATAAAAAGTAAGGGATGAGAGAGGAAAACACTGGGAGTAGAAAGGGAGAAAGGGAATGGGACAGGCTATAACTCATAAAAGAGATAAGAAAAAATTTGTTCAATGGAGGAGAAAAGGGAGAAGGTGAGAGGGGAAAGGTGAAGTTTACCCTCTTCACATATGGCCTAAGGAGGGAATAACATGCTCACATAATTTGGTATTCAAATCTACCTTACACTACTAGGAAAGTAGGAGAGGAGGTAACAAGTAGGGTGAGGGGAATGATAGAAGCAAATGAGAGAAGGGAGTAACTAGAAATAAACACTTTTGGGTAGGGACAAGGTCAAATGAGGAAATAAAAAAAGGATACAGTAGGATAGAGGACAATATAGGTAGTATTTTACAACATAATTATTGTGGAAATCTTTTGCAAGAAAACACATATTTAGTCTGTATTGAATTGCTTAACTTCTCAGTGGGTATAAATAGGGAGAGATGGAGAGAGAAATTGGAATTCAAATGTTGAGAATTATTATTGCATATAAGTGGGAAATAAGAAACACAGGAAATAAGAAACACAGGGAGTATAGAAATTTATCTTTCCTTACAAGAAAAGAGATAAGATAGGAAGAAGAGAAGGGTGGGGTGTGATAGAAGGGAGGGTACATTGAGGTATGGGGTAATCAGAATGCAAGGTATTAGGGGGCAGAGGGAGGATAGAGATGGGGAGACAAATTGGACATGTTACAAAGTGATGTAAAAGCAATTAGTATTAAAACAATTGACTGAATTAATTACTTAGACTAAATCAGAGACATCTTTACTTTGGAGAAAAGAATTTTAGTCTAAGTTTCCTAGAGACAGGTAACCCCAGGTAAAATTTGGTGTTGATGAAAAAGTTAAATTTTAATGGTAAATTTGATGTTAAGATTGTTATTTAATCAGGAACTAGAACATTTGTAGAAAGGCATGTAAGCCACTTAAGACTGCGTCAAAAGATGTTCCTTAGCCAATGTGAAATTATAGCCATATCTGAAATAGGGTTATTGGAACTTGCTATTTTAAGATCCTACGGGACCATCAACTGACTGTTATTCTGAGTCTAACACTAGGTATGGACAGCAATAAAGGCAGTCTGAGCTTCCAATCTATGATGCCAGTAAGTCTGTGAGATGCTGCTATGAACTGCGATAGGTGATCTCATGGGAAGTGTGGGAGAACAGCTGTTGATCCTGGGCTAAGGGAGGATTCTTCTGACTCAATTTCTCCACTGACACCTGGCAGACTTTAAGCCTGACTGAATGCAAATCTCCTCCTTCCTGGAATTGATATGAAGTTGGGGAGATTTTGTTTCCCTTCAATGTCCCTACTCTTGGTGGCAATTTCCTATAGTCAAAAGGTTTGTAAGCTTAATACCATATTTATTAAATTGTAGACTGTTGCAAGGGGAACATCCAAAGTTAAATCTAAAATTAAGCTATTAAGTTTAGGACTTTTCACCAGCAACAATAAGTTAGGGTCCTTTAATTCTTAGTAATAAAGTGGATTCAATTAGATCAAGGGTTTGTGAAGCTAGCATACATAGTTGTTATTTGTGCTTTTTCTGGCTTAATGTTAAAAAAAAATATTTAGTGGTCCATATTATAAATGATTTAAAACAAGTATCACCTGACCAAAAGTTGGAATTGTTTTATGTGATATGAATTGTGTTAAAAATTAAAAATAAAAGAAAAATGGACAGAAGTGCGCTACCAAAAAAAAATAGTTTCATGAAACTATTAGGATTTAAGCTCATCCTCTAGCCTTACTGAAAGCATGTTTTATAGTACTCAGGATAACAGGGATGATATAAACTTCATAATATTTGCATGTATTTTTATTTCTCTACATTTTGAAGCTGGTTTTTTTCTTTTTTTAATTAATTTATTTAACTTTTAACATTCATTTTCACAAAATTTTGGGTTCCAAATTGTCTCCCCATTTGTCCCCTCCCCCCACCCCAAAACGTTGAGCATTGTAATTGCCCCTATCACCAATCTGCCCTCTATTTTGTCATCCCTCCCTTCCCTTGTCCTCATCTTCTCTTTTGTCCTGTAGGGCCAGATAACTTTCTATACCCCTTTACCTGTATTTCTTATTTCCTAGTAGCAAGAACAGTACTCCACAGTTGTTCCTAATACTTTGAATTCCAACTTCTCTTCATCTCTCCCTCTCCACCCATTCCCTTTGGAAGGCAAGCAATTCAATATAGGCCATATCTGTGTAGTTTTGCAAATTACTTCCATAATAGTTGTGGCATGTAAGAGCAACTATATTTCCCTCCATCCCATCCTGCCCCCCATTGCTTCTATTCTCTCTTTTGATCCTGTCCCTCCCCAAGAGCGTTGACTTCTAAATGCTCCCTCCTCCCATTGCCCTCCCTTCCATCATCCCACCCCACCTTGCTTATCCCCTTCTCCCCCACTTTCCTGTATTGTAAGATAGGTTTTCATACCAAAATGAGTGTGCATTTTATTCCTTCCTTCAGTGGAATGTGATGAGAGTAAACTTTATGTTTTTCTCTCACTTCCCTTCTTTTTCCCTTCACTAAAAAGTCTTTTGCTTGCCTCTTTTATGAGAGTTAATTTGCCCCATTCCAGTTCTCCCTTTCTCCTCCTGATATATTTCTCTCTAACCACTTAATTTCATTTTTTTAAGATATGGTCCCATCCTATTCAATTCACTCTGTGCTCTCTGTGTGTGTGTGCGTCTGTGTGTGTAATCCCACCCACTACCCAGATACTGAATAGTTTCAAGAGTTACAAATATTTTCTTTCCATGTAGGAATGTAAACAGTTCAACTTTAGTAAGTCCCTTATGACTTCTCTTTGCTGTTCACCTTTTCATGCTTCTCTTCATTCTTGTGTTTGAAAGTCAAATTTTCTTTTCAGCTCTGGTCTTTTCATCAAGAATGCTTGAAAGTCCCCAATTTCATTGAAAGACCATTTTTTCTCCTAAAGTATTATACTCAGTTTTGGTGGGTAGGTGATTCTTGGTTTTAGTCCTAGTTCCTCTGACTTCTGGAATATCCTATTCCATGCCCTTTGATTCCTTAATGTAGAATCTGCTAGATCTTGTGTTATCCTGATTGTATTTCCACAATACTTGAATTGTTTCTTTCTAGCTGCTTGAAATATTTTCTCCTTGAACTGGGAACTCTGGAATTTGGCCACAATGTTCCTAGGAGTTTCTCTTTTTGGATCTCTTTCATGCGGTGTTCTGTGGATTCCCTGAATATTTATTTTGCCCTCTGGTTCTAGAATCTCAGGACAGTTTCCTTGAGAATTTCATGAAAGATGATGTCTAGGCTCTTTTTTTGATCATGGCTTTCAGGTAGTCCCATAATTTTTAAATTGTCTCTCCTGAATCTATATTCCAGGTCAGTTGTCTTTACAATGAGATATTTCACATTATCTTCCATTTTTTCATTCTTTTGGTTTTGTTTTGTGATTTCTTGGTTTCTCATAAAGTCATTAGCCTCCATCTGTTCCATTCTAATTTTGAAAAAACTATTTTCTTCAGTGAGCTTTTGAACCTCCTTTTCCATTTGGCTAATTCTGCTTTTGAAAGCATTCTTCTCCTCATTGGTTTTTTGACCCTCTTTTGCCAATTGAGTTAGCCTATTTTTCAAGGTGTTATTTTCTTCAGCATTTTTTTGGGTCTCCTTTAGCAAGGTGTTGACCTGTTTTTCATGCTTTTCTTTCATCTCTCTCATTTCTCTTCCCAGTTTTTCCTCCACCTCTCTAACTTGATTTTCGAAATCCTTTTTGAGCTCTTCAATGGCCTGAGCCCATGGTATATTTATTTTGGATGTGTGGGATACAGAAGTCTTGACTTCTGTGTCTTTCCCTGATGGTAAGCATTGTTCTTCCTCATCAGAAAGGAAGGGAGGAAATATCAGTTCACCAAGAAAGTAACTTTCTATAGTCTTATTTTTTTTTTCCCTTTTCTGGGCATTTTCCCAGACAGCGATTTGACTTCTGAGTTTTCTTACCACCCCCACCTTACCTCCAGATCCGCCCACCAGCGTTTGGAGTCTGAGATTCAAATACTGCCTCCCACCCTCAGAGCTTTGGGTGGGGGCAGGGCTGCTATTCAGTGTGAGATTAAGTTCAAGTGTTCATGTAGAGGCAGGGGCACCACACAGGACTCATTTCCCTCAGGGGATTTATGCAGAGACCTTCAACAATGGATCCGAGCTCCTGCCTCCGTGGGGAGCCTCTGTCCGCTGTCGCCCTGCTGTGGCTCCCTGAGGGGGCCCAAGCCATGGGGACACCCCACTCCCCTGTCGGCCACCCAAAAAGACTCTCTCACCGACCTTTTGCACCTGTGGGTGGAGGGACCTGAGTGGCTGCTGGAGATTCTGTCCCTGAAGCCTGCTCAGATCTGCTCCTCTCAGTGTCACGTGGCCAAGGCAGGGTTCGGCTTTGCTCTGGTCTGTGGTGCTACGGACCTTTCGTGTCAGGTTTTCAGGGCTCTCTGGAACAGAAATCTCCTCTGCTTTATTATTCTGTGGCTTCTGCTGCTCCAGAATTTGTTGGGAGTTCTTCTTTACAGATATTTTATGGGCTGTGTGCTCGGAGCTAGCATATGTGTGTCTTTCTACTCTGCCATCTTGGCTCCTCCTCCCCATTTTGAAGCTTTTAATTCCCTGTAAATTGGAGTTTATGAGTATTTGGGATGGTGACACCTGTTAAAATGTTTCTAATTTTAACGACCAAAAAATAAATAAATAAAAATATTAGAACAGAAAAGAAGAAAGGGAAAGGGAGTTAGTGAAAGGGTTGCTTAAAACATGTCTTTAAAATAATTTCTTTTAACCAATGAACAGTAAGTAGTTAATATGTATATATACACATATATGCATATATGTGCATAATAATATATTATGTATATAAGTGACTCCCAAGTGTCTCTCCTGGTACTCTTCTCTTTTTTCACACTATTTCACTAGATCTTATCATAGATATTGTTCCCACAGATTATCATCTCTATGCACTTAATTTTCACATCTATTTATCCAGCCCTGACATCTCTCTTGATCTTGCATCTCCAACTGCCTATTGATATTTTCAACTGAAGGTCCCATAGACATCTTAAACTCAACATATTCATAATTAAATGCAAAATCTCTCAAAAATTCTCCTTTATTTCTAGCTTGCTTATTACTCAAACTCATAAGCTAGATTGCATCTTTGACTTCTCACTCTCTTCATATATATATATATATATATATATATATATATATATATATATATATATATATATATATATATATATATATACATATATAAAATGTATTTTACAACCCTATCAATTACACTTTTATAACATCTCCCATTTATGTTCTCTCCTCTGGTTTGAGAGGCTAGTGTAGGTTCTCTTCTCTAATTGCATATATTGGTGCAATATCGTACTGAATGATGTCATGTTTTTTGCCACTCTGGTTTAACTTCTGCTCATCTATCATCTTCCTAAAGTACAGTTCTGTCCATCTAACATTACTTTCTCATTGAAAATTATTTGATGGTGCTCAATTATTTCCAGGACAAAATATAAAACCATGTCTTCATCTTTTAAAGTGCTGTACAAAGTAGCACTTTCTACTTTTTCTTTTTGCTTACTTTTTAACCCGCGAGAGCCCATATATTACTCAATGACACTAGGTGGATTGCCTTACTTGCATAAAACATGCCATCTCCTCAATATGTTTTATTCTTTTCTGGATGTCACCTATGCCTGAAATTCTCTCCATCTCTGTTTCTACTTCCTTGTTTCACCAGCTTCCCATAAGTCTCCCTTAGGTCCCATTGTCTATATGTCCTTTTTATTCCTTCTTACTTTCAGTGCCTTCACTCTGGGATTTTTAGTCTGGTGCTTTATGTTTGTGCACACCTGCGTACACACCCACACCCACACCCATACACACACATTTTACATATATATATATACATATATATATGTGTATATATATATATATATATATATATATGTATATACAAGTACGTATATTTACATACTTTGCAGATATCTTGCCTTTAAGTCTCTCTCTGAGTGTATTTATATAATCTTTCTTTTAAGTAATTTATATGTTTTCTCTTCCATTAAAGTGTGAGCATCTTGAGATTGGGGGGATTATACTGACATTCTTCATTTCCTTGGTTCATAGTACAGTGTCAGTTACATAAAATGAGCTTAATTAATACTATTGCCTTGAATTAACTCTGGAATTTACATGCATGATCATTCTCTGCGTGAACTTGGAAACATCTCTTAATTAATGTATAGAACAAAGGAGATGAATGAGATGCTTTGTGCTACACAATTCTCCTTTTCAAAGCAAAAGATCTATCATTACCATGTAGGGTAAAGAGAAAAACTGCTTTAAACAATGACCTTGGAATACATTTATAAATAACATGGAATCATGAAATCAGATTAGAGACATTGACTCCATCAAAATATCTAAAAACACTGTAACAAACATGTCGTTATATTTATATTATACATATAGTTATATTTTTTATTCCCCTTGAAGTGAAATTTTATTTCTTGAAATTTACTTGCCCAGATTTGGAATATGACTGAAAACATAGCCATGTTTATGTGTTAAAGAGAAATGACAGGACAAAGTAAGATCAGCAGGATCTTAGTCAGATGCAAATTATTCTTAAGTAGACCGATAGGGATTGGAACAACATCTAAGTATATAACATGGTCTTTATTGGAAAATTATTTTTTTTTATTGAGAAGAATTGAAACAACACAAAGTAAATACAGGATGCACAAATTTGGGATATTCACCCCAAATATTCACACAGACTATCTGTGCCCAACCTGTGATAGAGCATTCCGAACTCATATTGTTCTGATCAGCCACAGTTAGACACATTGAAATTTCACTTTACAGTGATGATGTCATTTTGGTCCTCTTCTAAAACAAAGGACAACAACCAACCAACTATATATGCAGACTTATCAGAGAAGAAAGGAAAGCTCATGTGTTAGTTACTTACAACTCTGTAACTGCAGGCTGCACTGTTATAAATCCTTTCAGTAACATCAACCACATTGCCCTGATTATTGATCCATATCACTGTTCTACTCAGAATATCTTCTGTCTTTTACCCTCATTTACAAATATTCAATTTATCATCCTTAAAAGGGTGATTTGAGAACTTTAACTCTTAATGTGACCAGCAAGTTTTTTTTTTCTTTTTTTAAAGCCAGAGTAATGCAAAAATCATCAAAGTGTCTATCTCTGGGCTACACAGACCAGAATAACCAATTACTCACTCTCATAGATTCTGTGCTATCCACTCAGAATTGAGTTCTAAGCACTACAAATTAGGTTGACTCTTTAAAGTATCTCACTGGAATGCTAAAGACATTTCAGTATTCCATCTACTTAATGAGAGAGCCACACTTAGATGATACTTCTTCACTCTACAGCTCTAGATGGTGCTGCAAAGCAATAGCTGCCACTGCAGTTTTTGGACACTGTAGACAATTCTGTCTCCAACCAATCAGAAATTACTCAGCTGTAGTCTTCTTTCAGTTGACTGCTTCTGACACATTATCTACAGAACAGCTTTTTAGCCCTCCATTTCTGTCTTCAATTCTCCTGTTTTTCTATTATTCAATTCCTCCATCAGTTCTTCATTCAATCCCTTAAATAATAGTCTTGGGACTCAATGAATTTATTTTTTACATTGAAAGTCAGAATTCCTCAAACTTCTCTTATTCAAAGGCATGTCTTTTTAAATCATACTTCAGTCTACAAATATTAGATGACTTCTCTTTTTTGACAGTGAATCTTGATGTTCTTTGGTGATAAAAAATGCATATGAAATTAACCAACTTCCATAATCCTTTCAATCTGTGATGTCTGTGAAACATGTTTATCCATATCAGTTAGGCCCATGAAATGTTTTCTTTACATTGACGTATCTCATTTTCTACTAAATAAAAGATTTCTCTGCCTCATTATAACATTTAGCTATTCCCATAATAGTAAAGCATCAATTCAGTTTGTTGACAAAACAGTCCAAGTTCTCACATTTATATTATATATTATTTTTTATAATACTGTCTAATTAACACAAAATTATATTTTTTCATACATAAATAAGCTAACACATACATGTGCTACAAACTACACTAAGGCATTTAGATTGTCCTGTATAATAACCTAAATTAAGTGAGACTTTTTTTCCCTCCTTTTATAAAGTATTAACAAGTTAATTTATAATTGCAGTGATATCTTCAAACTTTTGATAATTAGTACAAACATCTTACTTCATCCAAAAATATGTTTTTCCTTTCTTTTCCTCAATAGATTAATCTATTTATCTTAAATAGATAATAACTAACCATAGGTATCCCCACAGATTTCTAAGTTCTCATTCAATTCTGAGATTTGATTCCTTAACTGGGCCATTAAAGAGAATCCAATTAAAAATGAATGAGGTGTTTTTTTTCTTTTTTAATTTACATAGCACACATATTACTAGCTTGTTGAAATATGGAAAGATAAACTATCTGTCCATAAATAACCTAGGATATACTTTTATATCCTGTCATCATGTAGTTTCAGTGCTCATTATTGATTGCTATTAAATATGAAGTATAAGATTGACAACTCGACCAAAGCTAGATAGGCTTTGCTTATCATCTGACAATGGTTCTTTTATCTAAGGACCAAGACTAGGTATTTTGAGAATACAGTCAGCATAAAAGACTATTGATCACAACACATGAAATTCATTTACTAAGACATATAGATATTGTGATTTGTGTTGTTGGTGTGACGAGTTATTGAAAATATTACTTGTTCCTGAAATGTGAAAGAACAAAATAACATGAGCATACATGTCAAAGAAACTTAGAATTCTGAATAGTGTAATCACGAGGAATTAGATCTTTGTGAGAAAACTGGAGCATATTTCAAAAATATGCTGTGAAGAACTATTACATATATACAATGTTCTTATAAAACTTGGCCAAATATAATTCATTACTTCTATCTGGAAACTTTCTTCATGACATTTATTAATAGTTTACTACATAACACAATGATAGAAAAAATGCATCATGTAATTTTTACAGTTTTTCTTTCCAAAAGAGCTTCTCTTTAAGTACTCATATAGTTCAATTAATAAAATCTGAGGAATTAATAACTTAATTGAAAAGAGGCAGGGGACTTATTAGTTACTCTCATTTTCCCCCTTTTAGACAAAACAGAATGTGAAATGAAGTCTATATAAGTTTCAAAGTGTCTATTAGAGTAAAAGGAAAAATCTGAAAATACCCTAAACAGCTATAAAGGAAACTAAAGAGTGGTAGAAGTAAGGCAAAATCATGCACAAAAGTAATATTATTTTTGAGAAATTAAGTTTAATAGAATTGTAGTACCTCTTCTTTGTGAAAGGTGTTTAACATCTATGATTTTCAAGATTATTTAGATAATTCAACAAATCTCAGAAGAGAAGGATTTTGGGGAAAGGGAAAACTATTACATATATAAGTTTTCTTTCAAAAAATAATTTGCATATAAGCTTTCTAAAATGTAACCTTATCCCGATATTCCTGTTTCACACCTATCATCTTATTTACCAACAATATGAAGATTCCTAAATACACAGCTAGTAAAACAAGGCATATATCTCAACTTTTCTGTATTCTTCACTATCCTTACCTTTTGTTAAAATAATTCCAAGTCTACTCACTGAAAAAGTGATAGCATTATGATAGGAACCCATTGTTCACAACCACAGTGGTACAACTGAAGAAAGAAAGAATCTTATAAAACAATTGTTTATTTACTGTCTCTTTAGGGACCTTCTTGATCACTGAACATAACACTGTGACACTTCTTTAAAAAAAAATCTAGCATACAGCTAAATATTTTCTTTTAAATTTTAGTATGTAAATTATGTGCTAATTCTGCAAATTGTCAGTCCATGTGATTATATGACAAGTAATAAAATGAGTTGCCTTAGACATTTTTCAATCAAAAAAGAAAAGTAATTATAGTAATGATGATGACCTTGATCCCTAAAGTGGCCAATGCCATGTTTATGCAAAAATTGAATACTTTAGAATTAAACAAATTTCATGAAAACGGATATTCTACTAACAGTTAATTTTACCAGTTTATTGCCAAAAAGCAACTATTTCATTTGAATAAAGATAAGAATAAATGCAGCATGGTTCTTTCTTTTATCTATTTTTATTTTAAATACAAAAATTCATAAAATGCTAATAAGCATAATAAAGACTTTCATTACCTGATAACTTCAAATTTTTGTTGTAATATGTTAACAAAATAAAGCAATATATTAAATAACATTCATCTTGCCTGCAAGATGGCAAGTATGTGTGTATATATATATATATTATCCTCATTGTCATTTTCGAAAATCTGTTGGTCCTGAAGTACTTGATAGTAATAAGAATATATAGAGAGATAATGACAACAAGGGTCACTGAGTGAACATTATCTGCAAGGAGAGATTATGTGCTTTTTAAATTCTTTTTTATTCCTTCAGTTTATATTCCAAATCCTCTCCATCTACAACTATCCCCCACTGAGCAGCAAGAATTACTATATCTTTCTTACATATTAAACGTGCAAAATATATTTTCTCATTATTCACGTTCTGAAGGGAAGAAAATAAGAAAAAAAAGAGGAATACATCGTTCAATCTGCACTCTGAGTTCATCAGTTAGTTCTACACTACTCGTGTAGTAGTTCAAACAACTAGTGAATAGTAGTTTGCAGTATGAGTCATTCGGAACTGGATTGGATCATTGCATAGATTGTCATTATTAAGTCACAATTTATTATTTTTACAATAATGTTGTTTCTATGTAACAACATCTGTTCACTTTATTTTGTATCAGTTCATGCATATCCTCCCAGCTTTTCCTGATATCATGCTTTTCATTATTTCTTATGGAGCAATAGTATTCTATCACAGTCCCCTAACTTGTTTAACCATTTCCTAATTGTTGGGCATCCTCTGAGTTACCAAAAATTTGCAACCTCAAAAAAAGCCTTGTAATCTTTTTTTTTTTTTTTTTTAGTCATATCATCGATTTACGTTTTCTTTTATCTCTTTGGGGTATGGACCTAGGAGTGGTATGGATGCATCAAAGGGAATCTACATTATAAAGCTTTACAGGCATCAATCCAGATAAATCTCCAGAATCATGGCAGTACTACACAGTTCCACCAACAGTGCAATAGTGTAACTTTTTCCCAAAATCACTGCAGCACTTGTCTTTTTTTTCCATCGTTTTAGCCACTCTAATGAGTGTTCACTGAGACTCCAGAGTTCTTTTAATTTACCTTTTTTTCCTAATCATTAATGATTTAGAGAATTTTTCATATGATTATTACTAGATTAGATATCTTCCTCTGAAAACAGTCTCGTTCATAACATCCTCTGTAAATCTGTCAAGTAGACAGTGTCTCTTTTTCTTTAAATTTCCCTCAGTTCCCTAAATATTTTAAGCAAGATCTTTATGAGAAATATTAAAAGGAAAAGGTTTTTCAAATTTCCTCATTTCCCATAATTTACTTGTTTATTGTTTTTGTTCACACTTTTTAAAAATTTATATAACGCAAATTATTCATTTTGTCTCCTATGATTCTCCCTACTAATCCTCTCTTTTTTCTTTTTTGATTTAGTATCTTATTTTCCCCTAGTTACATGTAAAAATATATTTTTATTTGCTCTTTCTGTCTTTTATTGATTTAAGTATTTAGAAATATACAGTTTCACTTAAGCAGTGGTTTGACTGTGTTCCAAGAATATTCATATTTTTTCATAGTTATCTTTAATGAAACTATTGATTTATTCCATGACTTGTAGTTTGAGTACCTCATTCTTTAGGATTAAATTATTTAGCTTCTAATTAAATTTTAATCTATACTTTCAAGGCATAGATGTATTTTTAAAAATATTTTATGGTGAAGAAAACAACAACAAAAAAGATGTATATTTCTGCTGTTCTGCACTGCTTTGTAAAGTCTTTATACCCTAATATATGGTCAATTTTTGTGAAGTTGCATTGCACAGTTTAGAACAGGTATATTCATTTCTATTAATATTCAATATTGTCCCAAAGCCTTTCATATCTAACTTCCTTAAATTTTACTAATCTCCTTAATTTCTATTTTGTTTCTTATATGATTAACTTTATCTAGGCATGAAAGGGATAAAATGAATTAAGCATGACTTGTTTACTTTTTTCTGTAAGTAAATTTACTCTTTTATCAGGAATTTGTATGTTATGCCATGTTGAGCATATATACTTAATATTCTTATTCACACATTTGCTATGGTAACTTTTAGCAAAATTTAGATTCCATGGTTTTCTCATTTAATTAGTTCTTTTTCTTTTTTTTTGCTTTTCCATGACTGCTACTTTTTTATTCCCTTCATCTGAAGCATGATGATATTTCCTCTTGCTCTTTATTTTAATTCTCTCTGTGTTTCATTTTGTATCATACTTGTAAACAAGGTACTTTTTCATTCTGGTTTCTGCCCCATTCTTCTATCTTTTTCCTTCTCATAGGTAAATTCATATCCATTAAATACACATTGTCTTATAATGTTACATATACTTTTGATGGATAAGTAATCCTTGTGTATGTTCTTAGATTATTTGCCTCCTGAAATAGAGTATAAACTCTGCACTCCCTGTGAGTTTTAGGTTCTCTCTTGTCTAGAATTAATCTTGGATCCATGATATTTCAGTTTTTTCTTTCTGGTTGTTTACAGTAGTTCCTTTGTAATCTGTGAGTACTGCATTTAGACTATAATATTTCTAGGAATATTCATTTTGTTGTTTCTTTTAAGAGATAAGCAATGGATTCTTTCAATTTCTGCTTTATACTCTGGTTCCAAAATATCTGGACAGTTTTCTTTTGTAATTTACGCACAAGTATTTTTCAAATTACATGTAAAGATAGTTTTCAGCATTCACTTTTTAACGTTTTTGAGTTCCAAAATTTCTCCCTAGTCTCTTTGTACTGAAAGAATTAAAATAAGTAATTACGAAAGAAAACTATCACTCTTTGTGGATGATATGATGGCATATTTAGAGAAGCCTAGAGAATGAAACAATTTTAATAACTTTAAGAATGTTGCAGAATATAAAATAAATCCATAAAAATCATCAGCATTTCAATATTTTAACACAAAGTCCCAGCATCAAGACACAGAAAGACAAATTTCATTCAAATTTACTGTAGAGAATAGAAAATATTTGTGAATCTACTTCCCAAGACAAACCCAGGACATATATAAACACAATTACAAAACAATTTAGACACAAATGAAGTATGATCTAAACAATTGGAAAAATATTAGCTGTTCATAGGTAGACTGAGGTAATTTAATAAAAATGTCAATTCTACCTAAATTAATTATTAAATATATTACATTAATTATATAATTATATTATATATTATAAATATATGATATATTAATATATATCATATGTTTATATGTACTACATAAATATATTATAATAATTATATAATTAATTATGTTAATTAATTATTCAGTGCCATGCTAATCAAACTACCAAAAATATTCTACAGAGCCAGAAAATGTAATGACAAAATTCCTCTGGAAGAACAAAAAGTTGAGAATATAAAAGGAATTAATGAAACACGCAAATGAAAGTGACTTGACTATGCCAAATCTAAAACTTTATTATACAGCAGTAATCATTGATAATATTTCGTTCTGATTAAGAAATAGAGTGGTAGATCAGTGGAATAGAATAAGTATGCAAGATACAATAGCCAATGACTTCAGTAATATATTGTCAAATAAATCCAAAGACTCCAACTTTAAGGTTTAGAACTCACTATGTGACCAAAACTGCTGGGAAAACTGGAAAATAGCATGGCAGAACTCCACATAAATCAACATCTCACACCTATATCATATATGAAGATAAGGTTGAAATGGGAGCATGATTTAGACATAAAGGGTGATAACATAAGCAAACTAGGAAACAAGAAATAATTTGCCTATCAGATCTATGGAGAAAAGAAGAATTTATTATCAAACAGAGAAAGAGAACATTATTAAAAGCAAAATGGGTAATTTTGATTACAATAAATTTAAAAGGTTATGCACAAACAAAACTACTGCAACAAAGATTAAAAAGAAAACAGAAAGGTGGGAAACTATTTATTATAGTCAGGGTTTCTGATAAAGACTTCATTTCTGAAATACATATTGAAGTAAATCAAATTTATAAGAACTCAAGTCATTCTCTAGTAAATAAATGGTCAAAGAATATGTACAGGCAGTTTTCAGATGAAGAAATTAAAACGACCTTCAATCATTTTAAAAATGCAAATTGCATTTTTTCAAACCATTTAAATCTGACTTTATTTGAGTGAAAAGGGTTTTGTAGTTGTATCCATATGGTTCCCGGGTTTGTCTTAGCACATAAACTCCAAAATGTTTTATTATATCAACAGTAATTTTAAAAGGAATTTCTTTTTCAATCTCTTGCTATTGGACTTCATTAGTTTCATATATATATATATATATATATATATACATACACACATATACACACACATGTATGTATGTATGTACACACACATGTATATATGTGTACATGTATATACATACATACATACATACAGAGAGAGAGAGAGAGAGAGAGAGAGAGAGAGAGAAATGATAATGATTTATATGGGCTTATTTTATACCTTCCAAATTTGCTAAAATTTTTCATTATTTCAAATATTTTTACTTGATTCACTAAGATTCTCCAAGTATACCATCATATCATATGTAAAGAATGATAGCTTTGTTTCTTATTTGCTTTTTCCAAAACTTTCATTTTTCTCCTCTTATCGCTAAACTAAGATTCCTAGTACACTGTGGAAGAACAGATAATGGGCATCCTTGTTTCACCCCCAATCTTATTGGAAATCCTTCCAGTTTATGTCTATTACATACAATAATTGCTGATGGTTTTATGTAGGTGCTACCTATCTAAAATGATAGGAAGGAAAATTGAATTTGTTCCTACATGTTTTAAATAAGAATAAGTGAATATATATATAATATATAATAGATATAATATCTGTGAATGCTTTTTCTTCATCTTTTGAGAAAATCATATGATTTCTCTTAGTTTTGTGTGATATGGTCAATTATGTTGATAGTTTTTCTAATAGTGAAACAGTTGAAGAAAATAGCTCTTGATTATTGTTTTAATTTTCTCTTCCTTGGTGGTGAACTTACCTGTCTCATTTTTGATACTGGTAATTAGCCAAAGGCTTATCTAGTTTATCAGTTTTTTTTTTCACAAAATAGCTCTTAACTTTATTTATTGATTCAATACGTTTCTTGCTTTCAATTTTATTGATCTCTCCTCAAAATTTCAGAATTTCTAATTTGATGTTTAATTGGGGATTTGTACTCTGTTGTTTTTCTAACTTTTTTAGTTGCATGCCAGATATAAAATAACATCTTGTAAATCATCAGCATTTCTACATTCTGACAAAAAATCCTAGCAGGAAAAGATAGAAATTAGAATTTCATTACAGTGTATGCCAGCAATTTAAAATACTACTTAGGAGTCTACGTGCCAAGAAAAATCTAGGGACTGAATGAACAAAATTATAAAACATTTTTCATGCAAACAAAGAAAGATCTAAACAAATGAAAAAGCATTTCATGTATAGGATAAATCAATATAATAAAAAATGATAGCCTAGATTCTCTAATGCGACAGAACACTTCTGCTGACTATTTCCTATTCCATTTCTTTCAAGTTGCCTAACTTCAAATCCCATTAAGACTGAATCTAATCTTTTTTTTTCTGTTGTACAGCATATATACATATATATGCATATATATGCTTATGTACATGTGTATGTATATATATATACATACATACATACATACATATATATATATACATATATATATATATATATATATATACATATACACATACATATCTGTGTGTGTGTGTGTGTGTGTATTCCCCTTTTCTACCATGATTGCCTGTTTCAGTAATGATTTCTGACTCTGAACTTTAGGCAATGTCTTTCCTTGTCTTCATGGTATCACAGGATCATATAACCAGAGGCTGAACCCTCTTATACCAGTAGTATGTGTCAGAGACAAAAAGTCAACTTCTAACATATAATGAAAATATTCTCAGTTTCGGGTTTTAAAGTGTCTCTTCTATTATATTAGTAAGGTGTTAATTGTGTATTAGATATGCCATTAAAATTTTCATAGAAATTTTTAAATTTTCTAAATCATATATATATATATAGTTATTTATTCAGTTCCTAAGTTTCATTCTGAAAAAAAATGTGCCATAGAAAGTAGTAATCCTTCAGTAAATTTCAGGATTGAATGCTATACAAATAGAAAACTCTCCCTTCCTCACTTCCATGTGGTTCTTCATGGCTTAAAAGATCAGGATCTCTCAAACTTGTACAAATGGCAAAAGGATAAAAGTGCTCACCATAATATTAACTTGTCAGTATATCTCCATTCTCTCTGTGATATTTCCTTTCTTCTTCTTCTTTCTGCTTTTTAACAAATATATTAAGGAAAGGCATTAACATTACATTTGTTAATTAATGAAATATATGCCATTTCCTTGAAACTGATGGGAGAAAATATCTTTAAATTTAATAGAAATATGATTTCTTTCAACCCCAAATTTCATGTTCAGAAGAGCAACCTATTTCAGGTTACAAATTTTCAACTTTACAAAATAATGAAAATAATAGCAATATTAGTAGCAGTGCAATGTATTTATTTAAGGTCTTTATAGTATTTCCCTCCTAATAATATAAACAGGTGAACTGCTGACTTGAAAGATTAAAAGTAACTGCTGTGACATGTAATTTTACAACTGAGTGTAATTTGCAAGCTATTCAAAATTCACCTTAGTGTATCACAGATTATTTGTAACAGATTATCTCCAACAATCCTCTAATTATTTCCTCAATCTCTTCTTTTACTTTGGATATATGAATATGATTTTACTACCAGAGAAAAAAATGTGCTCAAGAATATAGAAAATGTAAAAAATAAGTTAGATACATTTTTTGTGGGAATTATCAATGTTTCTCTCTAAGTTATTCAATTCAAAGTCCAAAAGATATAAATTTACATGATTATTTTTGGGAGCAAGGAAGGATTCTAAGAGGTGATAGCTTGGAATTTCTTACCATGTCAAATATTTGTATTAGGATCAGTTTATGCAAATTCTGTCAAGAAATAAGCTTCCCCATTCTGTCACAATCCCTAAATTAAGTGTTGATGATAGTTTGAAAGACAACTGAGGAAGGGCAGAGCCAAGATGGCAGAGTAGAAAGACACACATACACTACCTCCAAACCCGCTGCCCATAAAATATCTGTAAAAAAAGAACCACCAGGGAATTCTGGAGCAGCAGAAGCCACAAAACAACAGAGCGGAGGAGATTTCTGCTCCAGAGAGCCTGAAAACCTCTCACAAAAGGTCCTTTGCACCCCGGACCCAGAGCAGAGCCCAGCCCTGCCTTGACAGCAGCACCGAAAGGAGTGGATCCGAGCAGGCTTCAGGGACAGAATCTCCAGCAGCCACGCCGGTCCCCCACCCACAGGTGACAAGGGTCAGTGAGAGGGTCTCTTCAGTGGTCAAGAGGGGTTTGGGGTGCCCCCATAACTCAGGCCCCCTCGGGAGGCAGCAGCGGAGGTGGGAGCAGACCTGGGCTCCTCAAGCAAGCAGGAGCTTGGATGCATTGTTGAAGGTCTCTGCATAAACCCCCTGAGGCAGCCCTGCCCTGACCTGAGCACCTAAACTTAATCTCACACTGAATAGCAGCCCTGCCCCCGCCCAAAGCCCTGAGGCTGGGAAGCAGCATTAGAATCTCAGACCCCAAGTGCTGGCCTGGCAGATCTGGAGGCAAGGTGGGGGTGGAGAGGACACTCAGAAGTCAAGTCACTGGCTGGGAAAATGCCTAGAAAAGGGAAAAAAAATAAGACAATAGAAGGTTACTTTCTTGGAGAACAGGTATTTCCTCCCTTCCATTCTGATGAGGAAGAACAATGCTTACCATCAGGGAAAGACACAGAAGTCAAGGCTTCTGTATCCCAGCCAACTCAATGGGCTCAGGTCATGGAAGAGCTCAAAAAGGATTTTGGAAATCAAGTTAGAGAGGTGAAGGAAAAACTGGGAAGAGAAATGAGTGACATGCAAGCAAAGCATGAAAAACAAATAAACACCCTGCTAAAGGAGACCCAAAAAAATGCTGAAGAAAATAACACCTTGAAAAATAGGCTGCCTCAATTGGCAAAACAGGTTCAAAAAGCCAAGGAGGAGAAGAATGCTTTCAAAAGCAGAATTAGCCAAATGGAAAAGGAGATTCAAAAGCTCACTGAAGAAAATAGTTCTTTCAAAATTAGAATGGAATAGATGGAGGCCAATGACTTTATGAGAAACCAAAATATCACAAAACAAAACCAAAAGAATGAAAAAATGGAAGATAATGTGAAATATCTCATTGGAAAAACAGCTGACCTGGAGAATAGATCCAGGAGAGACAATTTAAAAATTATGGGCCTACCTGAAAGCCATGATCAAAAAAAGAGCTTAGACATGATCTTTCATGAAATTATCAAGGAAAACTGCCCTGAGATTCTAGAACCAGAGGGCAAAATAAGTATTCAAGGAATACACCTATCACCTCCTGAAAGAGATCCAAAAAGAGACACTCCTAGGAAAATTGTGGCAAAATTCCAGAGTCCCCAGGTCAAGGAGAAAATATTGCAAGCAGCTAGAAAGAAACAATTCAAGTATTATGGAAATACAATCAGGATAACACAAGATCTAGCAGCTTCTACATTAAGGGATAGAGGGGCATGGAATAGGATATTCCAGAAATCAAAGAAACTAGGACTAAAACCAAGAATCACTTACCCAGAAAAAGTGAGTATAATACTTCAGGGGAAAAATTGGTCTTTCAATGAAATAGAGGACTTCCAAGCACTCTTGATGAAAAGACCAGAGCTGGAAAGAAAATTTGACTTTCAAACACAAGAATGAAGAGAAGCATGAAAAGGTAAATAGCAAAGAGAAATCATAAGGGACTTTACTAAAGTTGAACTGTTTACATTCCTACATGGAAAGACAATATTTGTAACTCTTGAAACTATTCAGCATCTGGGTACAGGGTGGGATAACACACACACACATGCACACGCACACACAAACATATAGAGACAGAGTGCACAGAGTGAATTGAAGAGAATAGGATCATATCTTAAAAAAATGAAATCAAGCAGTGAGAGAGAAATATATTGGGAGGAGAAAGGGAGAAATGGAATGGGGCAAATTATCTCTAATAAAAGAGGCAAGCAAAAGACTTATTAGTGGAGGGATAAAGAGTGGAGGGAATAAACATGAAGTTTATTCGCATCACATTCCACTAAAGGAAGGAATACAATGCACACTCATTTTGGTACGAAAACCTATGTTACAATACAGGAAAGTGGGGGATAAGGGGATAAGCAGGGTCGGGCGGGATGATGGAAGGGAGGGCATGGGGAGGAGGGAGCAATTTGAGGTCAACACTCATGGGGAGGGACAGGATCAAAAGAGAGAACAGAAGTAATGGGGGACAGGATAGGATGGAGGGAAATATAATTAGTTCTTACATAACACTACTATTATGGAAGTCATTTGCAAAACTACACAGATTTGGCCTATATTGAATTGCTTGCCTTCCAAAGGAAAGGGGTGGGGAGGGAAGGAGGAAGAGAAGTTGGAATTCAAAGTTTTTAGGAACAACTGTCTAGTACTGTTTTTGTCACTAGGAAATAAGAAATACAGGTAAAGGGGTATAGGATGGAGACAAGGGCAGAGAGGGAGGATAGAAGAGAGGGCAGATTGGCAGATAGGGGCAATTAGAACGCTCGGGGTTTTGGGGTGGGGGGAGGGGACAAAAGGGGAGAAAATTTGGAACCCAAAATTTTGTGGAAATGAATGTTAAAAGTTAAATAAATAGATAGATAGATAGATAGATAGATAGATAGATAGATAGATAGATAGATAGATAAATGAAAAAAATACAACTGGGAAGTTTCCTTTTTACTATTCAATGGTTACTTCAGAAGAAAAGAGAGAAAATGAAATTTATCTTGTCTTTAGATAAGTTGATGTAAGCAAAAACAGGTGATATCTGAATACTAATATTTCTCACTTTTTAACAATACAATTTAAACAAGTTAATGCATGTAGTCCTAAATTAAAAGTAAAGTTTTCTTTAAATAAATCATGAATAGTTAAGAATCTCTGTTCAATAACATTCCTGTAAAAGAATTGCCCATTTATTAATTCACATCTACTGCCATCCCTGAAATCTATACATCCCCTTTTAATGATCTCAATAAAATGAGGCAAGTAGGTGATCTTGTCACTATCATTGGCCTTAAGAAAAATGTGTGAATTATAGAAACCTCACACTTCTCCCTTAGGCATCTGAAATATCTCATTTCTCTCTGGATTTGGAGTGTTTATTCCAACCTGGTCTCACCCAAAAAGATATAGATTTCAAGAGGTAGGCTATCATCACAAGCTTATAATCAAATTCTCTAGGGGCCTAGGGCTAACTCTGTTAAAGAAATATACTTCCCCTGACCACCACACTACCTCTTGGTTTTTCTGCCTATACAACCAACTTCTTAGATGTTAAACCATATCATGATAAATTATATTTATACAACCAGCTACTCGAAATGTTTTTTTTTAGATCTTAAACATAGTTTTTTATTAAATACTAATATAGTAAATTAAATATATAATTAATAAAATATATCTCATTACACATATGAACTCTGATCATCCTTTTACCACCAATGACTCAATAATGTAGAGTGAGCATACACTTACAGAGAGGAGACAAAACTCTTAGACTTATGATAATTCACAACTCTGAATTTAATGTTTCCATGTAATTTTCAGTCCATTCAGGAACAAAAAATTCAAGCTGAAGTTATTTGTCATAGACATCTTTTAAAGAACAGAGGGAAGTTCCAGAAAGAGTAGATGGTGTCATTTCTTTCTGCTTCTCTTTCACATTTAATTTATACCATAGAGCTAATTTTCTGCCTGTCTGCTAGAAATTTTCCTAACTGTGGACTTTGAGTCACCATGATTTTGTTACTAGTTATTCATGTTACAAACAATAAAATAGCAGATTAGTGAACATGAGGGAAAGACCATTGGACCCAGATTTCTTTAAGATGAACTGTTTTTACTGGGAGTGAATGATGAAACTATTGGGTAAGAAGCAAAGAACAGTGAGAAGCAGAGCATGGACAGGGTAACTTCATTCTACACAAAGAACTCATAACCACCAATGGTATATTTATAAATGGAATCAAAATAGTTTTGACTCAAATGTATGAGAGGAGAATGATCCCTCTGTGTATTAATTAAATTAAATATCAAATAGAGAAGATACAATATAGGAATTAGAAAAATAGTTAAATTATCAATATGTTTATAGGAGACAATCACCAAGGAAAGAGTCAATTTTAAAACCCATATTTTCAAATCTTTGTATGAAGTGTAATTAACCTGGCATTTAGATTCCTAAGGGGTCCATGACTTTCAGGGCTTCTGTGAAATTGAATAGGAAAAAGTACATCTTTATTTCAACATCATTGGTTTCCTTTGTTTCAATAATTCGTCCAGAAATTTAACCAAACTACCAAAGGAGTTCATCATATATGAACACCCATACAATAAAGAAGCCCTAGATTAAATAAATACCCAACGTTTTGTCAAGAAGCAAGGAGTACTAGTGAACCTAATACAAAGAGGTGAATTTGACCTCACAGGAATCACTGAGATTTGGTTAATGAATCTTAAAAGCCATATAATTCTGAGTGAAAAATCTTAATATAGAGGGAAAAAAAGATATGCAAAAACAGAAGAGTGGAGTAGCAATGACTATTAAGAAGGCATACATAGAAGGATTGGGTGGCAGAAGGGCATTTTGCTGATAAAGATAAAGATGGCAAAAAAGAAATTTATTGATTAGCATATATGCTAGCTAAAAAAAACAAAGTTGAGAGATGATCGTATTAGGAAATAAATCACAAACATGGCACATCAATATTTCCAGAAATTTGGTACTGCAAAATTTGCTTGTCTTTATGATGATTGACTCCTTCAAAACATGGAGAAACAAACAATAGGAATTTCCTTTGAAATGCATTTTCAAGAGTACCGGGGAAATGATTCCAGTGGAGAATGTGATGAGAAGCTAGTGGACAAAATGATTGCTTCATGTTACTATTTGTTATAGAGGAAAGGGAAACCCAGAATAGTCTGCTATGCATTTTGGAAAAGCACACTGCAAGGATTGATGAGAAAGACAAGAGGATACTCACTGACCAGTTTTTTAAAGGGGAAGTCATCCTTGAAGATATGACGAACTCACAAGAATCAAATTCTAAAAACATAAAAACAAAAGACCCCAGTATGTTGGAGAAAAACCACAAGTCTGAAGGAAAAAGAACAGTTTTTTTCTTCCCTTGAGAAACTTAATGTATATAATCAGGAAATCTGACTACAATATTCAGTGTTAAAAATTATGTAAGAAGAAAGAAAATGCATGTAACAGAATGGAATTTCATATAATTCTACTATAAAATGAATGTCAGTAGTGTGAAAGCTAAGAATGTGCCGAAAGTGACCAAAAAAGTTAAGTACAGCAAATTAACTAGTTCTATTTTGCATTGCGATTTATTTTTCTTGTTTTAACTATATTAAAAGAGAAAAGAATTAAATAAGGCATAGTGGAAATACCCCTCAGAATAAATTTGACTTTGCATGTGCTGTTATGTCTACTTTCAACTTCAAGGAACAAGATGTCACTCACAGAATGAGCTCATCACTTCTAAACTTAGCACCATGAGACTAACTCAAACCTTGACTGATATTGCCTCCCTTAGCCACCTGTCCTCTCTGATTGGTGAAATGGTGGACAGTATCAAACTCCACTCAATGCCTTCTTTTAAAGAGGAGTATTGGGGACCTTAGGGCTTTTAGATTTTTGAGATTCATTCCTTTCCACATCTGCTGCTATACATGATTTCAATTCAATAGAACAAAGCACTCTTGCACAGGTACCACCTAATATCTGTTCCCATATTTCCTACCTTCTTTTCTTTGTGGTTGCTCCATTTAGATTATAAGCTCTTTAAGAGCAGGAACTTTCTTGTTATCAATTATGTCTGTAATGTTTATCCCACTGCCTGTCACATTTTTTTGAGTCATTCAGTGATGTGTTACTCTTCATGACCCTATATGGAGTTTTGTTGGCAAAGATACTAGAGTGATTTGCCCTTTTCTTCACTAGTGGATTAAGGAAAACAGAGGTTAAGAGCCTTGCTTAGGATTACATAGTGTGTATCTGACAGTGGATTTGAACTCCAGTCTTGCCAACTCCTGCCCAACACTATCAGTTGTGCCACCTTGCTGACCCTGCCTGTCACATAGTAGGAGCTTAATAAATGTTTATTTTATTGGATTATTGGATTCAATATCTATGATACTTGACAAAAGAATTTTTTGTTTCTGTACTCTCTAAACTACAGAGAATGATTTTTGGACATTAAATCATATAATAAAAAGTGACTCATAGGTGATACAAAATTGTTGAATTTGTCCTTCATTCTTGAGGAGGACCATAACATCAAAATGATGAGATGAATTGCAGTTGACTTTAATTTTTGTGAGGGAAGTATGTGCAAGATGACCAGCCACATTTTTTCCTCCAAAGCCATCTGGGTCCAGTCTCCTGATATTCATAACGATGAGTGGAGATGGCCCAGGATACAATGTTCAACTTTTGCCATTTTAGGCAAAGGTCTTATCACATTCTCACTTTGAGTGAGATACACCCATTCAATGAACAGGGCTGACAGGGTGCTCTTCAAGACAGAAGGACAAACACAGCCTGTGAGTGAGTAGCAGTTCCTCTTGTTTCCTCTCCTCTTCTCTCCTCTTCCCTTTTCTCCTCTCTTTTCCTCTCTTCTCTCCTCTACTCTCCTTTCCCTTCCATGACCAAAAGCTGCCTTTTTTCCTTTGACTTTACCAGCTAGATTTCGTCTTTATTTATTTATTTAATTTTTGTTTTCAACATTCATTTCCACAAGATTTTGATTTCCAAATTTTTTCCCGTCTCTCCACTCCACCCACCCTAAGATACTGTAACTCTGATTGCCCCTTCCCCCATTTACCCTCATTTCTATCACACCAGTCCATTCCTTTATCCTCATTTTCTCTCTTTTCTTTCATGGGAAGATAGATTTCTCTACCCATTACCTATATTTCTTATTGCCCAATTGCACACATAAACAATTCTCAACATTCATTCCTAAAACTTTTATTTCCAACTTCTCTCTCTTCCTCCCTCCCTACCCATTCCCACTGAGCAGGCAGACAATTCAATATAGGCTATACATGAGCAGTTATACAAAAGACTTACATAATAGTTGTGTTGTGAAAGAATAACTATATTTCCCTCCATCCTATACTGGCCCCTATTTATTCTATTCTCCCTTTTGACCCTGTCCCCCCCAAAAAATGTTTACTTCTAAATACTTCCTCCTCCCATTTTCACTACCTTCTATCATCCCCCCACACCTTACTTATCCCATTCTCCCCTACTTTCCTGCAGTGTAAGACAAGTTTTCATATCAAATTGAGCATACATGTTATTCCCTCCTTAAGCCAAATTTGATGTGTATAAGATTCAGTTTTTCCCTCTCATCTCCTCCATTTTCGCCTCTATTGAAAAAGTTTTCTTGCCTTTTTTTATGAGAGATAATTTGTCCCATACCATTTCTCCCTGTCTCCTTCCAATAAATTCCTCTCTCATCCCTTAATGTTATTTTTTAGATATCATCCCTTCCTATTCAACTCATCCTGTGCCCTCTGTCTATATGTATATAATCCCTCCAACTACCCAAATACTGAGAAAATTCTCAAGAATTACAAGTAATATCTTTCCATGTAGGAATGTAAACAGTTCAACATTAGAGAGTCTTTTATGGTTCTTTTTCCTGTTTACCTTTTCATGCTTTTTTTTTTTTTATTCTGGTGTTTGAAAATCAAATTTACTATTCAGCTCTGGTCTTTTCATCAAGAATGCTTGAAAATCCCCCATTTCATTGAATGACCATTTTTCCTTACTCAGTTTTGCTGGGTAAGCAATTCTTAGTTTTTATCCTAGTTCCTTTGACTTCTGGAATATCATATTCCAAGCTGTTTTATCCCATAAGGAAGAAGCTGGTAGTTCTTGTTTTATCCTGATTGTATTTCCACCAAGCCTGCATTGTTCCTTTTTGGCTGCTTGCAATATTTTCTTCTTGACCTGCAAACTCTGGAACTTGGCTAAAACACTCATAGGAGTATTTCTTTTCAGATCTGTTTTAGGAGCTGATTAGTGGACTCTTTCAATATGTATTTTATCTTCTGTTCCTAGAGTATTAGGACAGTTTTCCTTGATTATATCATGAAAGATGATGTCTAGGCTCTTTTTTGCATCATGACTTTCAGGGAGTCCCACAATTTTTAAATTGTCTCTCCTGGATCTATCTTCCAGGTCAGTTGTTTTTCCAATGAGGTATTTCTTAGTCTTCTATTTTTTCATCCTTTTGGTTTTGTTTTGTAATTTCTTGGTTTCTCAGAAAGTCATTAACTTCCATCTGCCAGACCCTGCTCCCTTTGCACCCAGGTGAAACAGTATTCTCACTGACCTTTAACTGATTTTGATGTTTGTGGGTTGAGTAACCTGAGAACCACAGCTGCCACCCATGATTCCATGCCCTGAATCCTGCTCCAGGACTGTCTGAAGCACCCCTCATGTCCAAGACTGGTTTGTGCTCTGCTCCAAGCCCAGTGTGATACACCTTTCCTTTTTGCCTTTCAGGCTGTCTTGGGCTGAAAATCTCTTTCAGTCTCTCTTTTTTTGTGACTTCTGCTGCTCTAGAATTTTAGAAGTCATTTTTACAGGTATTTTATGGGTTATGGAGGTAGAGCTAGAGCAGGTCTATGTTTCTACTCTGCCATCTTGGCTCTTCCCTCCTGGATACATTTCTTGCTCAAAGACTGAGCCTTAAATCCAATTCACTCGGGAGCTCAAAGACTGGATAACCAGAACCCACTCACCTTGTACAGAGTGAATGTAAATACTAAATAGTTGATGCAATAAGAGAGATCTCAGATGTCCTTGATGAAATTCTGTCATCTGGCATGGTTGAATTTCATATTTGGATAAAGAATAAACTGACAAGTGTACTTTCTCATGGGGTAAAATTTATATTTCAAAGGAACTTATTCTTATGAAACTCACAATGTTCACTTCAGGTCTCTTCCATTCTTTTTCCTGGGGAGTGAGATTAAAAGATCAAATTCAAATGCCAACTCCCACAAGTGAGAACTTTTACTTAATTTTCTCATCTATAAAAAAGGCAGACTGATAGACATTCTTCTTACAGAGATAATGGTACAATGATAAAATGAAATGATGCAAATAAATAAGATTGCAATTTTTTTTTATAAAATACAATATATTATTTATTTTTCCCTTTTGTTTTCCTATAGGGGCAACATGATAAAGTGCAACGAATATTGTGTTTTGGACCGAGAAGATTTACTTTAAGTATTACCTCAGCCAATTTCTTAAAGAAAATAAAATTAAGGTACATTTATTATTATATATTGAAATTAGAGGAAATGTTTTCTTTAAAATCTCCTCTTATATTTGTTTATTTAGTTAGTTTTAGACTTCTACCTTCACTTCCACAAGATTTTGAGTTGCAAATTTTCTCCCCATTTCTCTCCTCTCCCCCCACCCCAAGAAAATCCACATTCTGATTACCCTTTTCCCCAATCTGGCCTGTCTTGTATTACTTTGCCCCCTTTCTCTTATCCCATACCCCTCTATGTTCTTATAGGGCAAGATTTATTCCTGTACCCCACTGAGATCATATTGCATTTCCTAGCTGTATGGAAAAACAATTTTTTTCTTGTTTTAAAATTAAATTATTTTGTTTTCAGTGTTTGAAAATGATTTCCATATATCTTAGATTTTTCCCCTCCCTCCCCTTCATTCCTCCTTCCTTCCCCACTCCCTCCCTGAGAAAATGTACAATGTTACAGTACACGGACTGCCATTAAATACATGTCACATAGAAGAAATAAAATGAATGGGAGAAACCATAAAACAAAACAAAATATAGTACAAAAGAAAATGATCTGTTTCTATCTGCAACTCAATTCCATAATTCTTTCTCTAGATGTGGAAGGCATTTTGCCTCAAGAGTCCATTTCTAATTTTTTAACTCCATGCAATTAAATGAAGTACTAAGTCTATCAGAAAAAATTCTCACACACTGTGGTTGTGGCTATGTACAAAGTTCTCCTGGTTCTGCTCCTTTCACTTAGCATTAGTTCATATAAATCTTTCCATGCTTCTCTGAAGTCTTCTTGCTCATCATATCTCATAGCAAAATAGTATTCCATCACATTCATATACCATGACTTGTACAGCCATTCCCAAGTTGATGGGCATCCCCTTGATTCCCAGCTTTTGTCCACCACAAAAAGAGTTGCTATAAATATTTTTGTACGTGTGGGACCCTTTCCCATCTCTATGAACTCTTTGGGATAAAATTCCAGGGACGATATTGCTGGGTCAAAAGTTATGCACACTTTTGTACCCCTTTGGGGTTAGTTCCAAATTGCTGTCCAGAATGGCTGGATCAGCTCACAGCTCTACCATCAATGAAATAGTGTACAAAGTCTCCCACATCTTCTCCAACATTTATTACCTTCCTGTTTTGCCATGTTAACCTATCTGATAGGTGTGATGTGGTACATCAGAGTTGTTTTGATTTTCATCATTTCATTAATAGTGATTTAGAGCATTTTTTCATATGCTTATAGATAGCTTTAATTTTTCCTCTGAAAACTCCCTGTCCATATCCTTTGACTATTTTTCAATTTGGGAATTACTTGTATTCTTGTACATTTGACTCAGTTCTCTATATATTTTAGAAATGAGGCCTTTATCACAGACACTAGTTGCAAAAACTCTTTTCCAGTTTTCTGCTTCTCTCCTAATCTTGGTTGCATTAGGTTTGTCTGTGCTAAAACTTTTCAATTTAATGTAATCAAAGTTATCCATTTTGAACTTCATAAATTTTTCTATCTCTTCTTTACTCAAAAATTCTTCCCTTCTCCATAAATCTGATAAATACACTATTCCTTACTCCACTAATTTGTTTATAGTATCAGCCTTTATAGCTAGATCATGTACCAATTTGGACTTTGTTCTCGTATATTGTGTCAGGCATTGGTCTATGCCTAGTTTCTGCCACACTCTTATCCTCTCTTCCCTGCAATTTTTGTTGAACAGTGGGTCCTTATCCCAGAAACTGGGGTCCTTGGGTGTATCAAACATTAGATTGCTATATTCATTGACCACTGTGTCTTGAGTATGTAAACTATTTCTCTGGTCTAGCCCTCTGTTTATTAGCCAGTACCAAGTGGTTTTGATGATTGCTGCTTTATAATATAATTTGAGATCTGGTAGAACTAGGTCACCTTCCCTAGCATTTCTTTTCATTAGTTGCCTTGATATGCTGGACCTTTTGTTGTTCCAGATGAATTTTGATATTATTTTGTCTAGCTCTAAACAAGAATTTTCCGGTCATTTGATTGGTATGGCACTGAATAAATAAATTAATTTAGTTAGAATTGTCATTTTTATTATATTGGCACAGCATATCCATGAACAACTGATTTTTTTCCACTTACTTAGATCTGACTTTATTTGTGTGAAAAGTGTTTTGTAATAGTGTCCATTTAGTCCCTGGGTTTGTTTTGGTGAGTAGACTCCCCGATATGTTGTATTGTCTCCCGTAGTTTTAAGTGGGATTTCTCTTTCTATTTCTTGCTGTTGGACTTTGTTAGTAATATATAGAAATGCAGATGATTTATCTGGGTTTATTTTGTAACCTGCAACTTTGCCAAACTTGCTTATTATTTCAGGTAATTTTTTACTTGATTTTCTGGGTTGCTTTAAGTATATCATCATATTATCTTAGTTTCTTCCTCACCTATTCTAATTCCTTCCATTTCTTTTTCTTTTCTTATTGCTACAGCTAGCATTTCTAATACCATATTTCATAAAAGTGGTGATAATGGACATCCTTGTCTAACCCGTGATCTTATTGGAAGTGTATTTAACTTGAACCCCTTGCACATAATACTTACAAATGGTTTTAGGTAGATACTGCCTATAATTTTATGGAAAGTTCCATTTATTCCTATCCTTCCAGTGTTATCAATAGGAATGGTTGTATTTTTTCAAAAATTTTTCTGCATCTTTTGAGATAATCTTGTGGTTTCTGTTATTATTGATCATTGATCATATCAATGATCAATAATAACAATGGTTTTTTCTAATATTGAACCAGTCTTGCATTTCTGGTATAACTAGAACCTGATCATAATGTATTATTTTCATGAAAAGTTGTTGTATTATTTTAATGTAGATGCTGCAAGGTCCTGTGTGACCCTGACTGTAGCTTCTCGATATTTGAATTGTTTATTTCTGGCTGCCTGCAGTATTGTCTCCTTCACTTGCCAGTTCTGGAATTTGGCAATGATATTCCTTGATGGTTTTAATTTGAGATCCCTTTCAGGAGGTTAATGGTGTATTCTTTCAATGACGATTTTGTCCTCTGGATCTAAGACTTCTGGACAATTTTCCTTTATGATTTCTTAGATGATATTCTCCTGGCTCTTTTTTTTCATCATGGTTTTCTGGTAGGCCAACAATCCTTAGATTTTCTCTCTTGGATCTATTTTCTAGGTCAATTGTTTTTCCAATTAGATGTTTCACATTTTCTTCTATCCTTTCATTCTTTATATTCTGTTTGATTGATTTTTGATATCTCATAGAGTCATTTGTTTCTACTTGCCCTATTCTAAATTTTATCAAATTGTTTTCTTCACTTAGTTTTCGCAACTCATTTTCCATCTGTCTAACTCTTCCTTTTAAGGAGTTATTATTTGCAGCTAGGTTTTGTACTTCCTTTTCCATTTGTCTGATTTTCCTTTTAGATTCTTCTGTGATTTCTTTTTTTATAATTTTAAAATCATTGGTCAGCTTTTATTCTATTTCTCTAATTTGTCTTTTAAAATCCTTACTGAGCTTTTCCAGGAATGCTCTTTCTGCTTCAGACCAGTTCATATTCCCTTCTGAAGCCTCAGATGGGAGTACAGTTTCACTACTGACCTCTGTGGTATTTATGTTTTGTTCTTTGTCCCCATAGAATGATTCTATGATCTTTTCTTTTCTCCTTTGCTTCTTACTCATGATAATCACACTTCTCCTGGCTTTTAAAGTAGATCTCTGCATCTGAGGTACAGAGACTCTGTCCCATACAAAGACTCTGTCCCACTCTTTTTGCCACTCAGACTTGAGGCTTTGTGTGTTGTGGCCTCTGGTTCTTTCAGGAGAAGCTAAAATGCTGCAGCTTACCTGGTGCTGAAATGACTGCTGTTGGAAAGCAGAGGCCAGGGAGGTCTTTTTGTATTTCCCGGAGTTACCCTGGAGGCAGCTGCATTAAGTGTGTGGGAGGGCTGGCTTGGCCACAGGAAGTCTCCTCTGCTGAGCTAGATCATAGACAAACTCTGTGGTTGGTGATCCTGCTTGCACTAGTGTCTTCCCTATTCCCCCGGGGTACTGAGGCTCGCCTGAGGTCCTGGTGTTGGCAGTTGTGGGCTTCACCCCCCTGAGGCTCAGTATCTTCTCCCATTTTACTGAGTTGAGCCTGTCTGAGGCAGCTCTGGTTCTGTACTGGTCCCCTTCAGCCACAGCCAGAGGGACCCACCTTAGCAATCTTCCTAGCCTCATAGTCTAGGAGATTGTTTACCTCTTATGTTGCTTCCACTGTTCCAGGGTTTTTTGGGGAGATGTTCTCTGGACTCCTCAAGGTCAAGAAGAGGAAGAAGATAGCAATTATTGATCTTCCACCATCTTGGCTCCTGGAACCCGAAAAAAACAAATTTTGAACATTTATTTTTAAAACTTTGAGTCCAAACATCTCTCCCTTCCTCTCTCCCCACCTACACCCATTGAGAAGGCAAGCAATTTGATATAGGTTATAACTGTGCAGTCTTGCAAAAACACTTCCATAACAGTCATGTTGTGAAGGCCATATGCCCTCCACCCTGTCCTGCCCCTCATTTACTATATTCTCTTTTGACCCTGTTCCTCCTCAAAAGAGTATACTTCAATTTACCCCCTCTTCCCATTTGCCCTCCCTATCATTCCCCCATACACTTATCTCCTTTCCCCCTCCTCTTTCTCTCTCACCTCCCACTTCTTCCCTTCCATTGTAAATGCTTTTTCTTGCCTCTTTTATTTCAGAAATAATTTAACCCACTTCATTTCTCCCTTTTTCCTTCTCCCATATATTCCTTTCTCAACTCTTAATTATATATATATATAGTATGTATATATATGTATATATATATATATATACACATACATATGTATATATGTATATACATGTATATGTATATACATACACATACATATAAATATATATATACATATATATGTATATACATACACATATAAATATATATACATATATATGTATATATTTATATACAGAGAGAGAGAGAGAGAGAGAGAGAGAGAGAGAGAGACCCCTAACTCTCCTATTACCCTAATAATGAGAAAACTCTCAAGGTTACAAATAATAACTTTTCCTGTAGGAATGTAAACAGCTCAATTTTAGTAAGTCTTTTATGATTTCTCTTTCTTGTTTAACTTTTCATGTTCCTCTTGATTCCTGTATTTGAAAGTTAATTTTCTTTTATTTAGCTCTGATCATTTCATCATGAATGTTTGAAAGCCCTCTATTTCATTAAATGACCATTTTTCCCCCTGAAGCATTATACTCAGCCTTGCTAGGAAGGTGATTCTTGATTTTAATGTTAGTTCCTTTGGCCTCTGAAATATAATATTCCAAGTCCTCTGAACCCTTAATGTAGAAGCTGCTAAATCTTGTGTTGTCCTGATTGTGCTTGCACAATACTCAAATTGTTTCTTTCTGGCTGCTTAAAATATTTTCTCCTTGACCTGGAAGCTCTGAGACTTGGCTACAATGTTCCTAGGAGTTTTCCTTTTGGGATCTCTTTCAGGAGAAGTAGACTGTCTAGGATTTTTCTTTCACCATGACTTTCAGGTAGATGGGTACTTCATAGATTATTTCTCCTTGATTTATTTTGCAGGTCAGTTTTTTTTTTTTTTATTTAGTGAAATATTACCTTTTCTTCTCTTTAAAAAATATTTTTTACTTTGTTTTAGTTTCTTGATTTGGGGGGGAGGAATTTATTAATGACCACTTATCCAATTCTATTTTTGCTCAAATTAATCTTTTCAGAGAGTTTTTTAACTTTTCTTTCCATTCCTCCCATTCAGCTTTTTAAGTAGCTATTTCCATCAGTGATATTTTAAACCTGTTTTATCATTTGGCTTTTTTAAAGATTTTTTTCAGTGCTTTATTCCTATTTTCTAAGTTTTAGTTTTCTTCTCATAATTTTCTTCTCTTACTCTTATTTTAGCTGAATTTCCTCTACCATTCTTTTTTATTTTGAAAATCATTTTAGGTGTTGTAAGTATTCTTGCCGGACTTCTGTGAAATATTTTTTTTCCTTTGAGGCCTTTATTGCAGCTGTTTTTGCATGATTAACTTCTGGATCTGTTTCTTGATGCTCTCTGTCATCACAGTAACTTCCGATGGTCAAGTACTTTGTTGTTGTTGTTGTGTGCTCATTTTTCGATGCCATTTCTTGATTTTTAGGTTTTTGTTAAATTTTGGTTATGCTTCTACATTGGGATGTAAGGGTCACTCTTCTAAACTTTAGATTCTTTTGCAATGATGCTTCTGGAACTAGTTCTACATGAATAGAAGTTTTGGTCCTTTCAAAGTTTTGATCCAGTGAGAGATGTGATTACTTTTTCCTGCTCTGCACTCTTGTCCTTATTTAGGAAGGCCTTTGATCCATCTCTTGCAAACTAAAATGTACTGCTTCTAGTGACTAAAAGTTCTTCTTTCTTTTCCTTTTAACTTTCCTTTTCCTTTTAACCTTAACCTGAAAGTTGGTACAAACAACCTCTAGTTCTATCCCCAGTGTTAGTACTCATTTCCAATGTAATCTCTTCCTGAACAGTTGTCAGATCCTTTTAATGTCTTGGGTTAGAGTGCTTCAAAATGCACTGCTGCTGCTGCTCTCACCACCACCAATTCCCACCAATGGTCTTGCATTCACATGGACTCTGGGCTAGCCTCCATCCTTTT
Source organism: Notamacropus eugenii (assembly GCF_028372415.1). Classification (NCBI taxonomy): domain Eukaryota; kingdom Metazoa; phylum Chordata; class Mammalia; order Diprotodontia; family Macropodidae; genus Notamacropus; species Notamacropus eugenii. The sequence continues at coordinate 253,863,309 of NC_092877.1, read as the reverse complement.
TTCACAGATCTATATTTCCAGCTTCCTAAATTTTCCTGGGCTGAAAAAAAATTTTTTTTTCACTGTGATCTTGCTTTGGCTTCATTGCCCTAGTTAATGTTGAGGTATTCTTTTAAAGTTGCTTAGAGGGAATGATTGAAAGAGTTTGGCTCTGGTGCTTCCTCTACTCTGCTATTTTGGCCTCCTGGGCTCCTATATAACTGTACAAGTTCCCGGTATCTCCTCTTCTTCTCTAACGTTAGAGCATTTAAGATATTGATGACTGAACTGTAACCTGAACACAGCTGTTAGCAGGTCTACAGTTAACTATTGTGCAGGGAAAATTCCTCTTTTGCCATGCAAATTTATCCTGCCTCTCAGTACTTCTGGGGTAAAGCAGGTATACCTCAGAAAGTACTTCCATTTTCTGCAGTGATCAGTAGATTAAATGCTTCCCTCATTCTTCTTTTTTATTTTTGATCAACAGAGTCATACATAGAGTGTGAATATATGTATTTGTACAGGTTATCTGTATCTCAGATTTTGTCACATTATCTGCGCCAAAAATATAAAGACCCAGACACACAAATATGAACACGAATATTCACACACACAAACACATATACACACAAATAGCCTTCAATTTCTGAACTTTTCTAAGTCCAAGGGCTACCTCCCTTTTATTCATCCAAGTTCACCAGTTTATTGACATCCAGGACTACCAATCACACTACATACCAAATTAACTTTGAAGCATCATTGATTCTAGCTTCTCAGAGTATCTGGAAGCCATTCCCTTTTCTAAAAACACACACATATACATTCACACATACATACATGCATACATATACATGCATAAGTGATTATATATATACATTCTTGAACAAAACAGTGGCATATATGAATATGTATATATGTAATGTATGTATATATATATATATATGTATATATAATTGTGTCCCCAAAATTTTGTTGTAATTCTAAATTTTAAATTCTTAAAATGGCAGAGATATCTTTGAATTCTCTTTAATGTGCTTGTGTGTGTATGTATGTACATACACATGCATATACATATGTTTATATGTGTTGTACATTTAAACATTTGTGTGTGCATATGTATGTATATGTGTGTGTGCATATATATATATATATATATATATATATATATATATATTTGCACATGCAGTGCATGGAAAAGTATGTACATCTGTACATAAATGTTTTATGCCATGAATAGTTTAAAGAACATGGATTATATTCAATCTGGGAGAATCACCTTGTATTTACAAGCATTTATCATATAAATTAAATCAATCCTAAATATTGGTATGGTATGAATTTACTGAATGACATCATGCAATTCTTATGACCAACTTTTAGTATGCACATGGGTTCTATTAATATTCATAATTGTAGGAAGCATTCCTAATATGATCAATCTTTCCAATGTTCAATTGTAACTCACTCCTTCATTTCATATATCTATTAAAAGTGATTATGGGTAGCAAATTTGTTTGGATGAGTCCATAAATGACTTTTTCAAAAAATTTTTGCACAAAATTTCAAATTACCATTTTAGTTCAAATCACTTAATATTTTGAATCATAATTAGAGTTCTATCCCTTTGATCATTAAATGTATTGGGAATTTGGTAATTAATACAAAGTGATACTTTCAAAACCAAATACAATATCAATTTTTTTGTGTGTCTGTGTTTAATTGCTCAATTTTCATACTAACTAATACATCTAATGTTTAAGAAAGGAAGTTTCTTTTCTTAAAATTTATGGTACTACAGCAAGTACATTTTTCTTTTAAATCAGTGCATGAGCATCTTCAATAACTGTGTGAAGATGTCAGTTAGCCTTTCACAGAAATTCAGAATATTTGAAGCTTTCAGTGCAAAATAAAATGTCTTCATATATTAATTTCTTTCTGATTTCTGCTGGAGAATATGTTAAATCTCATTTCCAAAGTAGTATTAGTAGCTTTCTAAATATTAAAATATTTGCATGATCAGTACTAAGTATCTCAAAACAATTTTGGCTGCTCAAAATCTAATTCTATTATGAAACTCTTTATTTATTGCTACTTGTCTCCATAAGATAATAGGAAGAAGTAATGGAATAATTGCAAATATGATCTCAGCTATAACTTGCACATTATCCTGTGAACAGTTTTGGTATTAGGTTGTCCTGATTGTCTTTGAAACCTCATTTAAAGTTTGAATTCCTTCAACACATTGAGTACTATGCATAGAACATCAATGATCATTCAAAGGCATAATTAAAATATAGTAGTTATTAATCAGTGAACTACAATATCACTGGGGATTTTAAAAACTCATTTCCATCCTTATATAATCATATTTTACATAACATTGGTCAACCAAGAAAATTCCACAATGCCTTTACTAGTGAGGAAAGCCAGATATTAGCTCTGAATGCGAGGGAACCTGAAACTGTCTTAATGAAATATTTTGCCCGTATCTGCATTATTAGCTCTCCATCTTGCCTTGATGTGGGACTTAATCTGTTTCATAGGTTCTATACGAATCAGTTGATTGCTGAAAGTTCTTTAGACATTGATTCTGTGCCAGATACTATTGTAGTAGCTAAGGGTATAAAGATAAAATGAAACATTCTTTACCCTGAGGGAACTCTTTTCAGTTAGTAGAGATAACATATAAAGCATAAGAAAATATAAACAAAATAAAAACATGGTTATTGAGGGAATCAGCCTTGAGGAAGGCTTCCTAGAGAAGATGGCCCTTCAATGGAATGGCAAGGCAATTTAAAATTCAGAATCTTATAGAAGTGAATGTTGAAAACTAAAAGAAACAAACAAATAAGTAAAATTTAAAGAAAAATAAATCGACCCTGCCCTCAAGCTTAACATTTTAAATTAGTGAGGGGAGGAAGACAACACATAAAATAAAACTAAAAATCAGTATGGGGGGCTAAGAATGTAGCCATGGTGTGGCATAGTGATGAAGTCCTGAGATACAAAACTATCCTGTACCAGTTGGTACAGGAATAAAGCATGGCCAGCCCGAACCCCATTCACAAAATGAGGTCCCTCAGAAGGTACTTGCCAATAAGAGAAGGTGGATGGCTTGGCAAAAGGTTTTATCAGAGTTAGAACGCTCCAGGATCTGTGGAAAGTCTCAGAGTTAGAAGCCATCTTATCATGGTGACAATTCTGGAGATTCATAAGCACAGGAGAAGAATATTAAATAAGCAGTCAAATTACTTTCAAATTGAGAGGAAAAATAGGAATTCACTTTTATTTTAAATACTTTGAGTCTGGATTTTCTGGGTCCTTCTCATTTGTCCCCACAATAAACCTATATGAGCTTTATTGCTCCTATCTTTCCTTCATTTCTCTCAAAGGCTATAAACTACAGCTTAAGTATAATTTGAAAACCAAGGCTAGGAGGGATTTCCATGCCACTCTAAATTAATTGTTAATTTAGGACAATTCAGATACCAAAACTTGGATTAACCAATTTTTCAATCCACTTTAATTTGTAACAATTGTCCTTAGACTGGTCAGAAGTAAGAGAGTTGGTTTCCCCAGAAAAGGACATGTTCCTCTGAGCTGCTAGATCATTTACTCTTTGAACTAATTCTGGACTATGACTCTTCTAATTTAAACCATATATACAGGTTCAGAATAGTTTTCCTATTTCTATTTCCCCTTAAAGTCAAACATTATTGGGTGTCAAGATTGTATCAATAAATCTACAAGCAATCATTAAGTACATATTATTTGCCAGGCAGTCTGCTAGGTACTGAGGACATAATACTAAGGATTAAACAATCCTTATTCTTAATGAACTTAAATATTAACATGAAGGTCCCTTCTAGTTCTAGGTCTATGGTCCTATAATTCTGTGTTTATACAACTCCCTCTTTCCCAGTGAGGAACGGGCTGCCTTTTGAGGTAATGTTTTTCTCACAACTGGCAATCTTAAGAAGAGTACAAGATCAGTTTAGCCAAGAGAGAATTCTTATGTGTATGCAAGTAATTCATATGAAATGACTTGAAATATTTTCATAACAACCTAATCACTTCTAAATGGTAGATTCAAGCACATTGCTGTTCAAAAATTTAATTTGTCAAGATCAAATGAATGAGCTACTTTTGAGCGTGTTATAATAAGTACATATTTTTTTCCTCAGGAAACTTGTCACAATAGTCTTTTTATTTTAGTTTTCATGGGAAAGTCTGTGGAACTTTTTGCCTTTTGAATAGCTAATTCAAAGCTAAGCAGGATTTTGGCACTAATCTGCACCATAGAAACAAGATAAAAATCACAAAACCAAAACGAAATCAATGTAAGGGTGCCAGACAAAATCCAAGATCAAGAAGTGGATAAAAAGCCTAAGGCAGGACACCTATCTTCACACACACCCTCACTACAACTCAAGTCTTTCTTCTCTATTAGTGTAATGGTAATTTAAATGGAAAGATCATTCTCATTAATTAATAGGCAATGTGACCTGCTAGGATCACATAGAAGCCTGAGTCACAGTCTGAGTCACATGGAGCCTGTGGTGGGAGGAGTTTGCTGAACAGGTGGAACAGGAAGGGTGGAACAGGAAGAGGTGGATCTAGAGCAGAGCTGAAAGGAAATTGGTCAGAGTTTAATCAGAGCTAGAAAGGATGCAGGCAAGCAGGGAACTGGCTAGCTTGAGGGAAAACACTTGTTTGTAATTTTGTTTAAGGGAGTCTGCTTGTGATCTGTTTAATGGAGCTGGTTTGTGGGAAGCCTAGGAGGATGAACCTTGGGGATGATGTATTTCTCTGCATTGCTGTTGTGTATAGCTTTTTGTTGCTATGATGGATTTGACTTTCTGGTGTCTGAATAAATTTTGATTCTGTCCTCCATGTAGAGAGTCTGTTGTATTTCATGATTCAAAATTGCCCCAGAATATTCATGGCTGCCATAGGCACTGTGAATATTGCATTGGCGTTATAAAGGACCACCAGAAAGTTACCTCAAGTGCAAGAAAATATGTGAGTCAGCAGCCACAAAATGATACTACTACTACTACTAATAATAATAATGCTTCATAACAACACATATAACATGTATATATGTGTGTGTGTATGTGTGCATACAGGGTCCCATTTTGCATATCATTTGTATAAGAGAAATATATGACTAAGGAACATGTAACACAAGATAACATTAGAAACTGTGCCAATGCAAGCTTCTGACACTGAAGAGCTGCTGATGACCTCTGTTGAGGTCATTGAGTTCTCATATGAACTGGGCTGTTCTGCTTCTCTGTTCTCTCCAAATCACACTTATCTTCTACTAGTCTCCATTCAGGTTCCTTCTGCTTTTCTCTAGTATCATTGAGTAGGTTCCAATTGACAGTACAGAGATGTTTTTACAAAATAGTTTGCAAATATAACTGTGAAAACTATGATTGATAAAATATAAGTGTTTTCCCCATGTGGTTTTTCTTGGGCAATCAAATTATGTTTAGTGCAATAGCCTGCTGTCAGGGTTTAGGTTGCCTTAAATATCAAAAGAGTTAAACTACCATTTGGTACACTTTAAATTCTACTAAAAATACTTTCTAAGGGCAATATGTTCTGATCTCAGAAGCTACATCCTGTAATCTCATACTCAAGGTGAAGGAGAGTCACAATTTACTTTTGCTTGTGGTTCAGAAGCAAAGAAAGGTACCAAGAAAATGTTTATATGAGGTACCACTCTGGAAAGGTTGCTACATGTTGGGCCAACCAGGGAGGTCTTCACAAGAGGTTGGGAAGATTCTCAGACTAAAAAGAAAAAAAGCTAATGTGGTATCAGGTTTGGAGGACTCCCCTACAGTGAGAATTTTTTCATGATGTATGGAAGGAGAGAGGAGAGAATATAAGAGGAAAGTAAATCGTTTCCTGGCCACCACAGGTAGCAATGTAACCACAGAAGGTGGTAGTAATTTCTTCTTTTAGTGAAACTTTCCCTGATTGCACAGCAGACAAAAGTCAAATTTTGTCTCTCTTCCACTTTGTGTATTATATTGCAGGAAGTAACCACTGGGTTTAAAAGATATTGCCCCTAAGGAAGTATTGTTAATACAATTTAACATCTATCAAATGGTAATTCCATCCCTGCTTTTTCTTATCTGTAGTAGGACTTGAATATTAGAATTTAGAAATATGTGATTGTTTTCTTTGCAGTTAGTGAAAATAATATTAATAAGATAGAAACACTAAGATATTGCATTGTAAAAATATACCATATTATTTCTAGGATCCTTGATTTACAGCTAAAGGGGACATTAGACCCCTTTAAAGGGGACATCAATCTAGGTGAACCCCTTCATTTTACAGATAAGACCCAGAGAAGTCATCATTTGATCAGGTTCTCACAGACAGTAAACATTAGAAGGGGGTTTTATATCATGTTTTCTATCTCTGTACCAAAGTTTTGCTTTGCTTTTTCCTGATCTATTATATTTCCTCTTTGAAGAGAGCTGGCATGAATTTGGAAATGGATTTCAATGAACACTTATGAAATATTTTAATTTTCAAATAAAGTACTTAGAATAGAGCACTCTCATCTATATGCTATAGTTCAAATTAAGTACATTATTTTTTACTTCTATTGTCTTTCCTTGAAAGCTATTTTAGATGGTATAATACCTAAACAAACAACTCTACTCCTCTCATTAGTCACTTCTTCAATCCTTTTCACTGAACCTTATATAATCCTATACATTGAAAAATAGTAAATGAACTATTGCTGTACTACATGAATGACAAACTGTACATTTTCAATGATTATCATCATCAAAATACACAGAAACATCTAATAAGGATATTTTTCTTAATTAAAAATGCTAGGGATAAGGAGCTTGGTCATGAGGTTTTCAACAAATAGCACAATAGTATTATTTTAAAGTTTGCAAAACCCTTTACAAATATCTTATTTGCTTGACATAACAATTATATGTACTAAATACTACTATATATGCATAGAGGATGAGGCCAGACTGAGAGAATAAGTAATTTGTCCATATGAGCTGGATATCTAGGGCTGGGAATTAACTCAGGTTTCTTAGATTCCTAGCTCAGTTTTATATCCAAACTGTCACCTAAAAGGCTACTAGGAAAAACAAATGAAAAGTAAACAGTGTTACAGGGTCCCAAGCAAAATTTCTCTTTAGGATGATTTAATTGTAGCCAAGAATAACACCAAGAAAGATGACAAACACTTTAAAGTGTTTTTAAAGGTTCCCAGTGCATTTTTCATATGTTGTTTCAAACTGATCAATTAAAAAATAACTATACACATACAAAAGATGAGATCTTACAAAAGTAAGAGCGTAGTTTTTAGTTCTTAAAATTGTGATAAAATTTGAGGATTCCTGTATTTCCTGTTTTCTTAATTTTTTCAATTCAGTTTTTCACAAATATATCCATTTTAGACTTTTTTCAAGTCCTAAGCACTTGGCACATTGACTGGCGCATTGTATTCATTAAATTCATGTTTATCTACTGATTTACTGACTATTTTTCTTTAATGAGAAAATTAATGTAACCTTTGAAATAATAAAAAAAAACTAATATTCAATTATTGTATTGGTCTTAGTATATTTTCCTTTTTTAATTTTCCTTGTTATAATTATTGTTATTTTCTCTTCCTGTTTCAAAAATTTTACTTCTAAACAATTGCACTTAATAGGGCACACATAATTTCTATTTAATTAAAAAAATGTGTATTCCAAGTATTAGCATAGTAGTTAAAAAAAAAAAATCTTGACTTCAGTGTTCCTTTACTCTCTCTCAGGTTCCCTCCAATATGACTGACAAATCAAGAATGAGCCCAACTCCATGTTCTTGCTGCTGAAATTTAAACAATCATTGTTGAGAGAATAAAATTGTGTCACTCTTTAATTAAAATGTTCAGAATGCATTGTAGAAATCGGTATTTGTATTGCAATTATTTAGAAATTAGAAAGTGTTTATTACGTACCTTCAAGACCAAAGAATACCTATGGATGAGACTTATGAAACAGAACCATTTCTACTCCAAAGGCTTCATTCTCTAATATAATCTTATCACAGATTTTATGGTCACATGCTGGTGTATTTTCAAAAGAAGAGAAAAGTGCTTCTGAGTAATATAGTGGCTACAGTGCCACATAAAGAAAGCATCCATGGAAGGGAGATAGATACCAGTGGGGAACACTCGAAAAGGTGATGCCTTATATCCCCTCTCCAACCATTGTCTCCAGATACATAGGCAAGAAAATGAGCCAGATGTGCAACAAACTTCACAGTCATCTCAGAGCCCAAGGCACTGAGGGATCAAAACCTGATAAATTTTTAGACAGATAATTGACTTTGCACTAATAGGATTTTGATCAACCATCCATGTGGGAATAAACAAGGTAGTATGAAAACCACTGAAATCAAGGTATTTTCTAAACTGTCTAAGAGAAATAAGAAATATGGGGTAAAGAGTGAGGAATATTAACTGTAACACAAAAAGCAAGAATCTGGAGAGTAAGGCAATGTCCAGTCTCCAGGTTAGTGAGTCTTAGCAATTCTTGGGGTTAGGACTGATGCAGTCAAACTAGCTTTTGCCAACCCATACCTGGACTTCACTAGTCTTAAAATTCTAAGAGCTAGAAATTTGATATTCCACTCTTTGCTGCTGATAAAAATATACAAAGATGGTTACAAAGTAACAGTGAAAATAGTGTGATTTTGTCAGCCTAAAAGGCTGTAGACTTGTAGGTTCCCACATGATGCAATCCACATTACTTACAGCTGAGACATATATTCTCTTGAAGGACAATTCATTTTCTTTTAACTTCTTAGCTTTTTCAAGGATTTTGTAGAGTCTAATTAATGATTACCAAAGTGTTCAGAGCTTTAAAAATAGAAATTTAATATTTTCTAACTGATGTGTTGTCACTGTTTAGAATGTGTTAAATTTAATATCTTTTCATTTGTGTATGCCTGCTTTATTGCAACATGAACTCCAAGGATTTCAACTACATGTATATTGATTTGAAATGTGTATTTTAAACATGGTTTGCAAATAAATTCCTCAGATATCAGAATGGTTCACTACTGGGAATACATAAACCTCCTTAGGATTCTACATAGATTTGGTCATTTGAAGATAATTACAAAAGGACTTTCTGGCATGAATTGTGGCCTAATTAAAGCAGCGTCTGCCAGGAACAGTGATGATCGTGGATATGTAGCATTTTTAAAATTCCCCCAAATCTACTGTGTTCAATTCACTTTTGCTGATTCCATATATTTCCTGCCAACTTAAACTACTTCATGTTTTAAGCATGACTCAATTCCGTAGGAAAAGTTTTCTTAGAAAAATAAACACTCATTTTCTAAGACCATTCTATGAAAACTGATGAAATTCTATAATATACCTGCAACAAGTTAAAGAGTTATAAATTCTTAGCAATAGAGTTTAAATAATAAAAGTGGTAACTTTCAGGAAAATTAGGTTTGGATGTAGAATCATAAATTCATAGTGTGATAAACCTGGAAGATGCCTTTGAGGTCATCTAATACATTATTCCCTTTATCAACAGGAGAATATTAAGTCTAAAAGATGTTCATTAACTTATGTCATTTTATTCAGTTATTTAGTGGAAAAGTCAGAATAATCACCATCATGGTGTCTTTCTACATTAAAGTTAATTAATAATGGATTAAAAGACCATAAACAAATAATTTGGATTAACAAATTGTTGCCAATTTGGAGTGATGTCATAAGTGGCATGCTACTGTTATGCCCTCAGCCCCATTCTGTTAAATGTTTGTATCAGTAACTTGAATGAAAATATGAATTACATATATGCCAATTTTTGTTTACATGAATCTTCTAGTGCTATCTTATATGTTAAATTAAAAAGAAAACTATAACGTGGCACTCAAAAAGCTCTAAATCACCCAGGACAATTGACTAAAATTAAAGTATTTGCATTCAATTTAATCTCCATGTTGAAATACTCAAATAGATTTCTGACCTCATTGATGTGAATATTATCTCCATTACTAAAATTATAATAAGTTTATTAAATTATGTAATAGTGGTAAACACACCTAGTTCTTTGGATTTTGCCTGGAAAAGACCACAATTGGAAGTGTTAAACAGGGCAGGGCACTTTAATAAACACAAACTTACACAAAGCTCTAAAGACACAGGAAAACAGAGATGATATTTGAAAAGCAGAGATGCAGAAGTAGATGACAGGCAAACAGGGACCTAGGAAGTACTCGTGTTCTTCAAGATTCCTGATTGGTTATATCATCTACCTTACCGACACTCACCATGAGCCTTCTCTATTGACTTCTATTTGATATTCATTTTTAATTCTTCACAGACTGGTGTACTTCAAATATTTCTACCAAACAAGAAGACTGGTAAAATATTGATATTCAAAAATGAGCCACTCTTTTGGAAAGATCATTTCAATCAATTATCAATGAGTATTTATTAAGCACTTTATTTTTGCTAAAAACTATACCAGACACTAGAGACAGAAAAGGAAAAGCAAAGTTAAAACTCTCCTGTAAGAATTTAATCTCTTTAAGACTTAGACTCTTTGTTTTGTGTGTGTGTGTGTGTGTGTGTGTGTGTGTGTGTATTCAAACAAAGGCATATAGACACCTATACATATGTTTATATGTATAAGTGCAGATAGTCATCTACATATATACATACTTGTGTATTCATATGTATATGTATGTGATAAGTATATAAATATGTGGACATACACATAAGCTCATACATATAAGATAACTAGAAAATAGGAAGTTAATTTAGAAGTTAATCCCCACAACAGTTTGGTGGGTACAGGTGAGGACAAGAAATGATTCCTGGGAAAAACAGCACTTGAGATGAGTCTTTAAGTAAGTCAGTGATTCTATAAGTCAGAATATAGTTACAAGAGCCTTCTAGACATGGAGAAAAGTCAAGGCAAAGAAAGAGATGGGAGATGGAATCAAAAAGATGGCAATGTAGCTGTTACAAACAGTGTATGGAGAGTAGAAGAATGGAGGAAGATTGGTAAATTGTAAAGAATTTAATCACCAAAAAGAGAAGTTTATATTTTATCCTATGTTATAGGAAGCTATAAGAAGACTTAATTACATGGGGGTAGGGGGGAACTGGAAGTTAGAAGTTTGTTCAAACAGCCACTGGGGTGATGCATATCATCATAATTTAACACCTTGTAATCACAGACAAGTCATTTAACTTCTATGAATATGTAAAATGGGAATAAAGATGAAAAGAAGTAATGTATAGAAAGCATTTTGTAAACTTTAAAATCTTATTTAAATGACAAACTCTTTAAAGGAAAATATCTATCAGAGTTGGGAATTCTGTCCAATTCACACTTCATGAAAAATGGGAAAGTCAGTTTTTACTCACAAAAATATTATATGCTGTATAGAGCACTGAAAACAACCCAGTTCAAAGGTGCTTTACAGTTTGGTTCATTAAATATTAAAATCTCTCCTTGCAAATGGATAGGAATTCCTATTAAAAGACTACCTTATAATGTAGGATTGGAAATTTGGAGATGGAAGGGACCCTAAAGGTCATTTATTACAACTTTTTAATTTTGCATATGGAAAAATCCTAAAATAATGGTGATGGTGGCAGATGGTTGGTTGCTCTCTTTCATGCTCAAAGAGGAATAAAATGACAACCCTACTTTAGAGTCATGATACAATGTGTCTCAATATGGCTGCTCAGACTAATATGAACTGAGAATGGTCTACCACAGGTCGAGCACAAATAGTCCATGTGAATATTTGGGGTGGATTCTCTAAATTTGTGTATCTCATGTTTCTTTTGAACTTCAGTTGTGCTTTGCTCATCTATGTGCTCTTCTCTGATGTGGGTATGCCATACTGAGAAGTCCTATGCCACTGTCTCCCATGTCACAATCAATTCCAAAGTTCTTGGGAGAGACCTTCGCGTGTCCTAATATCACTTTTACAGAGTGTCATGTGAGTGCTTGTCCTGTGTGAGATCTCCACAAAATATTCTTTTTGGGAAGCAAACGTTCAGGTTTCAAACAATGCAGACAGCACATTGGAGTTGCATTACCTGATGAGTTTGAATGCTTAGCAGTTCAGCTCAAGAAAGAACCTCAGTGTCTCATGTCTTATCCTGCCAGATAATCTTCAGAATTTTCCTAAGACAATTCACATGGAAGTGATTCAGGTTCCTGGCATGGCACTGGTATACTGTTCAGGTTTCACAGGCATGCAACAATGAGATCAGTACAACAGCTCTGTAGACTTTCAGTTTGTTGCTCTTCCACATTCCTTCAGAGTTTCCCAAACACTGAGCTAGTTCTGGCAATGGGTGTGTAAACTTAATTATCTTTCTGTACATCCCTGAAAAGTATACTGCCAAAGTAAGTGAACTTATCCACAGTATTCAAAATTTCTCCATTTAATGTAAGTGATGGTTCCACCTATGAATGGTGAGGTGTTGATTAATGAAGCACCTGTGTTTCCTTGGTGCTACTTGTCAGGCCAAAATTAGCACAAGCAGCAGAGAATAAATTCAATTTTTGTTGCATCTCAGCTTTAGAGCCTCCATTGAGTGCACAATCATCTTCAAACAAAAAATCACGCACCAACCCTCCCTTAATTTTAGTCTTGGCTTGTAATCTTTCAAGTTGAAAAACATACTATCAGTGCTGTAGCTGACCTTGATGCCATGTTTGTCCTCACTGAAGGCGTTTGATAATATGGCTGAAAACACCATGCTAAAAAGCATAGGAGTAAGCACACAGTCCTCTTTCACTCCCTTGGTAACTGGAAAAGCACAAAAGCAACCCCAATTATCCAGAATCTGGAAAAGCCTTGTCATTGTGAAACTGATGTATAATATTGATGAACTCCAAGCAACTAAATTTTGACATGATTGTCCATAAGCCCACACAAGTGGCATTGCCAAAAGCCTTGGTTATATCTACAAACATTATGTACAGACATCTGTTTTGCTCCTGGTTTTTCTCTTGTAGCTGTCGGGCACCAACCATCATATCAACTGTTCCTCAGCCCTTTCTGAGGCTATGCTGACACTCAGGTAGATGACCACCTTCCATGTGAAGAACAACCTATTAAGAAAGACTCTATGAAGGATTTTGACAGCAATCACTAAGACAGAGACATCCCCCATCATTGTCACAGGGCAATCTATTTCTTTTACCTTTATAGAGATGGACAATGGAGGTCTCCCTGAACTCCTGGATGATAACCTCCTTTTGCCATATAACCAAGAATATTTCAGTCAACTTTTGCATGAGCAATGGATGCCACACTTTGTTAATTGCAGCTGGAAGAGATTCAGAACCAGGTACTCTGCCACACAAAAAGAGTCTAATGGCATTCAAAACCTCTTCTTCAGTTGGAACTTCACCTAGGGAAGGATTGACTTCAACCTGAGGGAATGGTCATTGACTCCAGCGTTTATTGATGACAGTCTGTTGAGAACACTATGGAAATATCCAACCCATTTCTCCAGCATCACTAATCTATGTGACTCCCTCAGCACTGAGTAGGTGAGATGGAACTTAGGTCTTTGATCCATAAATATCCTTCAGGGCATCATAAAAGCACTTTGGATTGAATAAAGCTGAATTTTATCTGCCTTCCTACTAAGCTAAAATTCCTGCACCTTGTTAAGGTTCACTTGTATGCTATTTTTGATGTCATTAATAAATGTTAACTTCTTCGAAATGGATGAACTATCCTGCTGGCAAACCTTGTGGAGTTCTACTTTTTCATTTATCTTCTTCATTTCTCATCATTTTCTTCAAACCAGTCTTGATGTTTATGAGTTTTATGACCCAGATGAGCAAATATAGTGCCATACACCAAATCTCTGAAAGCTGTCCACTTCTTTTCTGTTCCACTGTTGCCAACTATATGTTGGCTCAACTTTCCCTCCAAGTTAGCAGCAAACTGTTCCTGCTCAGAGAAATGCTCTCATATGTTGACATTAATTTTTCTGATAGTCATTTTGCCTTGAGGCCTCTGCTTTTGTTTAATGCTAATATTTAGCTGGGGAAGATAAATCTATGGTCAGTCCAGCACTGCACTTCACATTGCCTCCATCAGTCTCATATCCTCTCTGTCTCTTTTCCTGACAATCACATAGTCTATTAAATTCCAATGTTTGCTATGAGGGTGCATCCTGGAAGTTTTATTGTGTTTAGGTAAAAGAAAGATAGTGGTAGTGATAAGAAGGTATTGAGACACACAAGTCTTGTGTATTAAATGACTATTGCTGTTGCTGTTTCCAACTCCATTCCTCCAAAGGACTCCCTGCCATACCTGGTAGTCTAAGCCTACTCTAGCATTAAAGTTACCCAGAATTATAAGTTTGTCTTCCTATAGTATATTGACGATATGAGTCCCCAGGTCTTCATACGATATTCCTTTGACCTCATCAGGGTTCCTCATGGTAGGAATATAGACACTGATGATGGCAGCATGGCATTTTCCTGCTCATGGTAGTCACATTGCCATGGCCCTGCCATTCACTTCTTTTGATAGGCATATAAGCTTGTTGACTAGTTTTGATCGCAAAATCTATGCCAGCTTCATGGCTCTCCCATTTATTTTGGCCATTAAAAAAAAGTGTGTATCCAGCTGCTACTATAGTAAACTGGCCTTCATTTGCCAACGTAGTTTCAGTACCAATTGCTATTTGGATATGATACGTGATGAATTCTCTTGCAACAAGAGCTGTTCATCTCTCAGGTTTATTGGATTCTGTGTTGTTGATAAGTGTACATACCTCCCATGTACTGATGGTGACTGGAATCATTTTTGCAGAAGCTTTTGTAATTTTTTTTTTTGCACTTTGACCTTAGGATATGATCTCCATCTGCCATGAGACCAACGTTGGGTAAGCAGACAATTTTTATGACACTTTTCCTACCCCTTTTCTCACACTAGGAGGTAAGCAGTGTGATCATTAAAAGGCTGCACGAACACCCAGGGGGCTGTCTAATCCCACTGCTGCTTCCAGTGAGAAGAAAACCCTATGACTCAAGTTACTTTTGTGCAAGGTTGTGACTACAGCTTCCAGTGCACCCATACCTTCTGTTTCTTAACTTTTCTGTTGCCACAGGACTTTGAGATAGTAAGAATGGTAAAAATGATATGGATGATGTCTTTTGATACATGCATAAATTGGTTTTTAAAGAGGCAGAGTTTCATGAAGTGATCAACCTCATTTTTTCTCCCCAAGTAGTCAGTGGCAGGATAGAGTGAAGATGACTGATGATGGCTCAAGATGCAGTGGATGACTTTGGCACCCTCAGCATTTAACCAAACTCTGAAAACTCCACAATGCCTACTTCAGCTACCTTCATGGCCATTGAACTATATGGTTCTCATCTGTCCTTTTCATCAGCGAAATTCTTCTTGTGTTTAGGGTAGATACCTCCCCAACTCACCAATGGGTTTCAGACCCCATGGTTACCCTCAAACTGATTTAGTCTATCTGCCAAAATGGTTTACTGGATATGGACACTGTACATCCTACAACTTCTTTGTGACACTGGTGAGTAACTCTTATGAATTAGGTGGACATGAAAGCAGTCCTGAAAAGGCCTCAGAAGTCCTCAGGTAAGAGATATCAGTTTTCCCTGAATACAACTCACACTCTAAAGACCTGCTCAGGATCACAAATGATCAGGATCATAAATTAGCAGGATAAATTTCAGGGTGTTGTTGGTGCCAAGGGTGAAATGATTGCCTCGCACCCACTGGTGAGTAAGAGGCACTGACCAGTAGGTTAAGTGTATTGATTTCCAATTGATCTTTGAAAGAGAAAAAAATTTTAGAAATAATTTACAATTCTGGGGTCTTAAACCTACATTGTGGGTGATCTTGATTGATTATCTTAACTCCTAGAAGATAAGAGCTAACTCCAATAAGGGTTGCATACTCCACTTTCCTAATATTTTGAGATTTTGTTTTTATATTCATCTGTGTTTTTTC
The DNA here is from genome assembly GCF_028372415.1 of Notamacropus eugenii. NCBI lineage: Eukaryota > Metazoa > Chordata > Mammalia > Diprotodontia > Macropodidae > Notamacropus > Notamacropus eugenii. The sequence continues at coordinate 253,847,286 of NC_092877.1, read as the reverse complement.
TTTCCTTATCCAGCATTGCATCCTGCTGGCATGGCTCAAACAATATTTGTCCATTTTCATCACCCTCAAGTAACACCCAAAACTCGTGAAAATAGCACAAATTGACAGGAGAAGAAGCAGTCAAATAGGCAAGAGGATGACCCAGAAAGAGCAAAATCATGAAATCTCAAGGAGCAGAGTGAATCCAGGGGGAGAATTTAGTCATCAGTGTCAAATTCTTCAGAAAGGTTAAGAAATATTAGGATCGAGAAGGAACCAATACACTTTTCAACTAAGAGATCATGGACAATGTTGGGGAATTTTAGTTCAACCATGAGGTGAAATGTCAAAAATAAAAAAGGATTTAAAAGACAAAGGAAAGGAAGTGACAGAATTGATTGCAAATAACTTTTTTTAAAGGAGTTTAACTGCAAAGGGCAGAAATGTAACTGGGAACACAGAGTGCTGGTCAGATCAAGTAAGGGTTATAGAAGGATGGGGAATACTTGGAAATGGTTATAGGCAGGAGCTTCTAGATAAGGGTAGGTTAAAGGTCACAGAGATTAGTGATGAAAGCAGGGATAATCTAGAGAAGATGGGGAGAATGCAGTCAAGATAGATATAGAAACACAGTGTCATCTTCAGAGACTTAATTGAAGGACAAAAAAGTGTAGATTGGAGAGGTAGAAGAGAAGAGGCTGATTTCAAATAAGCTCTTCACGGAAGTATTAGCTATGATCTGCAGAAAGAGAGAGAGAAGGGATTTGGGTGTGAAGGTTGAAAGAATAGTTTTGGAATGGCTCATGTGGTAAGAGAGTTAGAGAATCAGTTAGGAAAGACTAGTCAGATTTTCTTTTTATTTTGATCACTAAGTTGAAATACTAGCTAACATGTTTTAAGTAATTCCTCTGGCTTCATTCAGATGCATATGAATAAGAGCAAATGAGACAGATGGTAAAAGTAATCCTGAGTTGGAGATTGCCAAGGAATAACTGGTAATAGGACAAGCAAAGGATTCAGAGAAGAGGGTAATGTAGAGCTAAATTAGTTTACCAATGGATTAAGTTTGGGATGGGTAGAGAATATAGGTCAAGCAAAGGTGATATCCTGAGTTATATCAATAGTATGTTTAACAGTCTCATAGTTTCTTGAAGACAATGTAACCTCCTATGCAAAGGGAAAATGCAAAGAAAAATCACTGTTTCTCCAATCATACAAATGAACAAGCCAAATCCACATCTACGAGACTGTATATTATTTGTTACCTCCTTGAGCCTATGGTCATTTAGCATCACAATGACTTCATAGATGTACTTAGATGTACATAGATTGTACTTAATAAGATGAATCCCACTAATACAAGAAAATACAAGTAAATATTAAATTTGATATATTTCATTCAGCTTATGACCATTGAGGGAAAACAGGTGATTTTTAATTCAAAACCTAAAACTAAAAGTGAAACATTTCATCACAATAAGGTAATTCCAAAAGACCCACGAAGAAAAATATGATCCACCTCCAAAAAGAAAACTGATGAACTCTGCCTGTAGATTGAAGCACAATTTTTTTCACTTTTTTATAATTCTTATCTTTCTTTCTCTCTTTCTTTCTTTGTCTAACTTGGCAAAAATTGAAATATTAAGGAAATAAAATTTACATGACTTTTCATGTATAACTGATATATTGCTTCTCAAGGTTTGGAGGAGGAGCAGGTAGGAGGGAGAGAATTGGGAACTTATTTTAAAAAATAATGCTGAATAAATTATTTGTTATTTGTAAAGCTCTTGAATCATAAGTAATGCTTACTTTCACATAGTATTACTATATTTCACTGCTATCCTGGTAATGCCAAGAAAAGTCAAGGAATAACCCCCAAGGATGTAAGCTGAATCCTTTATGACAAATTCAAGAGAGGACATGAGCAAGAATGATTTGGAATTATCCAGAATAGATAAATTGTGAACTACTTCATTGAACAGATACTCACTTAAAAAAAAATGTCTTATGTCATAAGTACAAAACAAAATATTTCTAGAATTGATACTAAGTAACAACAATCTAAAGACTGTACAAATCTTTTACAAGCTTATTAATTGAAGAAATTGTTGTTATTTCACCAGTGCTGAAACTATACATAGAAGCCAGTGGAAAGTAATCCTTCAATCATATTTTAATTAGACAGAGGAAAATGTTTTGGGGTTACAGAGACAGACATCATGGGACTGGGGTCTATTGAGTAGGAGGAAAGCAGGAATCATGGGGAAGAAAGTAGCCATGAGAAGGATCACAGAGAATCACTTATATAACTATGTATTAGAATTGGGAGCACTCAGGCAGCATACACCTGTAGCAGATTCAAAAATACTTGGTAAGGGCAGGAGTTTGGACTGGGAAACAGACTAACTTTTATTTGTGCCACCCAAGGGTCAGTTAATTAACATATACAAATTATATCAAAATTATCATCAATAATTTAAGGTTAGCATCCAGGGGTGGGGAACCTGCAGTTTTGAGGCCACATACATCCTTTTAGGTCCTTGGGTACAGCCCTTTGACTGAGTCTAACTTTTACAGAACAAATCATTTTATTAAAGGAATTTGTGAAAAGAAAAAAGATGAACTTTTTTGCTCTTGATCTGCTCCTCTTACTACATGTGTGTAGAGCTTATCTGTAGGACTAAGGGACCTTTATAGTAAAGTCTAGTTGACTTCCCTTTATTTAACACAGATATTCAAGACACTGCCTTAAGTAATTTACAAGGCAGTTTTCAATGGCTCCCATGCTTCCCTTATTTATGAGACAGTTTACAAGTAACTGTTAATGCTTCCTTAATTTATGGAAAAGTCTCTAAGTTACTTCTTTTCATACTATTGTTACTTTATACTGGCTGCTTGTAAACTTATTATAATAACTAGTAGGAGGGGAGGTGATCAGAGTAGAACAAGATACAACTTTAATATATCATTGCTTTCTGAAAATACAGAAAATGTATTCATAAGGAGACTGTATTTGTTGAGTGATGAAGGCTTGTGAAAGGAAATGGTAGGAACTGTAGAAAATAATTTCAGGTCTGAAAAATTTTGTATCTAACAAATATGTAGGATGGCAATCAGAACTATTCTTACAAAGCTTACTTTCCTTCATAAACTGAAGACAAGTCATTGCACTACAAATGCTAATCTGAAAATATTCCTAAGACATCGACAAGCAAGCTATACCAGAAACAGACATTGTCACAGATAATTTTATCACCCTGTAATTATTTAAACTGAGTCACAAAAATAAAGGATCATCACATTAGTTGATGGAGCTAGAATAAGCACTTATATGCTTTAAATTTATGTGGAAAGAAAAGTTGTCAAAATACAGTCCCAGGGGAAGAAAAGAAACATTTTAAGATTGTGGAAACAAGAACAACTACATATGATCCCCACTGTCCTATCCCCTATTGAGGTTATCCTGAAGATACTTTAAGTGAATCTATAGATGATCGAAAACTTTAATTTGATTATCAAAATTATTTTTTAGTCATTTCAGTCATATTCAACTCTTCATGACTCTAAAAGTGGTTTTCTTGGTAAAGATACTTAAATGGTTTGTCATTCCTTCTGCAGCTCATTTATAGATGAGGAAATTGAAGCAAACAAGTTTAAATGAAGGAAGGTCTATGGTCACAGAGCTAGTAAATGTCTGAACTCAGATTTTAATTCAAATCTTCCTGACTCCAGGTCCAGCACTCTCTCCTTAGTGCCACCCAATTGCCTTATATATTATAAAATCAGTCATTATATTTCCCTGAATATCTTTGATCAATATTATGTTGAGGATAAGAAATTCAAGTATTTCCTCCAATGATGGATCACATGGTCATACCCATTTGGCTGAAGTTTATGCCCCTCTTTGTGATTCCCTTGAATTTAATGATATACAATTTGAAATTACCCCCTTTCCTTGAAACTCTAGTCCTATAGGTGTGAGTCTGAGGGAGAGTGATGACTCTCAATGTTTTATTGCAAATAGAAATAAAATAATTTTGATATGGTTATGTTTCACTATCAGAGTTAGACAAATTTAACAAAGAGATAAAAAAGATAATTTATAGAATTTTTAAAAAATTACTAAAGAAAAATAGAATTTGGGGACTAATAACATCTTCTCAGTGATTAAATGAAAGAACATAAATATTTCCCAGAAATATTTTTAAATATTTAAAACACCCATCTTCCTGAGTCAATTTGTTAGTCTGTCCTCTCAGACCTAATTTATAATCAATGAGTGTGATAGAGATAAACTAAGATCAAAACATTTCCCATCAGTTACTTGACATGCTTTCCACTATACAACATTATCTTGCTCCAAGAATAAGTTCATCACTAGAACTCTCAACATGGAGAGTTCTTCAGTGTTTTGTACTCAATACCTTAGTACTCTCAATTGTCTCTGTTTTCTTGCTGAAGGACTGAAGAAGTCAGAATGCTTAGAACTCAAACTCAACGAGCATTTTGAACTTGGAACTGAGACTAGGCTTCCTTGAAACACAAATAAGGTAAACATTTTTCTTTTCTATTCCAGAGACTAAATTACTATAGACAGTGAGAAGATTTATGCTTCCCACATATTTGTGATCATATTTGAGAGTAATTATTTCCATGTTAAAGCAAACTAGACTGTTACTGAGAGGGAACACACTTTCTTTTGAATGGAGAACCATTGGTGGAAGTTGCAATCAATTGCAGAGTATGTAGACATATGAAACCCCTTTAGCAGTATTTTAGAATCCTAGTAAAAGAGTAAAATGCAACCTATGTGCATTTCAGGTAATTTGGAAAGGGGTGTCTATTATTAACATGAAACTTTATCTGGAACAAAATCAGACCTTTGACTTTTTCAGGGATTACTGCAGAGAGTCTCTGACTCTGATTTTTTTAATTAAATTTTAGAAAACTCTATACTTTGAGACCCTAAAGAATTGTGGTGTTTTGATTGTGGTGATGGTGGTAGTGGTGGTGGTGGTGGTGGTGGTCATGATAGTGGTGGTGGTGGGAAATATACAGCCATTTTTTTTTCTAATGAGTATCCTCTCACAAGTAATTTCTATTAGTTTAATTTTGTGAAGTTTTCATCTGTTGATTGCTTGCTCCTCTGCTAAGTACTGATCATTTTTGAATTATTGACTTTGGTGTAAGTATTCTTTCCCCAGGTGGAGTCAAGATGACAGAGAGAAACCAAGAATTTGCTTAAGCTCTTTCCAGTTTCCCTCAAAAAGAACACTAAATACAGCCTCTAAATAGATTCTTAAGTTTAATATATCTTAGAATGACTTTAGGAAAAGTCAGTCTCACTTGGGTGAAAGAGGAGTGCAGCCCAGCACAGATGTTGCCCAGGCAAGCTAATGGGAGGCACTTAACCACAGTACAGATCAGGAAAAAAAGGTGCCACTGTCCTAGCTCAGTTGGCCAGTGGTAAACCAGGCCAGCTCTGAGGTATCCAGTCTCAGCACAGAAAGCAAGTTGCCAGCCACAGAAACCAGGCAACAGCAGGTTGGACTAGGCTGAACCACCCAAACACAGTGAATAAAAAACCCAGCATCTGAGACCCCACCACACTAAACCCTTGAGTAGGCCCTTGCCTCCTAGCAAAGAAGCTTGGTACAGTGCCTCCTGTGGCCGAGGAGGAGAGTTCAATTTTAATAGCAACAAAATATGCACATGCACACTCTCTCTCTCTCTCTCTCTCTCTCTCTCTCTCTCTCTCTCTCTCACACACACACACACACACACACACACACACACACACACACACACACATAAAATGAGCAGGAAGCAAAAGCAACTGTTGAACTAAGAAAGTTACTATAGTGGCAGGGAAGATAAAAACACTAAGTCAAACAGGACAACATTTTCAACATATCTATATATAAAACTTGAAAGGGAATATGAATTGGTCTCTAGTCCAAAAATCTCCATGGAGGAGCTCAAAAAGGATTTTAAAAGTCAAATAACAGAGGTAGAAGAAATATTATAAAAACAAATGAGAAGTATGCAGCAGAGAGTTAACAGCTTGGAAAACAACACCTAAAAACTGAATTAACCAAATTGGGGGCAGAGAGGAGGAATCCACTGAGAAAAATCTTCTTTTAAAGTAGACGTTACCAAATGAAAAAGGGGGATAAAGCCTCAGTGGAGAAAATAATTCTTTTTTTGTAATTGGTGTGTTATTTACTCAGTTAAAAATTTGGATTTTCTTAGAAAATTTTGACATTGCAAGTAAGAATTTAATTCACATATTGTTGGATGGGAAAAAAATTATTCAGAGTTTTCCAGGAATAAAAAGAAAACATTACATTACCTATGTCATAATTTTTTTAACGTTTATTGATTTATTTTTAGATTTCAACATTCATTTGCACAAAATTTTGAGTTGCAAATTTTCTCCCCATCTCTCCCCTACCCCTACCACATAGTACCTTACATTCTGATTACCCCTTTCCTCTATATGTCCCTCCTTCTATCACACCCTTCCCTTCACTTATTCCCTCTTCTCTCTTTTCCTGTAGGGCAAGATAGATTTCTATAGCCCATTATCTGTATTTCTTATCTCCCAGTTGTATTCAAAAACAGTTCTCAGCATTTGTTCCTAAAACTTTGAGTTCCAACTTCTCTCCCTTCTTCCCTCCCCACCAATCTCCACTGAGAAGTCAAGCAATTCAATATGGGCTATATATGTGCAGTTATGCAAAAGACTTCCATAATAGTCATGTTGTGTAAGATTAACTATAATTCCTTCCATCCTATCCTGCCCCCCACCATTTATTCTATTCTCTTTTGACCTTATTCAACCCCAGAAGTGTTTATTTCTAATTACTCCCTCCTCCGATTTTCCCTCTCTTCTGTCATTTCCCCTAACCCATTTGTCTCCTTCTACCCTACTTTGCTGTAGTGTAAGGTAGATTTTCATACCAAATTGAGTGAGCATGTTATTCCTTCCTTGAGCCAAATGTGAAGAGAGTAAACTTCATTTTTTTCCTCTCACTTCCTCCCTTTTCTTCTCCATTGTCAAACCTTTTTCTTGCTTCTTTTATGAAATAATTTGACCCATTTCATTACTCCCTTTCTCCTCTCAATGTATTCTTCTCTCACCCCATAACTTTATTTTTTTGATGTCATCCTTTCTTATTCAACTCACCCTGTGCTGTCTACATATATGTATATATATATGCACATATATACATATATATACACATATGTGTGTGTATAATCCCTCCAACTACTCAAATGCTGAGAAAAGTCTCGAGAGTTCTGAATATTATCTTTACATGTAGGAATGTAAAAAGTTCAATTTTAGAAAGTTATGGTTTCTCTTTCCTGTTTATCTTTCCATACTACTCTTGATACTTGTGCTTGAAAGTCAAATTTTCTATTTAGCTCTGACCTTTTCATCAAGAATATCTGAAAGTTCTCTATTTCATTGAATGACCATTTTTCCCCTGAAGTATTAGACTCAGTTTTGCTAGGTAGGAGATTCTTAGTGTTAATGCTAGTTCCTTTGACTTCTGTAATATCATATTCTAAGTCCTTCAATCCCTTAGTAAAGTAGTTGCTAGATCTTGTGTTATCTTGATTGTATTTCCACAATGCTCAAATTGTTTCTTTATAGCTGCTTGAAATATTTTGTCCTTGACCTGGGAACACTGAAATTTGGCTATAATATTCCTAGCAGTTTCCTTTTTTCGAATATCTTTCAGGAGGTGATTGGTAGGTTCTTTCAATGTTTATTTTACCCTCTGGTTCTAGAGTAGCAGGGAAGTTATCCTTGGTAATTTCATGAATGATGATGTCTAGGTTCTTTTTTTTTTTTGATCATGTCTTTTGGGTAGTCCCATAATTTTAAAATTATCTCTCCTGGATCTACTTTCCAGGTCAGTAATTTTTCCAATGAGATATTTCACATTATCTTCTATTTTTTTTTCATTTTGTTTTGTAATTTCTTGGTTTGTCATAAGATTCCATCTGATCCATTTTAATTTTTAAAGAACTATTTTCTTCAATGAGCTTTTGAACCTCCTTTTCTATTTGGCTAATTCTGCTTTTTAAAGCATTCTTCTCCTCATTGGTTTTTGGGACCTTTTTTGCCAATTGAGTTAGCCTATTTTTAAAGGTATTATTTTCTTGAGCATTTTTGGGTCCCCTTTAGCAAGCTGTTGACTTGCTTCTCATGATTTTCTTGCATCATTCTCTTTTCTCTTTCCATTTTTTTCCTCCACCTCTCTTACTTGATTTTCAAAATCCTTCTTGAGCTCTTCAATGTCCTGAGACCATTGCATATTTATTTTGGAGGTTTTAGATGCAGAAGCCTTGACTTCCTCTGATGGTATGCATTGTTCTTCCTCATCCAAAAGGATGGAAGAAAATACCTGTTTACCAAGAAAGTAATCTTCTGTAGTTTTATTCTTTTTCTTTTCCTTTTTGGGGACATTTTCTCAGTTAGTTACTTGACTTTTGAATCCTTTGTCAAGAGGAGGGTATAATCTGGGGATCTGTAAGTTTTCAGTTCCTCCAAGGTGGCACAATCAAGGGAGAGGAGTTTACTCCTCTCCTGAACTGCTCACTGGTCTAGGAGTAACCAAAAACTTTGCTTCCTAGAATATACGAGTAGAATTCCTTGTCCATAACTGCCTCCAGCTCCACCATGCCAGCACTCCTCCTCACCCCAGTTCCACACTCAGGGCTGAGATTCAGATGAGCTGCTTAATTCCCCCAGGGGTTTTAAGCAGAAGGTTCCAAAAATGGATGCTTCTGCCACAGTGGCTGTTGTTGGGGGTCCAGACTGCATTCCCTTTTCCTTGGTGAAAGAGCTTTCTCACTGAACATTGAAGCTGCCTTTGGCATTTGTGGATTGAACAATCTGGGAACTGCTGCTGCTGCTAGTGGCTCCCTGAAGTCTGTTCTAGGTCCTGTCCCTGCCACAATGCTTGGTGCATACTGGGCTGCACTCCACTCTGTGCCTGGTACTATTGACCTTTCCTTTTGGCCTTCTAGGCTGTGTTGGGCTGAAAATCTGTTTCACTCTGTCGTTTTGTGGCTTCTGCTGCTCTAGGATGAGTCATTTTTTACAGGTACTTTATGGGTTACATGTGGGAGCTTCTACAGGTCCCTCTTTCTACTCTGCCATCTTGACTCCACCTTGAATATAATTCTTTAAAAATTAGAATTGGCAAAGTGTAATCCAGTAACTCTATGAGATGTCAGTAGTCAGTCAAACAAAATCAAAAGAATGAAATAGTATAGTACATTGGAAAATCAACTGGACAAGAGATCCAGAAGAGATGATTTAAGAGTTAATGGACTACCTAATAGCCATGATTTTTTAAAAAAGAGCCTGGACAGCATTTTTAAAATAATTATCAAGTAAAACTTCCATGATTTCCCAGAGCCAGAAAGTAAAATAGTAATTTAAAGAATCTTACAATCATATCTTGAAAGAGAGCTCAAAAGAAAAACTCTAAGAAATAATGCTGCAAAATTCCAGAATTATCAGGAAAAGGAGAAAATTATCTAAGCACATGGAACCAACAATTTAAATATCCTGGAGATTCAGTCAAGATTACACAGTGTTCAGCAGCTTCTATATTAAAGGATCAGAGGACTTGGAATATGATATTTCAGAAGGCAAAGAAGCATGGATTACAATGAAGAATCAACTGCCCAACAAAATTGAACATAATTTTTCAGGGGGAAAAGATGGGCATTCAGTGAAATAGGGGACTTGAAATCATTCTTGATGAAAACAGCAGAGTTTAACAGAAAACTTGTTCTTCAGAATCAAGACTCAAGAGAAACATGAAAAGGTAAACAGGAAAGAAAAAAATCAATGAGTAAACTGCTTACATTACTACATGGGAAAATCGTACTTGTAACTCTTGATAACTGTATCTTTATTAGGACAATTAGAAAGGTATACACTGAAAGATGGTGTGGGTCGAAATTGACTTTGATTTGATGATAATATAACTAAGGGGTAGAAAATAAATATTCTGCCGGGAGAACAGCAAAGGAGGAGGTGAAATAGGGCAAATCATATCACCTTAAGAGATATAAAAAATCTATTATAGTAGAGCTAAAGAAGGGAAGAAAATGAGCTTGGTTTGAACCTTCAAAGAGGGAAAATATACACATTCAACTGGGTAAAGAAATTTATATTACCCTATAGGGAAGATGGAAGAGAAAGTGGAAAGAAAAGGGAGAATGGCTAATAGAAGAGAGGTCAGTGTGGGGAAGGCAGTGGTCAGAAGAAAAACGCTGTTGAGAAAGGAAAGAGTGAAAGAGAGAGCAAAGGGTAAATGAGGGGAAAGAGGATGTATAGAAAGACATAGAAAGTAGTCATAACTATAAATACAAATTGAATGTGAAACTGAACTGTGAATGTGAATTCCATAAATGAAAGTGAATAGCAGAGTGGATTAAAATATATAATTCTATAACTCTTAAACAAAAAATACCTTTAAAGCAGAGAGATACACATAGCATAAATGCAAAAGGCTTGGACAGAATACATTATGCTTCAGCTGAAGTATAGCAATCCTGATCTCAGAAAAAGCAAAAGTAAAAATATATCTAATTAAAAGAGCTAAGGAAGGAAGCTGCATTCAGCTTAAAGGTACCATAGACAATGAAGTTTCATTACAAAACATATATTCACCAAAAAGTATAGCATCCAAATTCTTAGAGAAGTTAAGTATTCTTCAGGAAGAAACAGACAACAAAACTGTGCTAGTGGTGGACTTCAACCTCCACCTCTCAGAACTAGGTAGATTTAGCCATAAAATAAAAAAGAAAGAAGAAGATCTATTGATAACACATTTTTGTTTACCATTAATATAATTTTGTTTCTTAATGAGAAGATAGTTCCCACCCATTAATGGGCCTGCCCATTAACGGGAATTTGATTAGGGAAGGCAGGTCCATACTTTTTGTTAAGGAGGCACTGGTTCTCAAAGGTTGGGATGGAGCCAAAATAGTTCTTAGGGGAAATTGTATAGTTCTAAATGCTTAAATGAATAAAATAAAGGAACAAGAAATCAATGAATTAGGCATGCAACTTAAGGAAATAAAGAAAAAAATGCAGAATCCCCAGTTAAGTACAAAATTGGAAATTCTGAAAATCAACGAAGAGATTAATAAATTTGAAATTAAGAAAACTGTTGAACAAATAAAACTAAGAGTTGGGTTTTACAAATAAAATGCATAAATGTGTGGTTAATTTGTTCAAAAAAAAGTAGAAAACCAGTATCAGAAATGAAAGGGGTAAATTTACCACCAATGAAGAAGAAATTAGAACAATAATCAGTATCTATTTTACCCAACTGTATGACACTCAATTGGACAATCTAAGTAAAATGGATGAATATTTAGAAATATATGTATGTATATATATATATATATATATATATATATATATATATATATATATATATAATCCCCAGAATACCAGAAGAGAAAATCCAATAAATAATCCCATTTCAGAAAAAGAAATTCAACAAGCATTCAATGAAATCTCTAAGGAACAATTCTCCAGGGTCAGGTGGATTTAAAAGTGAATTCCATCAAACATTTAAAGATCAGTTAATTCCAATTTTGTGTAAATTATTTGGAAAAGCTAAGAGTAAGCAAGCAGAGAAAGTGCATATTTGCAAAATCCTTCCCTTTTGGGTTTGTTGCATTTAGGGAATTTGTGTGCAAAGGTCTCTGTTTGTGAATCAGCAAAACTTTGTAATTTTCTCTCCTCAAACATAGCCTTTTTCTTCTTATTCCTACCTTTATTACAGGCTCCATTGTCCTTCTTGTCTCAAAGCTCCTCAATATCTTTGTTACCTTCATCTTCCTCATCTTTCAGCTTCATTCTTCCTCATGTCACATGTTCAATCATTTGCCAAGTCTCATTGACTGGGTCAATACTCTCATAAACATCCCTTTTCTACCCCGAGGGAGCACCCTAATCCACATCTTCATAAACTTTATTTCTATAGACTCAATCTGTCTCTGTCACTCATCTCTCCCCTTTCTGTAACCCATGCTTTACAGAGGAATCAGAGTAATTTTTAAGGCACAATAAGTCGATGTTCACTCCCCTCTCTCTTCTGCTTAATAAACTTCAGAAGAGTTAGAATACCTTGCTAAAAATTAGCTGTCAAATCATAGTTTTTATTGCCCCTTGTCACAAACTTCTCTTTTTCTCATTAAAAACACTTTATAACTTGTTTCCAATCTATCCTTCCACACTTATCATATATTATTAAGCTTTATGCCTTCTACTGCCCAATCAAATCAGACATCATGTTCTTTAATAGAACTTCACAACTGTTTGGATGTTGGAGATTAGGGACAAGAAAGAATTAAAATTAATTCTAAAGTTTTAAATAGAGGTTTCTAGCATCTGTCTTCCAGTTCTGTGCCTTTTGAATGGCAGTCCCCTACATACCTATTTTATTTTTTTTTGTTTTCCTTGATTTTCTTTATGACTCATCTCACATCCTCCATTGTGCAAAGTCTTTTCTTTCCCTTCTCCTTCCTATGTCACTTGATCTTTACTTCTGAAAGTTACTCTGAGATTACCTCCCATTTTTACAAGCAAATAGTTGTTTATGTCACTTCACGATGAGACCTACTTAATGACTGATGAGTTTCTACTTGGAATTGTCACATAATGAGAAATCCTAGCCACAGGCCTCACAATTCTGTTCCATATCCACATCAGGTGCTTTGACTCTAAACAGGGAACCTTCTTTCTTTCTCATCTTTTCCTTAAATTAGATAGACAGATAGACAGACAGAGAGATAGATAGATAACGAATAAAAATTGCAAATTGGAATTGAGTGGTGCCCAGAATTAAACAGTAGAGTAGAATCATTATCTATATCAAATAATACCAATTACAAAATAATCTCAAACAACTCTCTTAAATAAAGGCCCATTTGTTAATATCAATATTCAATGGGTATCACAGGGCTGAAAGTCAGGGAACACTGAAGTTTCTTAAATATTTCCCAGATATCTGCAAGGAAGTCCTTATTGTAAGCACACTGCAAGAGATAGTACACAATGGACAGTAAAGAAAACTGCAGTGATCATCTAAAAAGAAAGGGAAATGAATTAGTTGTGTTGTAAGAAGGAGGGATAACTGATGAGCAGTTCATGTGTTCAAGAGAAAGGTACAAAGACCTGCAAATATATAAATTTAGGGAAAAAGAGAGAGAAAAGTTGCACAGTGAAGTAGTGAAATTTCTATTCCTACTCCCAGTTAATGTAATAAGAGAAGTCCCACAGATCTAGATTGAAATCAGCAGATTACTCAAAGGTATGAACTACAGGCAAAAGAAATCCTAAAAAAATGGAGGAAAGGAGTCCTTTGGATAACTGACTGAAAGGAGAAAGAGACCTAGGAGAAAATATCTTGCTTATCTAGCAGATGAAAATATAGTTCTGGGCCTGTGTTTAACATACCTGGCCATTTTCGAATTGATACTTTAGCATTAAGCCAAGTAATAAGTGGTTGAAATAAATGATGGAAGACTCCTGAAAGGAATGGGATGTGGAGGGGTGGGGAAAGAAAAGAGAGAGAAGGAAAGAGAAAAAAGTTTTCTCTTTCAGCACTTCCATTGATTGAGTGACTATTTGATAGACTTTGAAAAATCAAAAAACATACATACACATATCTTGTCAAAAGGGGAATGTGCCTGCTGCAAAAATGTCTGTTTACAGTGTGGGAAACTGAGAAGAAAGTAGATTTGCTGAGAAAAGGCAGCATCAGTACTCTGCAAGGGTAATCACTGATCCTTGGACTTGGTAATGCTATAGCTAAGAGAAACTTCTCGAGAATTCTAGGAAAGGAGAAAAGCATTGTGATTAACCAAGACCCATGGGTTTGCCATTTGGGCTCATGTGCTCTCGAAGTCTGACCTCAGTGTCTTCAGAGATTTTGTTTGTTTAAGAGGAAAAGATGTTTCCTTGTTTTTGGACAGTGTTTCTATAATAATTATTTTTGTTATACTTATAAAAATAAATCCTTTCAAAAATATAATTAAGTCTGACTGGCAAGCAAAGGGGATCTCAGTGTTGTGATCTTAGCTTATCATCCACAGTACTAGAAAGCTCATGGATTCTTAGGAATACTCTTAGAGTTCTTTGGGAATTCATTTAGCTATAGTGAATGCAAGTTTGGTGACTGACACCAGAGTGTGTGCCACAACAAGATAGATAAGGATGAATGGCTTATAATCTAAGTTCTTAGGGGAAGAAAATAAATATATCAATATTAATACCTTTACAACTATATTTGAATATTCTCCAAGTGATGTGGTATGACTGTGAATCATAGAAAACAATGCAATCTCTATAAAATATGAAGGAAGTTAAAAGAATAATAGAAAGACCCATGGTTAGTAAAAGTAATATATAGCACATTACCAATGGTGAATTATTCATAAAAACAGGTATAAAAAATATACTATGTTACCTTTAGGAGCAACTAGGAGGCACAATTCATTGAGTGTCAGGCCTGGAGTTAGGAAGACTCATCTGCTTGAGTTGTTATCTGGCCTCTGACACTTACAAGTTGTGTGACCCTAGGCAAGTCACCTAATTCTACTTACCTTAGTTTCCTCATCTATAAAGTGAGCTGGAGAAGAAAATGGCAAATCACTCCAATATCTTTGCTAAGAAAATCCCAAATGAGGTTTCACATCCTCTGGATGGTCAAATTCTCTGGCAAAATGACACAATTACGTATTGCTTCGACCAGCACCAAGAAGTCTCAAAGCTCAGACAAGCAGTGGACAATCATGAACAAGTTATGATCATGTAGCCTGGCAATGAATCAAACTTGTCACACTGTTATTGTTACCCCTCTTTGTCAAGCCTGCAGCTCATTGTGAAACCATTAGTATAAGTTTTGAGATTCACACACACTTTCTCGAATCCCTCTGAGTGGGTTCCCAACACATGTCTAATCCCCTCCTTGCTTGAAGGTCTTCCTCCTCAGATTAAAATTAAACTTCCATTTGGTTCCTGACTCTCCTTTCTCTAGCCTGCTCTGCTGGGCTCCAGCCACACACAGGTTAGAGACTGGTTTGGTCCAGATGACAAAGTGAAATTATTTTCCTATTTTAAAGTCACTGATAACATTGAGACAAAAGCAGTCATTTGCAAAGTCATAGATCCTTATTTTTTTTTTTCTTTTTAAGATTCTTCCTCCTTCCTGTCATTGATAGTGTTCATATTAAATACAGTGTTTAGGCAAAGACAGAAATAGGACATGGTAAGTATTGATATGAACTTTCAGATGAATTATGGGTTCTTAATTTGATATTCTTCTTACAGTTCCATTTTTAATAAGATCAGAACCATAAGCTGGTTTTCACCACATAGATTAATTACTGAAAAGCCAAATTTAGAGGATTGTATGAAATTGTATTGACTTTTTGATAGCAGCTTTCAGGTAGTCCAATTATTCCTGGTTCTCTTCTTCATCTGTTCTCCAGATCAGTTGTTTTTCTTATAAGATGTTTCATATTCTTTTTTTCCATATATATATATATATATATATAATTTCATGATCTCCTATAACTTCATTGTCTTTCCCTTGCCCAATTCTAATTTTAAGAACTCATTTTCTTCCTTAAGATTCTGGATCTGCTTTTCCTAATCCTCTTGTTTTGGGATTGACTTTTTGTTTTAAGTTTTTCCTCAAACTCTCTCATTTGATTTTTAAAGTCTCTTTTTGAGTTCTTCTATGAATTCTTTTTGGGCAAAAGATCATTTGACATTGCTCTTTGGGGTAAAAGAGGCTTTTTTTCCTTCAATATTCTCTTTGGAAGATAATCCCAGTCTTCTGTATTCCCAAAGTAACTTTCTCCTTTGGCTGTGTTTTTATTTTTCAATTTGTAGCAACTGATTTTTTTTTTTTTGTAATCAATTCTAATCATGGATTATGGAGAATGGTGCCTCTGGTCTCATGAAGGTCCTTCTTCGGTTTTCCCCTCTAACTTGGAACAGAAACCAAGAACTTTAACTTCCTGCAAGTACTCACAGCCAGCAGCATCCCTGGCCCACTGTTTCACTTATAAGGTGTGTGCTGGTTCTTTCTCACCAAGGGCTGCCTCTTAGCAGCACATATGGGTCTGGCATTCCTTATCAGCATAGGTTCCCTCGATCTTGCTTGCCTGAGATGCTTGATTCCCAGCACTGTCCAGGAAGTGAAAGTTCCTGTGACTAGGGCTGTGGCTGCCTCCCAACCCAGCTAGCCCCAGGGTTTGTCCTTTCTTCTTTCAGCAGAACTAGCTTGGAGATGTTGACTCTTTACCTTGACCAAACCTTGGTCCAGGTATTTTTCTTCAAATCTGCATTGTTCCAGGAGGACCACTGTTTTGCCAAAACTCCTGTTTATACTTATTGCTTTATGTTCTCCCTGAGGTGCTATTTTATCGTTTGTGGGGGAAAACTGTACAACTTTGAATTTTCTGACCCACTTCACCATCTTCCCAGAATTTTCTCTTAAAATTCATTCTTAAAAAAAATGTTAACTGCTATGATAATATTAAAGAAAGTATATGGTGTTTTAAGATTTGCAAGAAATTTTATGTCTTCTGTGTATAGTTTCAGTTATAAGAGTTTTCAAGGGTATTGTTCACCAATTTATTATGAGAAATTTCAAATATAAACCAAAACAATTAATCTGATGCAGTTGACACCAAAAAAAAAGATGTCCTTTTTGTTCCTTACTGGGAAAATAATTGTAGCAGCGTTTGTTTAGCAAATTCTTGGCATGTAAATGAATTATTTAGTATCAAATAATGGAAAACATGTACATCTCCTGCTGGGAAATGTAGTCATGTTTTTAGCATTGTATAAGGACCAAAAATAATATGTTGTTTTACACTGAAACATTTATATTTGCTTCTTACACTTCTATTTAGTTATAATAAGAATTAAATAGAGAAGAGTGATGCATCCCTCTGGAAAATGTTCTCTTTATATTTCAGAATAATTTGGAGACTAAAAAGCAAACACCAAAAGAATATTAATTACATTACTACATAAAAAATGTATATTTTCAATGCTCTGCATCAATATCATTTTAGAAAATTTAATCATATAGAAATATAGATGTAAGATATATTGTTATGGAATTATGAAGAAACCATTTTGAAAAGGAAAAGTTCTTTGTTTTATCTTTATTTTTTCTTTCCTTCTTTTTAAAATTATAGTTTGCATAATTTGACTTTATTAAAGTAGAACACTGTAAGCCTGATATAATTTTATTTCTTTGATAAGAGATGATGATATTCATTTGTTATGCATCCTTTATTTGGTTCAGTACAGTGTTCAGGTAAATAAGCACTGGTGGTAACAGGCTCATAATAGATGTTCAACAAATGTCTATTGACAGCCTGACTGATGAGTGGGCAGGGAACACAACTGTTTTCTAATTTATGTGTGTGCTAGGTTTACTAGGTTGCAGCAGTTTCAGAGTTCAGTGGAATGTAACATAATAGAATCCACAGAACTTCTATTACCTCTTCCCCAAACTAAACTTAAACTATATCAGTTTTCAATCAATCAGTTCTTCTACATGCAAAAGTCTTGTCCATAACACAATAAATGTTGCACTGCTTTGTGATAGGAAAATTAGCTAGATTTGAAATTAGAGGACATGGGTTCAAATTTTAGTTATTTTTTTTTTTGAGCAAGTATGGAGAAGGAATTTAACCTCTCTGGGTCTCAATGTGATTGATTTGCCAATATATAAAGTGCCTTTGAAGGTCCTTTAACCCTCCAAATCCATGATCGCATGACTAATGGGAAAAAGCACCAGCTATTGTAATTACTAGGCTTTTTGTTTAACAAGTATCTTGAGTTGGAATGAGGAAAGTCAAAGGTGTGCTGTTTCTCTTCCCAAAGAGCTGAGTTGGCAAAATTGTGAAATAGTTGGAAGATATTTAAAGCATAACTAAACCTTGATAGTTTTTTTTTCAATATCCCTCTTCCTCTATCTTGAATGCTCTTTCACACACATAGTCAAGGATCATAATCTGCCTGGGGCAAGCTGTGGCATAATACAGACAATTTACATTTCTTAAAGATATCATCCTGGAAGTCTGAAACTGAACCAAAAAAAAAAAAATGTGTTTGTGTGTGCGTGTGTGTGTGTTTGGGTGTGTGTAAAACCTCTTTCATGGGGCAATGAGTAAAAAAGCTGATAATTCAAATCAATTCAATTCAAATCAAAGAGCACCTAAATATACACATGTACGAAGGTATTAAACCTGTAAAGATAAAATAATACACTAGACTCTTCTTTTGCAGTGTTAACAATGACTGGACCAAAAGAGTCAGTAATATTGTTTAAAGTAAATTTGGGAACAAGTTTATAGTTGATTGCCCTTATGGTCTTTCCTTGGCCCTGAACTATTTGTTTATTTCTTTTTATTAATGACTTGGATGGCAAGCTTCTCAAATTTGTATATAACTCAGAGCTCTGAGGATTAGTTACTGCAGACAAAAGTTGGGATTCAAAAAGACCTAGACAAGATCAAATATATTAGATTCAACTGAATAAAAAAAATTAAGTTGAGTTAAATATAAAGTTTTAAATTGGGGCTAAGTAAATAAAAAAGAATTATAACTAGCAATTATGCAATACTTTAGAGGTATCAAGTGGTAGTAAATAAAGAGAAGGACCTGGAGTCAGGACAACCTGAATGCAAATCCAGCTTCACATATTTACCAGCTGTGTGATACCAGGCAAGTAATTTAGTCTGTTCCTCTCAGTTTCTTCAACAGCAAAATGAGTATAATAATAGCACCTACTTCCCAGCAGTTGTTGTAAGGACCAAATGCGGTGATATTTGTAAAATATTTAGCACAGTACCTGGCATATAATAGAAACTATATAAAATTATTGTTGTTATTATTGTTGCTGCTGCTGCTGCTGTTTTTAGCATATTTTTTTAAGGTGCTTGACAGACATCTTATTTTTTCTTTAAAACTCCCTGTGAGGCATATATTACTATTACTTCCATTTTACAATCAGGAAACTGAGCCATATGAGTTTAAATGGCTTGTTTGGGGTTACCAAGGTAGTAAATATCTGAGACGGGATTTGAATCCACATCTTCCTGGATCATGGTGCCACATAGCAGTCACAAACCATGCTACCCCTCTAATTTCACAAGTATATAGTCAAGGAGGCATGGCTAGAGAAGAGTTTTTTTTTTTTTTATTTGATTACAAGAAGGCAATGAGTCAATAGTATGATATGGTAGACAAGAAAGTTAATTAAATTTTAGGATTAATTGAGAAATACAATTTCTAGGGCTAAGAGCTGTCCTACTTTGTTCTGCCCTAATTACTTTAGGAAGGATATCGATAATGAAAACCAAACCAAACAAACAAACAAACAAAAAATATGACAATCTGTGTAGTTCAGCAAATAGAATAGTAAAAGGCTTTGCAGAGTCTGTGACATATTCAGATTGTCTGGTAAAAATGAGGTCAAACTCATCCTGAGTTTTTCCAAATTTAACAAGGCTGTTCCTAAGATAGCAGGCATATATTTCATCACTCGTTCTATTCATAATATTTTGCCTACTTTATAGTAATTTTGAGAGCATGTACTTCATTAGCATAGCTTTCTAGAAGTCAGAATCATACTCAAATGATGAGATATCAGATGAAAAGATGGAATGTCTCATACAGTGAATAGTAAGCATTCCAATTTGGTGAGAACACAGAATGTAGGAAATGTACAATGAATAGTGTAGTAAATGTATCAAGGTAAATGTCAAATCAAGCTTTGCATGGAGGCAATAAGGATAAAGATTCTTCAGCAGAGGAGAGATATGAAACCAGTTGGTACAGAGGGCTTTTAAATAAGGAACAGTTTAAATCAGAATGGTTCTATTTTGAGTGGACAAAAGAGAATATATGTGGAGATAGAATCTGTAAGGCTTGATTATTGATTAGATGCCAAGGGTAAATGATAACGAAGAGATGAAGGTGATTCAGTAATCATAAAGCTGGGTGACTTGGAGGGATCAAGTTTTGATGTTTTGTAACATCAAAAAATAAAAATAAAACAAGTTAGGGAGACTGGTGGGTTTAGGTGGAAAATAATGAGTTTCATTTGGGGAATGTTGAATTGTGTACAGCTATGTAACATATAGTTTGAAAGTTTCCATAAATTGTTGATAGAACTAGCAGGGAGATTAGAGTTTATGCATACCACCATTTGTGCATGTGCGTCAAAGACAGAGACAGAGAGATGTAGACATAGAGAGACAAAAATTTAGTAGGCATCTGACAGAGGTTGATAATGGAATCCACAAAGCTGATAAATTTATTGAAAAAGATCACTAGAAACACAGGAGAAAAAGATTCAGGATTGATCCTTGGAAGAAACCCACAGTTAGGGAATATGATATGGATGATTTTCAATTCTGCAAATTATGTAACTTGTATCATCTTAGACAAGTCACTTCACATCTCTAAATTTCACTTTTTCCCATTCTTTATGCCCAATTTAATATTATTTTCTTTCTTTTCTGTTGTTGATGCTTCTGCATATTTCATAGAGACTAACTCATTCTTCTTTATGATCTATACCCTAGTAGTTCTTAGGATACTATAATATTTCTCCTTTCTGAACACTAATTTTTCTCTCTCTTTTGCTTACTACAAATCTTCCCCCGCTTAATTGTGAGAAATCCTTTAATGGACTCATCTTCTTTTTCAACATTCTATCGCCTGGCAAACTTTTCCATTCTTACTGTTTTAACTGCATCACTATACAGATGAATTCTGAATTTTTATCTTTCCCTTAAATCTTCCTTCTGAATTCTATCCACTTTTTTATTGTTGCTTCTTGTTTTCCCCACCTGGATATCCTGTGGACATCTCAAAGTTAGCATTTCTAAAATGCATTGTATTATCAGACCATGTTTGTCTTCCTTTCCACATAACCTTTCTAGTATAACCACCATTTCTGTTTTCTACAATAAAATGTGATCCTAGTCTCTCCCTTGCTCTACAGTTCTAATTGTTAATCATGTCATTTCTCCCCACCTAGAACCTCTTAGAGTTAGTCAATCTGCTCCATCTGCCATTACCCTAGAATCTCATATAAACTATTTTAATACTTTTCCAGTTGGCTTTTGGTGTGTTGATTTATCACCACAGCAATTGATTCTCCACATTGCTGATGGAGAAAAATTTATACTTTGCCACTAAAATCATGTAACACCCCTCCTTAAAAATATTCAATGACTTAACTACCAACCAAATACCCCAAATGCCTGTGGACTGAAGGGCAGCTATAATCTGGTTTCAAGAGCCCTGACTAGCCTTATTTATGTCATATTTTTATGATCTATGTAATACTAAATGGCTACTTTACATTCCCTGTCCTTTTGTAATCTCTTATGTATTAGGGAATTTCCCCTTGGGTAAGATCAGGAATTCTCTTCTCTGTTTACCTGAGATATCTTGATCACAATGGGAGAGCTCAGTATAACCTTCCTGATTCCTTTTGGTATCAAGCAATAACTGGGGAATTTGCTATTTAATGTGCAACTGATGATTGCCAGAGAAGGAAAGGGAGTCAAGACTTTAGGACACTCCTTTGAGGACACTCCTTGGTTAAATGACAGTAATCAGGAGACTAGCATGAATTCCTCCCCCTCACACATTTTCCCAGATAAGTATTATTTAAGGAGAAAGATAGATAATATTTATCCCACCTTCCAAGGAGAGAAATGTGGTTAATCTCATGTCCCCTAATCTCAGTTCTTCCTTAATGCCATAATCAGTGTCTCTTGAAGAGAGGAGTGGGCAATAGCTCAGGGCTATCTGTTTACCCATCCTTGCCAGCTGTATTTAGACAAATAGAAGTTGCCATAAATATAAACTACATAGGTAAGACATACAGGAAGACTACATCTGAAATGGAAATCTATACTTTAAAATTATTTCTAGTCACATTCTATGCTGTTATCTTAAACTGAATATTTACCAGTTTCAGTTGCATAATTTTCTCTTTGTATATTCTCTGAATGAAGAAGGGTAAGCAAAATTAAAAAGAAAAGTTCTACTATTTTTTGTAGTTAACTCGAATATGGGAAGTTTCTCATGTTCAATTAATTCAGCAATATAGTTTGCCAATTTTACTGCAATTTCATTGATAAAGCTGTTTACTATCAAAATATGGGGGAATGATGTATGTCAGGTCTGTATCTTCGTGACTAAGTATGTTCAATAATTTACTGTTGGTTTCTCACTTTAATCATGGAGGTCATCAGTATATGAAACTATGTATTTTATTAATGTTGAAACTTGTTGATGACACCATAAATAGAATAAGGATGATATAGGATCTTTGAGTTGCTTCAATTTGCATTTTTCTGATTTTTAGTCATTTGGAGAACTTTTCATATGGTTGTCGATATTTTGGATTCCTTCATTTGAGGAAAGTCATATTCATATCCTTTGATCATTTAACTATTGGCTAATGGCATTTAGTCATATAAATTGTAATCAGTTCCTCACATATCTTGGATATGAGGCCTTTACCTTAGAAACTTGATGAAAATACTTCCACCTCTCCATTTCCCTTTTTCATTTAATTTCATTATTTTCGTTTACTCAAAATTTTCAACTTCATTAAATTCTGTGATCATATTTATTCCTTTTTTAATCTCACAGTCTTCCTAATCCTTGTGTTTAAAAGATAATTTCTTCCTTATTTTTCTCTTTTGCCACTAATGTTACTTTTAATGTCTAAGTAATGCATCCATTTGGAATTTATTGCAGTGCATGATATGAGATACAATTTCTATTCATTTATTTTCTAGGTTTCTCAGCAGTTTATATCAAGTAGTGAATCCTTGCCACAGGAACTGCAGTCTTATATTAACACAATGATAATGTGATTATTTGCTTCTGTATGTTGTATATTTAATTTACTCCATTGCTTTACCTCTGTGTTTTTAAATAAATGCAAACTCTTCTAATGCATAATATTTTTGAGGTATATTTTGTGAGCTATTACTGCTATGGTCAGTTCTTTCTTTTTTATGTTTTGAAGCAGAGGGACTAGCAGGATGGTGTTGGTCTCTTCAGTAATAGGGAAGGTAGAATTTGGGAAAGAGTTATATGGAAGTAATATAGAAGGAAAAGAGAAGGTGGCACAGAACCCCATGGAACAAGGAGGTTAGAGGGAATATTCTGAATGAAAACCCAGCAAAAGATGGAAAAGGAAGCTGTCAGATAAATTTTTACTTGCTTATTTCGCAGTTAAAAAAATGAGGCAGATGGAGGTTAAGTGATTTGTCCAAAGTCACACATTTAGTATGTGTCAGAAGTGGGATGAAAACCCAATGCTTCTGATCCTAAAATCACTCTTCTTGTGCCAAGCTGGCATTGTAAACATATGCTCATGTTATATTAGGGACGCTGTGTTAATACATTTTAAAGTGAATACTTCACAAGTAACAGTATTTTCTCTGAGGCTATGCCTAGGATAACGGAATTCATGAGACTTTTATTTTTCAACTAATATAACTGTATCACAATGGACACTGTATAAGGACATAAAAATGTGTCTTTGACATGCTTTTAAATCTTTGGAAAACTTGCTTCTTTTCACAATAGAAATGAAATAATTATGTACTAAAGAATAGGTACCATTATATTATGTGCTTCACTTAAAAATATGATTATTATATTGAGAACCTCTAGAATAGACCTTTTGAAGTTATGACTATTATGGATATTATACATTACCATCACTTTATTTAAAAAATATTACAACCATAATGTATCTTCTTTGATTGAATTTATTAACATTTGTTACCTTTTAAATTAGCACATTTGACTATGCAATATGGCTAATATAGTTTAAGAAATACAGTGTGTTTGTGTTTGTGTGTGTGGTTGGGTGTAGGACTTTCCTTAATGCCACCTTACTTTAGAGTTATGCTTTACAAATTTCAAACATGTCCACAGATCTCTCATTTAATCATTGCTGCAACTGAGGTAAGCATTAATGTTCTTATTGCCCAAGAAGGTAGCAATACTTGTCCTTTCTCCTTTGCCTTAGACAACTGGAAACAGCTGAGTCACAAACCTCCACCTAAAATCCCTACCTCCTCTTTTGCTATCACCTGACATAGGAGTCATGTCTCATCTCTATTCTTGGCTAATGTCTTGGAGGCATTTTTACTCTGGGGTCTATTGCTGTTTATCTAAGCAGTAGCAACTCTGCCTTGAAGCATCTAAGAAAAGTAATGTCTCAGTCCTCCATAACTATCAAGTCTCTTACTATCAGGACACAATCTAGAACCAGAAATTCAATCACCACACCTAAACAAGAGCTAATTGGGGGTATATTCTGAATGAGTGTCCATTTCCATCATTTAGGAGTGAGACAAAGGAACTGGAGTCAAAGACAAATTCATCTGGTCTCTGGATATTCAAATCTCAAATATTTACTCATCTTACCTATATATCTAGCCTAATCTTCCTCTAGCCTTCCACAACCCTCATGTGTTTTCAGGGAAGTAAAGAAGATGTTACTATTTTGGCTCAGATGCTCCCTTTATCATTCCCTTTATCATCATATGAGCATAAATTTGGGGTCCACAGTCATTCGAATTTCATCCTTTGACTAGCAAACATCTATTTCCCATTCTTTTGATCTTTGTGATTTATGAATCACAGTCTGGCAAAGGAAAAAAAAATCCCTTTTATTTCTCTCTGAATCTCAATACCTCTCTCTTTCTCTGCTTTTCATGTTCTGTCCTTGCCTTCCCCTTTGAAACTTCTATCATTTACCAAAAATTCTTCTTTTTCTTTGTCTCTTCCTTTCACAAGTTTTCCATCTTCTTTCCCTGATGTCTCCACACAGGAAAATAAATGTGACCAACTTCTTCAGTGTTTCTTGTTTCTTCTCTGATTTACTCCTAATACACTGAGTCCAAGAAGAGCAGTTTACATAGCCCTTGCTCCTCTTCGCAACATATTCTTAGTATAAGAAGTTCTTTAACTTAAGGATAAGAAATGAAATAATCAAAGATAACTGTCATTTCAGTGGAAATGAAGAAATGGAAATTATTCCCACTAAACAAAGCTTCGTTCATATCCTTCTCAAAAGTAGTGATGTGGCATCCTCCTCTTCTTACTCAACTTCAAGCATTAAAGAAAAAATACTCATTTTCTGTTCTAAGAAATCAAAAATCAGTACACCTCTTGCTAAGTATGCCAAGACATTATATAGCTTTCCTTTTATGCTGAATCTCAAGTTATTCTTAAATATACATAACAAGTAATATCAACTAAACATCTATATTTCTGCATCTCTCCAGATTATATCAAATAAATTATTCATTCTTTTACTGCAGTTGAGTTTTTATTGAACATATATTTATCTTTTTAAAATTCAATAGAATAAGAACTCAATTTATGAATTTCATATTTATGTTGATTGATAAATTAGACTGCTTCATTTACACCAAAATGATTTCATATTGTTCTGTAAATGCATTTCATTTTAAACCCCATTTGGGATCACAAATATATATATATATATATATATATATATATATATATATATATATATATATATATATATATCAATAGAAATGGATAGATTTTTCAATGAAACAACTCAAGAATTTCAAATAATTTATATTATCAAATGGATTGCTGAAAGTTGATAAGGTTAGTTTTAGAGAAAAATAATTTTATATGTGCTATGAATTTGATAAATCTTTCCTCCTTATCATATTTTGCATTTTCTACTACTGAGAATTCCAAAGATATTTTTTCTATATGAAATCTGTCAAAAGGAAGAGGTTTCTTCACTGGAGTTGACCAGTGTTTTACTTGTGTGGGTGTGTGGATGTCATGTATACACATGCACACACACACACACATACACTCACAACCACACACATATACACATATTACATACATAGAGATAGATAGATAAAGAATCTCTGTTTTATGTTGTATAATTGATGGGTAATATATTACTTCAATTCTCTGTGAAGTCTGTATGAGAAAGTATGAACTAGAATCTCTCAAGATAACTTAGCATGAACTTAGTGAGACCTTAACACAATGACACATATTAACACAATGACACATACCTTTCAGTGATGCTCACAACACTGGTAGATACATGATATTATTATCCTCATTTTATGTTTGAGAATACTGAAGGAAACAGAGGTTAAGTGACTTACTCAGGTCACACAGCTAGTGAGCATCTGATGTAGGATATGAATTAACATGTTTCATTTGACTATAGTCTCAGAGCACTTTTCTCTATGTAATCAGTCTCTTTGCCTTTCTTTGTATGTCTGGTTTTTGCACAGTGCCTGGTACATAGTAGACATTTAATTAAATTTTAGTGATGGATTGAAATTGGTTCATTGAAATATATAGAACAGGGATAGCTGGATAGAGAAGTGAATAGAGCAACTAGCTCTGGAGTCAGCAGGATCTGAGTTCAAACCAAGCCTTAGATACCTGATTGTTTTGTGACCCTGGGCAAGTCACTTAACCCTCTTCCTCTCAAAGTAAAAAGAAATAAAATAATGGAAAAAGAAATATGTAGAACAGAGGAACTGATTAATACTCATTTATGTATTGTGCATGGCTTTGTGAAGGGTAGACTAATAAAAAAAATAGAAAAGAGAGTATTTTTGCATTTTCTTTGGATCCAAATCACAGTGCTTAATTATGGTTCATAGTCATTGTTTCTAACACTTGTTTAAGAAGCCCTTGTAACAAATGGCCTCCCGTTAGCACCTTAATTGTAACAGATTATTAATCAAATGAAGAAACTAAAACTAAAAGCTTCTGGGGATTGTGAAAGGAAGTATAAGGAGGAAGTATAAGTTATTTTAAAAAATCAGTATCCTAGAATTTTGACAAATGATTGAATGTGAAAAATAACTGAGGTTACGGCCAAAAAATACATGATTTCATATTTCTATATATCCATGCAGTGAATATGGATAAGAAATATGAGTTGGATGTTTAACACAAAAAGGTGAGTATGAACCACCTTATATAGTGAATACAGGATAAAACATCATTATTGTTGTCATTCACAAAATATATAATAAGACCACAGGAAAGCAGCAGGCAATAGAGACAGTCTGAAATTCATAACCATGAACATAAAAATGATTCACCCACATAAGTGTTCTTGTGATGTCTTCTAATATGTGTCTTTAGATTATGTAGCTACTACCATGGGGTAAATCATAAAACAGAAACAAAGGATATGAAAATCAGGAGATGCTAAGAAAGAAGACCTGGGCCAATAGCAGAGTCCCAGAAAAGATTGCCTAATATATTATTCTACCTCATCTGTATTTTGCATTTATACTGTCAGATATTCTACCATTTAGACATTCACTTGGGATAACTAAGGTCCTTGATTAGCCTTTCTTTTGTATTGGAATCCCCACTGCTTTAAACAGTAGATTCTCAATAAATTTGTACTCAATTTAGCTGAACTGAAACTTCATACATAAAGCATATATCTCAGGAAAGATTGAATCTTTCACAGATAAAGACAAACTAGTTGATTCAGTTTAGATTCTTTTGTTTTTCTGATTACAGAAAACAACATTTGTTAAGTTATAGCTAGAACTGAAGTTACAAAAAAAAAAGGTTCCTCCCAATCCAAGGTTTTCTTTTTCCTTGTTCACATGGGTGGTGCTGTTGAGTGTAGTTTCCAGTGTGAGAATGAGGCACAACTGTAGAGAACTCCTGTGGCCAAGGTTAATTCATGACTCTTAAATCTAGAAATCATTTTCTTTATTCTCTACTCTTTGCTGAGCTCAATGAATCACCATCTTTCTAGAAGGTTTTACAGGTGTTTTTCCGGGTTGCACTCTTATAGGAACAAGCCACTAGTATACCTAAATAGGTGTCAACACAAGTATATATAAATTTGCATCCTTTATCTTGGGGTAGTAGTGTAAGATAATCAATTTGCCAAATTTAGGCTGGTACTTTTCCCCAGTTCATTCCTTTTTCAACTGACATATATAACATCCCTCTGCTACTTGTTTTAACAACCAATGAGAGGTAATAATACCCCAGAACTGTGCCCACTGGTGTGTGATCTGGACTCCTAAATGGCAGGCTGCTTGATGGACCCATATTGCTAGAACCAGATCATCAATTGGTATTAGAGTAGGGATAATATGTTGAGTAGTAATGTTTGCTAGTCGATCAGCATGTGCATTGTATTCCCATTCTGGCGTGGAGAGGGCCTCGTGAGCATCTACATGAAAAACTGACAAATTAGAAACTAAAGACATGTTCCATATATCTTCCCATAATTCTTTGCCTCAGATGTGTTTTCCAAGGATTTCTCAATTTTTATATTTCCATATGGGCATCCATGTAGCTAACCCTTTAGCTACTGCCTATGAATAAATGAATATATGACACTGTCCCCTTGTTCTGTTTTGATAGCTTGATGTACCACCATAAGTTCAGCATATTGACTACTTCCACCTATCCCAGTATTTTCCAAAGTCTTCCTGATACTTGCGTTATAGGCTATCCCTTTCCGATGTTTTTTGTGGCCCAAATATTTTGCTCTCCCGTCAGTAAATCATGCATGTCTCTTTTGTTCTTCAGTTAATCCATCACATCGCTCATGTCATTTTACCAAGGATTGTAACAACTGTTGCTTTGGTTAAGAGGGTGCTTCGTTTCCCTCAGTATCTATGTTTGCTATAGATTCATGTAAAGCAGAAACTCCACTTTTGCCTGCTTTAGATCTATTTTGAATATCCCATTTCAATTTAATTATGCTAGCTTCCTGTGCATATCAAACTCTATGAGAAGCTGGGTACTCATTACCCAACTCATAATTGGAATTCCAGGTCTTAATATTGCCTCATGACCTAAAGTCAGCTGTTCATTCTTTACCAAAACCCAAAATGCAGCTAACAACTGATTTTCAAAAGGGGTATATTGAGCTCCAGAAGAAGGGAGTTTCCAAGACCAAAATCCTAAGTGTGCATTTCAGTTTTTTGTTTTTTGTTTTTGGGTTTTGTTTTTTTTTTGCCATAAACTCCAGTTTCCATATTCATCCAATACAGGCACTTGTAATTCCACCAGGTCACTTTGCATAGGTTATAATTCTAGGGTCAACTGTATAACAGCCTTTGCTTCTTAAAAAGCTTTACTGTCCTCAAGTCCCCAATAAAATTCATATTTTTTCCTAGTAATTTTACATAAGCGTTTCAAAATTTGTCCTACATATGGTAAGTGATGTCTCCAATATCCAAATAATCCTATAAACTTTTGGGCCTCTTTCTTATTGGTGGAGATAGGAAAATCCTGAATCTTTTGTTGGCATGCAGGAAAATCTCTCATAGCCCCTGATTTCATTGTATACCCCAAAACTTTAAGGTGTGAGCTGGTCCTTGAATCTTTGCAGAGTTAATTTCCCACCCTTTGCTGTTCATATGCTCAGTTAAAAGTGTCAGACTCTTCTCTATTTCTTCTACAGTCTCTCCTTGTGTCATAATATCATCTATGAAGTGGGTAACCTGCACTCCAGTTAGCTTTAATTCATCCAAATGTTCTGCCACAATCTTAGGAAAAATAGTGGGGTTATGCAGATATCCTTGTGGAAAGCATGGAAATGTATACTTTGACCCTGCCAAGTGAAAGCAATTTGGTCCCATTGTTTTAAATATATTGGGATAGTAAAGAAAATTGACTAAATCAGTAACTGCATACCATGTCCCATCATATTTCTGGATCTTTTCTATTAAGTTAATGATATCTGGAACAGTAGCATACAAAGGAGGATTGATTTTATTCAATTATCTATAATCCACTGTCATTCTCCATGTCCCATCTGACATTCTTACTGACCAGACAGGATCATTTCATCAAGAGGCTACAGAGACTAACATTCCTGCTTCAACATATTCCTTTAGTAATCTCATCTTTTCCACCTGGCACATGATACTGCTTTAAAGTAATCACTTCAGAAGGTTCAGGTAAAGTGATTGAATCCAGTTTTATTTTAACCACTAAAACTATTAATTCCTGTCTTCTTTACTGAAAACTGGTATCTCCCCTCAGGTAAATTTAGAGTCATACCTCTCAATATATCTATTCCAATGATGTATTCAGGAATGGGTACAATTACCATGGTATACTCTTTTTTAGGTAATTGTCCAATTATCTTTATTAGTTTGATTTGTCTGGTTGATATTTCAACCCCTCCCAGTCCTGTGATGGTGATAGGAGTTCCATGTTTAAACTTATCAGGATTTCCTAAAAGGGAGGACTGTGCCCCAGTATCTACTAATGCCCTACTTACAGTATTTGATCCATTTTTCCAATATATGGTCAAATTGATATGGGGTTTGCAATCCTCTCTATGTATTTCTTTAATCTGAACAGGGGTTCAGTCAACTTCCTATTCTCCCTGAGGGTGAGACAACCTTCGATACAAGGGTTCAGGAAGATCTGTAGGGGGAAGTTTTTACTTCTATATTTTCTCTAGTATCAAGTCCATTTTCTTGGTACAGTCTGTATAGTTCATTAGTTGGAAAACCATCTATGCTTCCAATGTCCCTGATCCCAATAGAGCAGTAAATAATTCTTTCCTTGTCAATTTATTTTTATTTTGATTCCACATTTACTCTTCTCTCTCTAGGAATTTTGTGTTTTCCACAGTCTCCTAAGACACTTAGCTGTGAAATCTTATACAGCACCTCTGAAAGAGGGACCCTATTTCCCCAGTTATTATAGCCAAAATTAAATGTTTGTAAGTAGTGGGAGCTGTCTTCACTATTATATCCCTATGGTAAACTGCAAAGGGAATATCATAGTAGGCATCTGCATTTCTGATCATTATGGCAGCCTACATTAACTCCTCCTTTAACTTTCTAATACAGTACCTAAATGAATACCAGGGCCTGTCTCCACTAGGCCACATAGAGTCAGTAGGATACTGCCTACTGCAGCCTTCTGCAGTCAAAAGTAATACATTAGTTGTATTTTTATCATCTTGAATGTTGTAAGCTTTAAAGGCTTGCTGTACAAAAGAATTCTGACTAATACCTATAAATTTCAAGCAATCCACACTATCTATAGATATTCCTCCTTCTACTTCATCACTGATTTTCACTCCAAGATATTAATGATTCTCCCATCCTTTGGGTGAATCAACTCAAAATAGCTTTGACCTCCTACTGAGTAAAGTCTTCATTTTTTTTTCCCTCATTATTTCCCTAAACACTGTGTTATCTCCTTGGTTTTCCTGTTTCTGCCTCACTATTAGGCATACTTCTGCCTGAGAAACTTCTCCCTCTAAAATTATTACACTTCCTTGTTGTGACTTTCTTAAGTCTGGCAGTTAGGCTGAGTCTGTACAAAGGTCACATGTGCATTTATTTTGTCAGTCATCAGCTTCTTCTGAGCTAATTGAACAGTCATTTCAGATCCTCCAGCCTGCTCCTTAAAAGGAGAGCCTGAAGACTGAGAATTCCCGTGCAAGCTAACTTTTTTTTTCCTTCTGAATTTTTTTCTTAAGCAGCTCATCTCTGTTTTTACACATAGTATGGTAATGTGCTAATAAAATCCAACCTCTCCCACTCACCCAAAACAGCTCCTTCCCTGGGCTAACTGGAATTCCTTACAAACACTTTTCCAAGTATCTAGGCCTCCCCTCCTGTAACCTTTCTTCCCATTTTTCACAAGTCCAGTGTTTTAACCCATTCTCTGACTAGCAAGGAACACATTAAATCATCCCAAGCTGGGATATTAGTTTCTTCCTCTAAATTCTTTCTGCCTCCAAATAGAGATTGTTTACCCTATGATCCTGTTCATAACACCAAATGTATCGCTAAGGCAATATTCACAGAACTGGTAGTGACTATGAATATGCTAGCATAGTTTTCAGTCACAAATATAAAAGAGTTTCTATATAGAGGGTAGAAGAAAAATATTTACTTAGACACAAGAAAGGCAAATTCCAGAACCAGAAAGCAAAATCTGTCATGGTGACCAAGAAATTAATACACATGATAACCACAGGGAGCAAAGCCATTCGCAAGCCGCCCCTCCTCTGCTGGGGCCTTCTCACAAGCAGGCACTCACTAGCCTGAACCTTGACATACCTGCCTGCCTACCTGCATCCTTTCTCTTTTGACCCAACTGTGCTAAGTCACTTCCTCCAAGTTCTGCTCCATCCTTCCTGTTCCAGCTCTTCAGGAAGCTCCTGACACCACATGTGTCTTATACTTTTCCATTTGATTTACTATTACACATGGTGAAATCTGTTGTTTAAGAAAATCATTTTGAAAAATGGCAGAGTAAAAAGATGCACATACACTACCACTTGCCCCACAGCCCATAAAATACCTGAAAAAAATGAATCTCAACGAATTCTAGAGCAGCAGAAGCCACAGAACGCCAGAGTGAGATTTTCAATCCAAAGTAACCTGAAAGGCCAATAGGAAAGGTGTATTGCACAGAACACAGAGCAGACAGAGCACAGCCCAGTCTTGGCCATGTGGCACCAGGAGGAACAGAACCAGAATAGGAATTGGGGGTGAAATCCCCAAAGCAGTGGAGGTTCTCAGATCCTTCAACCCACAAACACCAAAGGCAGCTTCAAAGGTCAGTGAGAAGTCTTTTTCACCTTGGTGACAAGAGAAGAGGGTCCTCACCTGGTCGCGGGCCCAGGCAGCAGCTATGGTAGCAGCAGTGGTGTAGCAGCAGTGGTAGGAACAGCAGCAGCATCATGGATTTTTGGAGCCCTCCACCTAAAGGCCATGGTTGAATTGAGCTGCTAATCTGAATCCCAGGCCTGAGTAGCAACTTTGACCTCAGGCTAAAGCACATGGGGGAATTGAACAACTGATCTGAATTTCATCCACCAGCCCAGCCCAGGAGTGAGGAGGAGCACTGGCTTGGAAGAACTGGAGGCAAATGTGGAGTGGGAATTCTACTATTCACAGATTCTGGGCAAAAAAGTTTTTGGTTGCTTCCAGATCAGTGTACAGACCAGAAGAATAGTAAACCTCTCTCCCTTGATTATGCTACCTTGG
The DNA here is from genome assembly GCF_028372415.1 of Notamacropus eugenii. NCBI lineage: Eukaryota > Metazoa > Chordata > Mammalia > Diprotodontia > Macropodidae > Notamacropus > Notamacropus eugenii. Next base: position 253,814,145 of record NC_092877.1, on the reverse strand, counting down.
AGGAACTGAGTGTCCCCAGAGTGTACCCTCCTTTTGACAAAGAACTAAAAAAGACAAGCAACTGGCTAGGAAAATGCCCCAAAAAGAGGAAAAAAAATAAGCCATAGAAGGTTATTTTCTTCATGAACAGGTATTTTCTCCCATCCTTTCCAATGAGGAAGACCAATGCATATCCATACCTTCAGAGGAAGTGAAAGCTTTCAAAACCTCCAAAATAAATATGCAATAGTCAAGTAAAAGAGGTGGAGGAAAAATTGTGAAGAGAAATGAGAGGGATGCAAGAAAATCATAAAAAGCAAGTCAACAGTTTACTAAAGGAGACCCAAAAAATACTGAAGAAAACAACTCCTTTAGAAAAAGGCTAATTCAATTGGAAAAACAGGTCCCAAAAGCCAATGAGGAGAAGAACACTTTAAAAAGCAGAATTAGCAAAATGGAAAAGGAGGTTCAAAAGCTCACTGAAGAAAATAGTTCTTTAAAAATGGGAATGGAGCAGATGGATGCTAATGACTTTATGAGAAACCAAGAAATTACAAAACAAAACCAAAAGAATGAAAAAATGGAAGATAATGTGAAATATCTCATTGGAAAAACAACTGATCTGGGAAATAGGTCCAGGAGAGACAATTTTAAAATTATGGGACTACTTGAAAGTTATGATAAAAAAAAAGAGTCTAAACATCATCCTTCATGAAATTATCAAGGAAAACTGCCCTGATATTCTAGAACCAGAGGACAAAATAAATATTGAGAGAATTAATTGATCACCTCCTGAAAGAGATCTAAAAAGAGCAACTCCTAGGAATATTGTAGCCAAATTTCAGAGTTCCCAGGTCAAGGAGAAAATATTGCAAGCAGCTAGAAAGAAATAATTTGAGCATTGTGGAGATACAATCAGGATAACCCAGGAACTGGCAGCTTCTACATTAAGGAATCAAAGTTCTTGGAATAGGATACTCCAGAAGTCAAAGGAACCGGGATTAAAATTAAGGGTCACCTACCCAGCAAAACTGAGTATAATACTGCAAAGGAAAAAATGGTCATTCAATGATATAGAGGAATTTCAAGAATTCTTGATGAGAAGATCAGAACTGAATAGAAAATCTAATTTTCAAACACAAGAATCAAGAGAAGCATGAAATGGTAAACAGGAAAGAGTGGTCATAAAAGACTTTGTAAAGTTGAACTGTTTACATTCCTACAAGGAAAGATTATATTTTAAACTCTTTAGACTTTTCTCAGTGTGTGGGTAGTTGGAGGGATTACACACACACACACACACACACACACACACACACACACACACACATACACACATATAGGCAGAGAGCACAGGTTGAATTGAATAAGAAGGGACGATATAAAAAAATAAAATTAAGGGGTGAGAGGAATATATTGGGAGAAGAAAGGAAGAAATGAAATGGGGCAAATTGTCACTCATAAAAGAGGCAAGAAAATGCTTTTACAATGGATGGAAAAAGGGAGGAGGTGAGAGAGAAAAAGTGAAGCTTATTGTCTTCACATTTGGCTTAAGGAGGGATTAACATGCTCACTCAATTTGGTACAAAAACCTATATTACAGTACGGGAAAATAGGGGAGAAGGTGATAAGTGGGGCGAGGAGGATGATAGAAGGGAGGGCAAATGGGAGAAAGGAATAATTAGAAGTAAACACTTGTGGGGAGGGACAAAGTCAGAAGAGAAAATAGAATAAATGGGGGGCAGGATAGGATGGAGGAAAATACAGTTAGTCTTACACAAGGTGACTATTTTGGAAGTCTTTTGCAAAACTATATTTGCATAGCCTATATTGAATTGCTTGCCTTCTCAGTCAAGATGATTGAGGAGGGATGAAGGGAGAAAAATTGGAATTCAAAGTATTAGAAATGAATGTTGAGAAATGTTATTGCATGCTACTGGGAAACAAGAAATACAGGCAATAGGGTATAGAAATCTATCTTGCCCTACAAGAAAACAGAGAGGAGGGAGATAGGAGAAGGGAGGGACATGACAGAAGGGAGGGCATATTGAGGGAAGAGATAATCAGAATGCAAGGCATTATGGGGTGGAGAGAGGGGAGAGATGGTGAGAAAATTTGGAAATCAAAATTTTGTGGAAATGAATATGGAAAGCTAAAAACAAATAAACATTTTTTTCAAAATAAAAATAAATAAAAAAGAAAATCATTTTGGTAGGCTGAATAGAGAATGAATTTGAGTAGAGAGAGGATAGGCACACTGAAGAGTATCCTTTTAAAGTAAATCATACATGCAAATGTGTACCACAGTAATGGAAGTTTCAAAGGAAAGATGGGGCAGTATTTGAGAGATCAAAATTGGATTTGGATTGTTTTCCTCGTGGTCTAAATCTGTTAAAGCCCTTCTCCAGTTTAGGACTGGTTAACAGATCTGTGGCCTTTTCTTTTGTCAGAGTTTCAGTACAAAATTGCTTACCAATGCTCCAGTCAGCTAAGTGGAAGGTTCTACAGCTTCAGATAGAAATAAATTCAGGCTCACCATTGATGTGAGTTCCTACTAATCACTCATCTTTAGCTTTTACCCAAATCTGGGAAGGATTCTTTTACAGCTTCTTGGCTAATATGTAGCCCTGCATTAGGTCTGAGTTAAATTCTTCACCATTTACTTCTCTATAGCAGTGCCTCTCTTCCAAATCATATGTTATCCATGTATCTTCAGCAAACTTTCTCTGTAGTTAACACTTTAAACGCAAAAGTTACTGATGTTGGAATTACTGCCTCACATGCATTCCTGCTACCTATTGGCACATAGCAGCAAGTGGTTATTGCACCTAGCAAAAGGGCCCCTGTTTAGTCCATGCTGGTTCTATTACACAGCTCTGGGATCTGAACAAAATGGCTCCTGACTGATTCTTGCTCCTGATCTATGATCTGGAAAAAAATGACTCACTGTTATTTCCTTTCACTTTCCAAACATGGTTTTGTCTACCACTCTTCCTAGATCTTTGAAATTATTATGGGTGAGAGCTAGCTATATTGCTTCCGCCTACTAAGCCTACTTGGTCAGTCCCACTTGATTTTCTTTTAACAGATAATCAAAAATGGCTATTTTACTTATGCTAAATTCTGCATATTAAAATGTGGGAGAGGTTTTAACATGGGACATATATTTATTCCAGATAAATTTACCTACTGAAGAATTTTGTCCAGGCCTAGCCATGCAGTATTGAAATGTGCCATCTTTCTTCTCTTTGTCCCTACACTGTGTGGCTCCCTGTTTTAAGAATTCCAAATATAGTTTATTGTAACTCTAATTCAAGTACAGATATTTCCTTTGAGGATTCAAGACTATTTGGTCTTGTTTTGGCAGCATTTTTACAATGAGATTTTCTCAGTGTATTCTAAACATACCTTTGTGAGTAATGAATTCATAAAATGCCTCCAAAATCTATGTGGATTTTCTCACACAGAAATACTGCACTAAATTTTAAGTTTTGAGCCAAAATAGTCTAATGATATTCACTAAGTTAAATATACAACATCAGTATTTTAAAAATAATTATATTATGTACCCTTTGAAATTGTAACAAGGGATTGGTTCCACATTAGATAATTAAATAAATACTTGTCTCAATATGACACGGTTGGGGGAATGCTGATAATTTTCATTCTATTTTGAGTGAAAATATACTTATTGTCAAAACAAGTAGAATATTCCATTTTAATACTCATAAATAAAACTAGATAGTACTTAATTCAGAATTATAAAATATTGATGAACATTTCCCCCCCCATTCAGAACACTGATTTTAGTAAAACAATCAGTATATATCCCTGCAAAACTATAAAGTTTAATTAACTTCAATTAATCTATAAGTATTTACTGAATACCATATATTTACCCTGCAGTAACTTAGCTATTGTGGGAAGACCAAAACTTGTAAGATTTTATTCTAGCCTTCAAAATTTTTGCCCATAAGTTTTTCAAGACTTCTCTTTTACTTTATTGGATAACAATATTCTTCCAGTTACCTAAGTTCAAAATTGAGAAGTGATATCAATACTTCATTCTCACCTTTTCTATATTTCCAAACAGGCATGCCTGGATTATCTCACACATTTGTCCCATTTTCTGCTTTTCCCCAGGCACCAGTCTCAGGCCATCATCACCTCTCACCTTACCTTTTTCAATATGCCCTTGTTTGATCTACCTGCTTACAATCAATCCTCCACATAGCCAACAAAGTGCTTTTCTTGAAGACCAGACATGTACATGTAACCCTCTGTGCTACTTCACCACATCGATTGGCACCAAAAAAGTATAATTTTACATAGAAATACATAAAAGTTTATCCAACATTTTTTTCACTATTTATGGATAAATGAAAATAAGGAAGAAATGAATTACTTCAGTTGACAAAACTTGGTCCTACAAAACATTATTAAATTCCAATTCTTTAATAAACTCCAATGGTTCCCTAGTACATCTAACACCCAATATAATTTTCTCTGTAAGATTTTTAAAGCTTTTCCCAACCTCACCTCTTCTTACTTATTCAGTCTTCTAATACATTACTCCCCTCCCCTCACTCATCAGTATAGCCACACTTACCTTGTTGTTGCTACTCCCTGAGGACTCTACATTTTGTACCCTTGAGAGAAAAATAAATAACATAGAAATAGAAGTATGACCACAAATAGCTTGCATCGCTTCAAAAAAAGAATAGTTTGGGTCAAATTAATTTCCATTTCCTTTTTTCTCAGGCTTGCTAAATAAATCAGTCAATGTGATTTTACTAGGTTATAAGGGAGCATTTGACAAAATTTCTCATAACTATTCCTGTAGAAGAGATTTAGAATATGAAAAAAATAATCAGTTTAGGTGGATTTTGAATTCTTTGGACTAGATTTAAGGAGTAGTTGTTGAGGATTTGAAGTTAACCTGGAAGTAATTAGCCAGTGCAGCTTCCAAGGAATCTTCTTTTGGCCCTTTAAAAAGCAACATACATGACTTGTTTATCAAATTTACAAACTATACAAAGCTGAGAGAGAAAGTTAATATGCCAGATAACAGATTTAGGTCCTTAAGGAATTTTGACAGTGAACTCTAAATATTTTTATCACATCACAAAAAAATACATTGGGCATATATTAATTCATTGGAACCTAATGACAATTCTGTGAAAGTGGGTGCTATTATTACGCCCATTTTGCAGATGAGAAAATTGATACATTTAAGTGATATTTCCAGGATCACACAACTAGTAAGTGGCTGAAGTTGTATTCAAACTCATTTTTTTTTTTTTACTCAAGAGACTCCATTTATTCCCCACTCTTATCCATTTGTACCACCTTCCTGCTTAATGGGATAAGGAAATGAGAAGTGAAAAAAAAAAAAACATTAAAATCACATGCAAAACTACTCACAATTATAATGAAGTTCCAGTCCTGAATAGAAATAGGGAAAAAAAAAAAACAATATAAGTGGACTTTGGGGGTAAAAAAATGTAATGAAATACTCATGCAGATCACAATACATACATTCCTATGTATCATCACAATACATACATTCAAAGTGTGCCTATCACTTTGATCTACCCAAAATAAGGGGATTGGGAGGTCACAGGCATAACAAGGTTCTTACTTCTTGCTCAAAGCCACAGAGTTCAGAGCCTCTTGAGGATACAAAAGATAATCTCAGTGGCAAAAAGTACATAAACTGAAAGTGAAGATAAAAGGATTTTTCCTACGTAGGTACTGGTTTATCATCTCAGGTGAGATCAAATCATATACATCTTAAGAAACTTAGAGCTTGTACAGAAGAGGATAGTTTGAGAGAATATAACCCTCCTTCCCTGCCTCTGATTGTCTGATAAGTCATCCCTTTTGGGTAAAGTTATAGAGTCCTGGAAGTTCAGGATCTCCACTTTGTAGACAATTGGCCTAAAAATATCAGACTGAATCTATTAAGATGAAATTAGAATAGCAATAAATGCAATCTCTCATAGTTGGTTTTTTAAAAAAAAAATCAGAATCACAAATAGAAGGTGAGAGAATGAGAAGGGGCAAAAGGTTTCTTTTTCCGAAAAATATCTGATATTCTCAATCAACTGAAAGCTTTCTATGAGTCAACATTATGATGTGGCAATCAGTGAAGTTATCACTTTTTTAGTATAGATTAAGAAAGATAGTTTCCAGAATGAGGAATTTATTTCCCTATTATACTCAACACTGTTGCTAAATTATATAGAATGATGTATTTTTTAAAAAAATATTCATATATTTTGCTTTTATATTACAGTCACTTATAGACTAGCTCCACTTGCTAAGAAATCTCATGCAATAAAGTAAAATAATTAAATAAATCTAAAAATAAAACAATGTAACATTTTTAAGATGTATTCAACATCCCATGTCTGTTGTGACCCTCACTTCTATGTAAAAAAAAAAAAAGGTTTTCTTAATTAATGATAATCTTTTCTCTCTCTCACATTTCATTGCATGGGGCAGGGGGGAGAAAAAAGACAAATTTATTTTAACAAGTGTGGATGCTCAAACAAAACCAATTCCATTATTCTAACATCTCCTCTCTCTCATATATAAAATAATTCCACTAGTTCTGGTGACCATGCTTTAGAAAAAGTATTGACAACCTAAAAATCCCTAAGAAGAAGGAAACTAGGATGATAAAGGGTCTTGAAATCATACAACATTAAAGAACTTGTGATATATAGTCAAATAAAGGGAGTGTGTGTGTGTGTGTGTGTGTGTGCACGTGTGTGTGAAAGAGACAGAGACAGAGAAGCTGTCTGATTATTCTAAGAGCTCTACATGGATTAGACTTGTTCTGCTTAGCCTAATGGAACTAGAAGCAATGGTAGGAGGTAATATACAGGTAAGTTTAGGCTTGATATAGGAATATTTTCTTAGCCATCAAAGCTATTAAGAAGTATAATGGAATGCCTTCAGAGGTAGTGGTTTCCAAATAATTAAAAATCTTCAAGTAAAAATCTTGTATGTTCTGTTCAGATATTTTATAGAGGGGAGGAGGGAGGGATATTGTTATGAGAAGGTACAGATCACCTAGAAAGTACCTTCCAATTATGAGATTCTATGATTCAAAAACAATTTTAATTCATATAAGAGGTGTGATTAATTTCTATTTACTAAAAGAGAGCATCATGCACAGAAATGAATCTTATACTACTAAGAATTTGGAGACAATATGTCAGGTACAGTGTCATAGGCTCATAGCATATCAGCATCAGAAAAACATTAGAGATTATATAAGCAACAAACACCAAAATTGCTACCAACACCACAATGACATAAGTTGTTTGCATACGATCATACATGGGACTAATCTTAGAGGCCATACAATCCAACTCTCATCACTTTACAAATATGGAAAATGAGGCACAGAGCACTTAGGTGACATACCAAAAGCCATGTAACTATTGAAGTGGAATTTAAAAGAAATATGCTTCTCTTTCCAAGGCTAGAGTTCAATATACTACAAAACATATCTTAAAGGTATTCCAGCTTCATTTTGAGTACTTCTAATGAAAGAATGCTTACTATTTCAAGAAGAAACCTATCATAAGATTAAATTGTTCAGTTAAACTCAAGTAGACCTCAAGGTCATATATAACATCCACATATTGGATTTATTTCTTCCCTCTGGAGCAACCAGAATAAATCAACTGTTTGATCCATGTGACAGCCCTTAAAATATTTGAACACGGTTATGATGTCTCCCCTTCAATTTCTTTATTATAGGCCAAATCTTTTCTATTTCTTCCTCAGGGACAATATCTTATTAAACTGTATAATCCTCTAAGCACTTAGGTCAGTACCTTGCATAGTGTAGGAGTTCAATAAATGCTTGTCAAATGTTGAATGAATGTCACAGTTTTCTGTGCCTCCCTGGTTTAAATCCTCTGACGTCTTTAAACTAGAAAATATCTTGGAACTATGGTGCCTAGAATTGAATATGATATACCATAAGTGGACCAGACCAAAAGTAACTATAGTGGAATTGTTTCTACTCTACATTTCTTGTACTATACATCAATTAAGAAAGGAAAAGGCTATATTAGGTGTTATAGTACCCAAATGAGTCAACAAAGCCTGCGGATATCTTTTGCATGCCCTGATTCTATGATGGTTTTCTTTAGTCACATTTGTTTAACAAATTTTTAAAAACTAGTTTAAGGACTTAGCTTTTATTGTTTTTATAGTTAAATTTATTGATTCTGCATCATCATTCCAATGATATATTTTTAATTTAACTTCATTTATTATCTATTGCATTAACTAGCCTCTTCAGTCTTGCTTCAGCTTCAGATTTAATAAGCATGATTTATATACTTGTTTTCAAGTCACTACTGAAGGGATCAAGGTCAACCACAGAGCCACTACAGACCTTTGTCAAGTTGATCATAATTGATTAATAGCAATTCTTGAGTATAATCATTTGAGCAGTTGTGAATCTATTATCACAACAAAATTCAATCATTTTGTAGACAAATGTCAAAATATCTCTGTCAAAGTATTTTATCCTCATATATAGGGATATTCTATTGCTTTATTGTTGTTAAGCAGATACATAATTTCATCAAGAAAAGGAAATAAGGTTTATTTTCAGAAGGTTTATGTTGGTTACTAGTGAAAACTGCATTTTTTCAGACTGGTTATAATAACTTATTCCATAACTTTATCAGAAATTGAAATCAAGCTTATCATACAATATGTTAAGAATCTACTCTTTCCCTTTAAAGTAAAAATAGAAGATTTTCTGTTTCTTCCAACTTTCCAGATACTCTGAACAGTTAAAATATACCTTGTTATACATCTATATACTTACAGTGATGTGTTGGATAAACAATGGATTAAGAGATAACTGAAATGTAATATTGTCAATGAGTTAAATTTTTAAAAAAGTTATAAAATAACTTATCATTTAAAATTTATGCTATACGTGTTAACCTTCTAAGCCACTCTCTTTATAACTGAGTACCAAAACTAAAATATAGATTAGGTTAAGAATTATAATTTGACTTTGTATTCCTCTCTTGGAAGGTTAGTTTATGTCACTGAGCAAAATAAACAAAAATTATTTAATGAATAATAAATGATAAATTAATAATAAACAAATATCAACATTTAATGAATAATAAACAAAATATCAAGGGTAATAACTGATATATGAATTGATCAACTTCCCAGACAAAGCTTTTATTAGAACATTTTTAATAACAAATTACTGCTCTACTACTATGACAATGACAATGACTACTACTACTACTAGTACTACTACTACTGCTACTGACATCATCTGTGATTTAATCAGTACACAGATCTTCCAGACTAGAACTTCCTCCACTAATTCAGGCTGCTAATCACTTTCCCTGTGGTTTATAATATTAAAGAATTGTCCATTATATGGTGGCAAACAACTGGAAACTGAGAGGGTGTCTACCAATTGGGAAATGGCTGAACAAATTTTGGCTTATGAGTGTAATGAAATACTATCGTGCTATAAGGAATGATGATCAGATGAACTTCAGAAAAGCCTGGAAAGGTTTATATGAATTGATACTGAATGAACAGAACAGAACCAGGAGAATGTTGTATATAGTTAGAGCCATATTGTTCTGTGTAATGCCAATGAAATATTCATAGCACCTATGGTAGCCAGGAATATCCCAGCACAGTTCTGAATCACAAAATACAGCAGATTCTCCACGTGCAAGACAGAATAAAACCATTTATTCAGAAACCAGAAAGCCAAATTCATCATAGTAACAAAGATATATCCATACACAATAACAATGCAGAGGGCAACACCTGCCCCAAACCTTCCTTCTCTTAAGCTTCCCACAAACCAACTTGCTTAAGCAAATCACAAATAGGATCCCTTAAACAAATCACAAACAGGCTTCCTTTAAACAAAATTCCCTACTCTCCCTCACAGCCAATTGAAGGTTTGTCTGTGTCCTATGGTTCTAAGTGCTCTCTCACTAATTTCCCCTCAGCTCTGCCTCTTCCTGTTCCACTCTTTCTGCCCCACCCTTTCAGTAAACTCATCCTTTCACAGAATCATGTGTCTCAGGTTTCATGTGACCTGGGTGGGTCACATGGGCCCATTAATGATTGGGAAAGATCTTCCCATTTAAATTGCCATTACATGCAGCCCCAAGATTTTAGTATTCATTACATAGGTTAGTGGGGCAATTGATATCAACAGAATTTTAACAGGGATAACAGAAAATAAACATATAAAGCAATATATTAGTCAACTGGTGTTAACAGCACTTTACAACAGTATAACAGAGTTCACATAAAATAGACACATAAATAATATCTTAGGGCAGGGTTTGCACCCAAGCATCCCTTATTCCCCCTGAAATGAGTGGGGACCAAAATCTTGGAGGAAGAGGCAAAGGTCTTTTCTTCTGTAGCTACTTCTTGCTGAAATTGGATGGAGAGCTGTCCCTGCCCTAAGAGGTCCCACTTGAGGGTTCAGTTCCTCATTCAGAGCTTGGATGACACAAGACCCAGGGGTGACACATCATAGTCATGGATAGGGGGTGACATTTGCCTTAAGTGATCAGGCACCTGCAGGTGAAAAGTACTAAGCCTGCAGAACACAAATCTGACAAACAACGTAAACAGACAAAAAGCCAAAAAGAAACAAAGAGACAATAACCAGAAGCAGGGTAGATACAGAGTCAGTCACACTTTTGGATCCCATGAACCCACTCTCATAGCCTCATTCACTGTTGTTTACTGTTTCCTAATGTCAGTTTCGGGATCGTCATTCTGGCTACAGACATACTTTCTTTCATCTGAGTTGGGGCCTGGCCAACCTCCTAATCTCCCTGCAGGTGTGATGAACATGGATACAACATTTCAGGAGGATCTGTAGAGGCAGTTCCACTTCCCTAGTCAATCTAATATCAAGCTCCTGTTCTCGATAAATTTTATGTGGTTCATTAGTTGAAATGCCATCTATTCTTCCAAAATCTACCCCTGTTCTCAATAGAGTAATAAACAACTCTTTTCTTGACAATCTGTTTTGACTATTTAGTCTTCTCTCTTAAAGAAATTTATCCTTTTCACTGATTCTCACCATCCAAGATACCAAGGATTCTCCCATTCTTTGGATGAACTGATTCAAAACACCTGTGACCCCCTGCTAAGTAAAGTCCTCAATTACCTCCCCAAATACTGTGGAGCCCCTGTGATGCTTCCTTCTTAGTTTTCCTCTCAATCATCCCGCTGACAAGTGCATGGGCCCCAGTCAAACCAAGTCTGTTCAAGGGTTGCATTCACTTTTCTATTGTTAATTTTTTGCCTCCTCCTGTGAGCCAAATGAATAATAGCTTTTTCTTCCACCACATGATACATTTTTGCTTGTTCTTCTAAAGCAGAGTTCAGCATAGCAACCTTTTCTTGCAAACCAGCTAATTTTTTTTTCCATCTGAGTTTTCTCCTCCTGCACCTTGTCTCTGATTTTACATAAAATTTGTAGCTTGTTAGCAAGGATCAGTCTCTCCTACAGACTCCTTAGTTTGCCATTTCTTTCCTTAGTTATATTGGTATTCCCTGCAAGTATCTTTCTAAGTCTCTGGTTTCTCCCTTCTGTAGCTTTGGTTCCAAATTTTCACAGAGCCCTGTATCTTTAGTTAATTCTCTTGCTAGAGAGGAAGAAGGAAAATCCAAAGATCCTGAGACATGCATTTCCTCCTCTAAAGCCTTCCTGCCTCCAAACATAGGTCTGATATATCTTGATCCTATCTCTGTTGTCAATTGTAGCACCAATGCAATATTCACAGTGCCTATGGCAGTCTTGAATATCCAGGTGCAACTGTGAATAATGAAATACAACAGACTCTCCACATGTTTCTGCAACATAACTAATGTGAAAATATGTATAATGTGAATATATATGTAGAGCCTATAACAGATTGCATGACGTCTTGGGCAGGGAGGAGAAAATTTGGAACTCAAAAGTTTGTGGAACTGAATGTTGTAAAGTAAAAAAAATTAAATAAATTTAAAATAAAAAAGAGGGTTGTCCAGATGTAGAGGTCTCTTACAGTTCAAAATCTATAATTCTGTACTACCATGTGTACTTACCTGTTTTGGTGATTTGTTTTAGTTTTGTTTCAACCCTGAGATTATATTTCTATAGAGAACTCCCAACAAAGAACCCCTTTCAATTCATGTTGAGTGGCACCTGCAATTTATTGACTTGCCCAGGCAACTATTGCCATTATATGAAACTGTTAGGACTTGAATATAGATTTTCAGACCCTAAGGCTAATCCTTTATCCAGAATTTCATAGTATCTCCTTCTATTGCAACTTATTTTAGACATATAGGGAAATCAGTAGTTTATTTTGAGCATAGGAACACACTGCAATGGACCTTTTAGAAAGAAAGAGAATAGATATATACACTAACATATATATATATACACTTACTGTACTTAGGTTCAAGAGAGAATGAGTGAATAGTAATTAACCCTGCTTTTTCAAAATCAGTATTATGTCTTATGAAAAAGAATGCATGCACAACCACCATACTATACACACACACACAAATATGCATGTTGAGAGAGAAAGAGAGAAAGTTAGTCAATCAGTCAGTCAACAAGTATTTAATTAGTGCTAAGTGCAGGTAATACAAAGATAAGAGAATGTCCTTGACCTCAAGGAGCTCACTGTCTTATGCAAGGAGAGGACACAAATTAAAATCACTACATTGATTAATTTTCATATTAGAGTGCACAGACTGAATAGCTAAACTTTTAAACTATCATAAAACCTCTGCAATGCATCCCAAAAATGTGGAGAGGTCTACATTTGTCACCCTATATTTTGCAAAGAATTGCAAGGATATCACTTCATATGTTTATGACAGACTTCTGCTAGTTGATAGATAAAGAGAATTCAAAACATCAGGCAATTTCAAGTATTCACATGATTGCATCAGTAAACTCACTTTCACTTTCCAGTTGGCAACAGTACACATCCTCAACTGGTGCAGTAAAGAAAACAAATAGAGGACTAATGCATGCAAGTTTGTGGAACAGCTAATATCCTACTAAGCATTTCGCTGGTCTTCTTCACCCTGCCATTGTAAAGATTCCCCATATATTCACTGTATATTTTCATTACCTTTGAAACTAAAATTTGGTACTGCACTTAGGCATCCAAAGTATATTTCAAACTCTTTGGGTTCTAAACCCAAGTATGCAAATTCAATGATGTGACTTAGTGAGAAAATAAAGCTGTCATATAAACTTTGTACCAGAATTTCTGCAACTACTATCAAGTAGGTGGGTCCTTCATCTACTCCAATGCCATCCAATAGCCATGAATGACAAAGTGTCAGAAGGGATGTCAAGTATCAATATCTTTCAAGAGCAGCAACTGAAATCCCAGCAACCTCTCCCTTGTTTTTCAGGGGAAATCCAAGTTAGAGAGGCTTACAGCAATATAGTATACGCTACAATGTACCTACATTGCCATTTGACAAGATTCAGGTTAAGAAATGCTTTAGTTTTAAGAATTTTGTTTGCTATATAGTATTTGTGATACCATGGATTTCATGTATTAAGAAAAATTAATGTTTTGTGAAATCATTTTTAACTATTGTTGAAATGTTAGGACAGAAGATCACAGAGTTCTAGCAAGAAAAATACATGTTTTTTTTTTTCATTGACTGATTTATTTTGTGTATTGCATTTTATGGGTCATTTCATGGTTACTGTATTAGAAAAAGAGCATATTATCCGAATTAATGAATTGTTACAAGGAATTGTATGCAGAAAATTGAATTTTCAGTAATGGCTAGTGAAAGATTACAGTTTTTACTGGCTGTGGGAACCACAACCCCTATTTCCCCTAAGTTCACTGTATCCGCGTTGCAGCATATCAACAAATGTTTACATTATTTGGAGTGGTTTGCCATTTCCTTCTCAAGCTCATTTTACAGACAAGGAAACTGAGATAAACAGGATTAAGTGACTTGCCTATGGTCACACAGCTAATGTCTGAGGCTATGTTTCAACTCAGGTCTTCCTGACTCTAAGGTCAGAACTCTATTTTCTGTAGATCTAGGTAACTAACCAAAACAAAATGCAGAAAAGGGTAATTTCAGCAATCTCTAGTGAAATATTATAATTTTGGGTCATCACTGGAACCTAACTTCCTATTTCCTACAAGTTCAGTGTGTCAAAGTTAGTGTTTTTACTTTTGCCTGTATTCTGAGACCATCATTTCCATGAAAGGTGAAGTTGGACTGTTGTAGAGCCAATGCAATGTTCACAGTGCCTAAGACAGTCATGAATACACTAGTAAAATTCTGAATCTTGAAATACAATGGACTCTCTACATGGAAGACAGAACCAAAATATTGATTCAGATGTCAAAACACCAATTCTAAACACCAGAAAGCCAAATCCATCATAATAACAAAGATATCTATACAAAATAACAATGCAGAGGGTAACACCAGCCCTAAGCCCTCCCCAGATAGGCTTCCCACAAACCAGCTCATTTAAGCAAAATCAAAAACAAGCTCTTTCATTTATACTAGCCAGCTGCCTTCTTGCTTGAATCCTTTGTAGCTATGACTAGACTTTGATCAATTTCCTCTCAGCTCTGCTTCAGCTCCGCCTCTTCATTTTCCCCTCTTCCTGTTGCACCAGTTCAGTAAACTCCTTCTACCACAGGCTCCATGTGATTCAGACTTCCATATGACCAAGGAAAGTCACATGGGCCCATTAATGAATGGGAAAGATCTTCCCATTTAAATTACTATTAAAATTATAATTTGGCTCTTTTTCTATACTTACCTAATCAATCATTCATTTAGCAGAAATTGTTAAGTCTGTGTTTTATAGAAAAAAATGTATAATTTTCAGTTTATCTTCATTTCTATTAGATGATAGATAAACATATATTTATTATTGTGTTTGAGACTAATAATATTTAACCATGGATAAAATTTGTCAAAGACAGATTTATATGTGTGTGTATGAAAGAAAGAGAGAGAGAGAGAGAGAGAGAGAGAGAGAGAGAGAGAGAGAGAGAGAGAGAGAGAGAGAGAGAGAAGAGAAGAGAAGAGAAGAGAAGAGAAGAGAAGAGAAGAGAAGAGAAGAGAAGAGAAGAGAAGAGAAGAGAAGAGAAGAGAAGAGGAGAGGAGAGGAGAGGAGAGGAGAGGAGAGGAGAGGAGAGGAGAGGAGAGGAGAGGAGAGGAGAGGAGAGGAGAGGAGAGGAGAGGAGAGGAAAGGATGGGATTGGATAGGATAGGATAAATACCAGTGATCCTAATGAGTCAAAATATCAGGAATGTAGACTAAACTGCATAAAAATATATGAATGTGCTACTGATTTTCATATAGTATTTTCTCCAAGAAAATGGTAAATTGTGATCTTCACTACATGCTATCTGTGCTATATGATAGAAACTAAACCATTAATTAATATTCTACAATTGACTCTGAATTTTATAGACTTCCTACTATCTCTTAAAAAATGGAGCAAATCCCAGGTTTTAAGACTATAATTCAAACAGATTTCCATCAATTTTATTAATGAGGCATTTTCTAATCATCTAAAAATAGCTCTGGGAACCATAAAGGAGTTAGTTCTAATCCTGTTCCTGACACTGACCCCCTTTGCAACCTTTGAGAAATTCCTTAATCTTTTCTTAAATGTTGCTGTTTGTGCATAGAAGATAGTAATACTTGCTTGTCTCCCAGAGGTATTATGTGGATTTTCCAGCTTTAAAAACAAAATAAAACTTAAAAGTGAGTGGCAGCATATGCATCTTAAATCCTGGAATTAATAAACTTTCAGTTTATTAAAAAAATTCATTGCATTTGCATTACATAAGCTCAAAGAAGTGTCATTAAGTAAATAAATATCTATTTTTGAGGCATAGATTGCGAATAAGAAATCATACAAGTGATAATGCTATTTCTAAGGTTCAGTCTGTGCCATCAAATATAAAAGTTGGTTAGAATATGAATTATAGAATTCCTGAGACCTGGCTAATGTGTAGTACTGTCTGTAGATTATTTGGTTCAAAACAAAAGGGCATTTGAGTATTGCTTTAGAAACCTGACAAGAACTGGAGATTTTAGCCTCTTATTTTAAATTTAATTGGACTGCAGAGCCAAGTATAAAATTTTTCAAATAATATCTTATCCTCATAAGGGAGATTAAGCTCTTATAACCACATAGGGAAAGTCTTAAGGGTTCTAATTAACCCTCCTCTCCACCATTACAAGAATAAAAAATTTCTTCCTAAAGAAAGTTTTTTTCAATATTTTCTCCTGCTAAATAACACTTAATTTAAGGTATTACTTAAATTGCAATTATCATTCTTTGTCTTTTTTTTTTTATCAATGTGGAGCACACTTGGGAAAGAAATTCCCACTCCCTTTAACAGAACTTGGCAGCTTTAGAGAGTTTCCTGGAGTAACTTAAAGGTTAAGTGAATTAAATATTGCACACAACCAATAGACATCAAAAGTAAGACTTAAGCTTTTCCGTAAGTGAAAGGTCAGATTTTCATCTATTTTATCTTACTGTCTTATTATCTTGGTCAAAATCTGTATTGCTACCCAAAGAAAATGAATGTGTTTTATTAATGCAAAGCTTGCATGAGGTAGACTGTCACACATTAACAATCCTTTACTAACCTTTGCCCTGCAATTAGAAATCTATGTCCTCAAGGTGGTCAGTAATGAAGAATATAAGAGTACTTCCTTTCCTTCAGTTTCCTTTCTGTTTTCATTTCATTCTCTTCCTTTCTCTTTACTTTCTTTCTCTTTCCTTCTCTTCCTTCTCTTCCTTCCTTTCCTTTCCTTTCCTTTCCTTTCCTTTCCTTTCCTTTCCTTTCCTTTCCTTTCCTTTCCTTTCCTTTCCTTTCCTTTCCTTTTTTCCTTTTCAATTCATGCTTTCTAATTATAAGGGGTTCTTATTAATATCTTTTCATAAATTCTATACAGAGGATGCCCAAAATGTGATGGAGATATTCTTCTAGGTCACCATAGAAACTCACTGATCTTGGATAAAAACTTATTGCTAAACCATGGATTTCATTTAACAGTGGGAAGAAAGCAAACAATTCTATTTTTGGAAAATATTACTAATAATGAAGAGCTTTTAAAAATCCCATATTTCTCTCTGAAACTGAGTGACCTTTTTAATATTAACATTTGTGTGGGCATGTTGAAGTGTTGTAAATCATGGTGGAACACAACAACCTAAGAATTAAAATTCTAAAGCAAAAGAAAGGGAATTAAGGACTGAATGGTATACAAGAGTAAATTATCTCCTATTGCCAAAGAAAGTATGAGCAAAGACAAAGATAATAATGTGGCATAAGAAAGTGAATAGAAAGGAGGTGAGCCAATTGTTAGCAATGGTGAGGAATCACGAGGGGATGGTTTTTGTGCTCCTTTAATATCGATACAATTTTAGGAGATCTTAAGGAAAGGCCAGCTGGTTGCTGGAATCAACTCTGAAGGCTTTATGGGAAGATACAAGCAACGATTGGCCAAGATGAGGCTTGAAGGAACTGAAATCTGATGTCAGAAGAATTAGTCGCATTGTCGAGACAATATATTCATTGAAATATTTGAATAAAATAAATATAACAGTGCTTCACAGTTTGCCTTGATATAGTGTTACAAGAAAAGTAATTAATGACATCAAAGTAAAAATTAGGCACTAGGCAGCTAGATGGCATGTAGAATAGAGAGCTGGACCTACAGACAGGAGACCAGAGTTCAAATTCAACCTCAGTCACTTGCTAGCTTTATGATCAGGTTCAAGTCACAAGCATCATTTGTTTCAGTTTCCTTATCTGGGAAGGAAGTGAGATAATATTTGTATAGATTAAAACAATATATAAATGTTAGTTACTTTATCATCATCAACTTCATCATTATCATCCCATCCATGAGTTGCCAATCATACAGGCAATGTGAAGTAAAGATTCATTTTAGTATCTAACTTAGGGAATCTAGAAAGGGATGATATTTAGATTTTATATTGACTGTCGATTCATATTTCAAATAAATCAGGTGCTAACAGATAATGTCTTAAAAAAAAACAATTCACAAGTTTTCCAAAGATAACTATTGAATTATTGACTCTCATGAGCTGAGAAGGGGTATATAATAATAATAATAAAAAAATTTCCTTTAAAAGAGGAGAAACACTCAAAAGAAATACAAAAAATAATGACCCTATTATATAAATTATAAATTTATCTTTTGAAGTAAAAGAAAAAGAATAAATAAGACAGTAGCTAGATATCAGACATCTAATGTCACATGCCCATCATTATATATTGTATTAAGAAATATATGGTGGTTTAGAAGACACATGGATTTGTCACCTATAGAAGTAGTATTCACTACATAGTCAAAGGGGCATCAGTATTGAAAAAAAAGTGGTGATTAGTTTTTAAGGAATTCAAAAAAGTCTAATTCTTTATCCAAACTTTAATTTGACTGGGAAGAGTTAATAGGTAAAGTTAAAGGGCCTTTGAAAATGAAAATACTTCAATATCTTAAAAAGTCTAAAGAGTTTTGTTAGGGGTACTATTTGCAAATGAGTTTTTGTTCAGTAGTTTATCAGATGTTTCCAATTCTTTGTAACTTCATTTGGTGTTTTCTTGGAGGAGATACTAAAGAGGTTTATCATTTTCTTCTATGGATCATTTTTATAGATGAGGAAACTGAAACAAACAGAATTAAGTGACATGTCCAGGGTTACACAGCTAGTAAGTGTGTGAGATAGAATTGACACATGTATATGAGCCTTCCTGACTTACCAATCTGGCACTCTATCCATTGTACCACCTAGATGTTCTTCAGCTGAAAACCATTTCTAAAATGTACATCAATATTAATATCATTTTCAAAACTCTTTGAAAATCACACTTCAACATCACAACTATATTAAAAGTTCCTATGTTATAGTTCCATTTTATTTTCAGTTCTGAATTTGATCCTTCTCACTCCCCCTATCCCAGCTATTTGAGAAAGCAAGATAAATTGAACCTACAGGTGTGTCTGTATTATTTTTCATTTCACAGCATTCTTGAAGATTATATCAGTTCTGAATTCAAGACTTCTTATTCTCTCACCATATCCACTGAGTAAGCAAGAAAAATAGGATCCCAAAAAGTGTTCTTGTGATTTTTTTTTAGAAAACTAAATTAATATATGACCCATAGGGGTCTTTATAGATAGTTTAGAGGATTACATTTCTATTGAGATCCTTCATAAGAAATCCATAAGATATCAAACAATTTGATATAGGTTATATATGTGCTGTCACGGAAAATATTTCTGTATGTCATGTGAAATAAAACTCACATCAGAAATAAGTAAATTAATGAAAAAATTGTATGCTTAAATCTGCATTCAGATGCTGTTGGTTCTTTCTCTGCAGGTGGATAGCCTTTTTTATCCTAAGTCCTTTAGAATTGTCTTGAATCTTTGTATTGCTGAGAAAAGTAGGCATTGACATCTGATCATCATACAACATTGCTGTTAATGTGTACAGTGTTCTCCTGGGTTTGCACAATGTGTTTTATATCTGTTCCTGTAAGCCTTTCCAAGTTTTTCTAAAAGCATTTTGCTCATTATTTCTCATAACAAAATGACTTTGCATCACAATAATACACCACAATGTACAACCATTCTTCAACTGGGCATCTCTCAATTTTCTATCCTTTGACACTACAAAAGGATCTGTTATGAATATTTTTGTTCATGTAGGTCTTTTTCCAGACCTAGTAGTAGGTCAAAAGGTACAAATAGTTTTATATCCCTTTCAGTGTAGTTCAAAATAACTGCAGAGTGGTTGAATCAGTTCCCACCTCTAGTAATAGTGCATTATTATTCCAATTTTCCCACATCACCTCTAAAATTTGTCATTTTCCTTTTCCTTCATATTAGGCAATCTTGTGGGTATGAGGTGGTACTGAGAGTTATTTTAATTTGCAATTCTCAGATCAGTAGTGATTTAGAACATTTTTCCTGTGATCATAGATGACCATAGTTGGAAGAAATTGTATATCTCTAAATGCTTGCATCAATAAAATAGAGAAAGAGCAGTTCAGTGAATTAGGCATGCAGCTTAAAAAATTTTGAAAAAGAACAAATTAAAAATCTTCAATGAAACACCAAATTTTAAATCCTAAAAATCAAAGGAAAGATTAATGAATTTAAAAGTAAGAAAACCATTGAACTAATAATAAATAAAACTAGGAGCTGGTTTTATGAAGAAGCTAATAAAATGATAAACTATTGGTTAATTTGAAAGGAAGATGAAAACCAAATTACAAGTATTCAAAACGAAAAAGATGAATTCATTGCCAACAAAGATGAAATTAAAGCAATTATTAAAGAGCTAGTTTGCCTAATTATATGCAAATAAATTTGACAATCTAAGTGAAATGAATATTTACAAAAATATATATTATTCAGATCAACAGAAGAGAAAATAGACTATTTATAATTTCATTTTAGGAAAAAAATTAATTGAATAGGATATTAGTGAGCTTGCTTAAAAATAAATCCAACACTACATGGACTTGAAAGGGAATTCTACAAAACATTTAAGGAACAATGCATTCCAATATTACATCAATTATTTGGAAAAATAGGCAAAAAAAAGTTGTATAGAATTTCACTTCTGACACGAATATGGTTCAGATACTTAAACTAGGAAAAGTAAAATCAGAGGGAAAAAAAAAAAACCAAAACAAAACAAACTGTTGAACAACATCTCATTGTCCTCTTCTGAGTTTGTGTTTTGATCTTCCCTGTCACCATAGTAACTTTCTATTGTCAGGTTCATTTATTTGTTTACTCACTTTTCCAGCTCATTTTTCTTAACCTCCAACTTTATGTTAAAGTTAAGCTTTGCTCTCAACACAGAGAGGCACTGTCCCAAACTCCAGGTTTTTGTGTTACTGTTTTCAGACCTAGTTCTGTGATCTGTAAATTTTTGGTTCTTAAAAGGTACAGTCACTGCTGCCCTAGACTATGCAGTCTGTGAACAAACTCAAGCACTCCCTTCCATCCTGCCACTGTGACCAGCATCCCTGCAACCTTTTGGCTGTGAGCTTTGCAGTACTAATGTTTCTCCTCATCATGAGATTGTGATAAAATCTTGCATCCTGGATTGGCATATGGGCAATGCAATAGAGTCTTGTATGCATGACCAACAATAGATCCCCAGTAATCTGTTTCTGACCAGTTGTCCAAATCACTTGCCATCTGTGGGTTGAGAGGTTGGGAAGTTACTGACACCTATTCAGTTACCCACAGGGCCTATGGCTGCCTTGCTGTCTCACTGGAAACCATTTGTTGGTGGCTTGCTGGGGCCAGTCCTGTTTCTGGTTTTCTGGGTGCTGTTGTCTTGCCAACTGATGTCCTTTGTTGACTTCCCCAGGCAAGACCTCTTCTAGCTTGCTGGAGTGCAGCCATTCTTTGTACTTCACTTCACTATAAGACAGATCTTCACTGTCAATCTTCTAAGTTGTCTTAGACAGGAAAATCATTTCACCCTGTCCTTTCGTCAGTTCTGCTGCTTCAGCTTTCATTTTGAGGTGTTATTTTAAATTTATTTCAAGTGGAATTTGAGAGAATTTAGGCAAGTCCTTGTCTTTACTCTACCTTTTTGTCTCTATCCCTCTCACCGAATTCTTAAAGATTATATTAGTTAAATGCAAGGTCTAGAAGATCCTATTAACCTGAAAAGATTGTTGTTGTGTTTGTGTTTTGTTTTGTTTTTTGGTGGGGGGTTACTATTGTCAGAATCATGAGCTTTATGTAAAGATTAATTAGCCAAGATGAGAGCATATTTATTGTTATTTTTGTTACTGGGAGTTGAGAGTGAGGTGGGATTAATCTCAGTCACGCCTGAGAATGTCCTTTATTGTTGAGATGATGTTGCCAGACATAGTTACCAATAGTGTCTGAAAATAGAAGACTGTAATAATAGCATCCTTTTCCAGTATCTACATTTGATATAAAATTGATTTTCCTACCTCTTTTATGTATTGTCCTTGAACAATAACATGTGCTTTCTCTTGTTCTTTAAGATTTATACTTTCTTCAAAGTAATTCAGTTGGGGAGCCAATCCCCATTTCACATCAATATATCAATAGATCCATGATTTGAACCATTTTTCCATCTGTGTTTCATGTAATTGAAGGATTAAAACACTGTGCTGTCTATACAGAAGCTTCAACAGGGATACAGGTCAGTTGAAAGGAATAGCAAGACCATTGAGAAAGTACTAGATGGATTAGCAGGCCATTGTGCTTCCTATAGATCATGATTTCCAATAGGCAGATATGTCAGATCTCTACCCATTGTTCCATATCTTAACTATAGTGAGAAAGCAAAGGAGAAGATTAGATCCGTTGGAGGTAAAATCTGTTAATTAAATTATCTTTTTTCCCCCTCTTTAAATTGGGCCACCTTGATTCTAGGCTTCTTTCCCTAAAGATGCTCTGACAACAACCTAATTTAATGTCAATATATTTCTTTCATAACTGTGACTGTTCTCACTTAGCTTTTGTAGCTGTTGTTGTTATTGTTGTTGATTTCCTTACCAACTCCACAATTAAGTGAGATGTCCCAAGCATGGTGTTAAGGTACAAATAACAAAAGCACATCTGTTCCATAAGGTGAGTATACTTCTCTGGATTTCTGCCTAGAAAGATAAAGTAGGAATGGAAATGAAGTGATGTCAAAATAATACCTTAAGAAAATTCACCCACTTTACCATGGTCCCTAAGCTACTTTGAAGTATGTCATAATACTTTAAAAAAAATTTTTAAATGATTTACAATTGTATTAACTTTGGTAGTGTCTGCTTCTTTCAACTAGATGGTTGTGATTACAATAAACAAAACCAATAAAATGTTTTATTAGGTAATTGTAATATATCATATTTGAGCCATATCATTATACAATTCAGAGGAAAGTAAACTTTATAATGCCTAATCTTCATTAACGTAGAAACCACTCTTATGAGCATATTTTTGGAGGCAAAGGAGAGTGGATGAATTAAACTGAAGAAATTTTGGACCAAATTTAATTTTATTACAAAGCTAATGTTTCTCTAGAAGAGACTAATTTATATCTAGGGAGTAATATAAGCACTGGATGAGAATACATTCTGATGGTAAATAGTTTTCTAGTAATTATTACCTAAAATGAAATCATAAATGTTATAGCAGTGCCCATTAAAATCTTGAATTCTAAATCAGCCACTTGCTTTCTTTGCAAGGCCAATTATTTGAACAAATTTATGCCATTGGTTTATGCATCTTAGATTCATTAAATATTAAAGACAGCAATAAAATATATTAATCAACACAAGCAATAATAATATAACTAAGTGGCCTGATGTTTCTTGGCCATAAGTGTGCCCTAGTTTCTCCATAGCTTGCCATTGTATTATTTGTTGATGTTAACTAATGTAAATCTTTATGATTCTTGCATATATATTGAATTTCTCTTTTCAATTCAGACAAAAGCATGAGCTGAGAAGATTCAATAAATCTATTTCAAATGGATATTTGTTACATTTTCAAATATTTTTAATAGATCTTTGTTGTCAACAGCAATTTATTGCTTAATAAATGTTTCCTCCAGTAGTATTGATGAATATTAATTTACCTCTATAAAACCAAAAGAGGCATGCTTAAGAAATACTGGAATATAATAATAAAATCAGCAACGTAGAATATATTTCATGTTTTAGTAATATATTTCATTTCTCTTTCTTCTTTCTTTTTTATTGAGAAAGAGGAAACAGAGTCTTTAAGTACCAAAGCTGCTTACTTTTTACAAAATGGTTTCATAGAATTTGCAAGAAATCTAAAAGGCTTGGTACCCACTATTCAGGATTCTTGAAATAGGGATAGGATAATAGCAGTAAGGAGTTAAGAATGAAACAAGTCATTTATTCTCATTGACTAGCGTACATACCAAGATGGAAGGCAATGAGCTTGGTGTAAAAGACTCTTTAATATACATTTTTAAGAGTAGCATTCATAATCTAAACAGTATTCAAAGTAACATTGTATGAAACAAAAAAAAAATAAGATGACTATTACTAAACACAGATGGTTATACAAAAATACTATAATTTTGGGAGAAAAAACTGTATTATATGTTAGAAGGGACAGATAAGGGAACAGTCTTCTGAGTATAGTTCATTTCACTCAATCAAAGAAATCTATATGAAGAGTATGACAAACAGGACAACTTTCCCAGGTTTATGGAATCTTCCACCTTTGACAAATAAGTCTTTTTGTCCCAATAAGAGGTAAAAAGGAGATGCTAAAAACACCAGCTGCAGTTTACTAGAGGTCATTTATAGAAAAATGGTTAACACCTAAGAAGATGCCTTGGAGCAATGCTGTTTTTAAGGAGGGGTTTCTGTGTGGCGCAAACATGCCAGGGAAGTTCATGGTACAAAACCAGCAGTTTTTTTTAAAGATTATTAAGACTAGGGGGTGAGAAGGCTCACTAGATAGTGCCAACCTCAGGAAATTTGCTGAAGTCAGTCTCTGCAATTCTTCTGGGAATGAAAATATGGCCTCTTAGAACACAGTAGGTACTATTTTCATTTGTACAACCCTACAAAGAACTCTACTGTTTGTTACTGGAATATTGTTTCTAAAGAAAAGTGTTCACTGCTTGGAAGTAGCTTAAGATGAAAGCAAGAAACACATTGCATGATCTGAAAACAACAGGTCAGGTTAGTTATATTTCACAATATAATTCCCCTTTTCCAACTTATAGCAGCTATCTAGAATGGGGCAGGGCAGAACAATGTGAACTTGCTCTCAATAAGTTGACTTTTGAAACATAGGTCATGAAAAATAGAGCAATTATGGGAAACATGGCTGAACTAAAGAGGGAGCTCTGTGTAGTTAAGAGGGTCAGACCAACTAATTTCAAAATTGACCTTTCTCGTCAAAGGGTCAACAGTGTTAATAGCATCTCAGATTTCTCAGCTTGGCAATTTAGAAGAAAAGCAAAATTTTGCTTTCAGGACACAGGCAGAAATCAATGCTTAGGTTAAAAAGTTGCTTAACTATAACACTAGTAATGGGAAACAATTTATGTTGTCTAGTATTTACATTTATTCCTTCATTTCACCACTTTCTTTTCAGTCTAGAAGCAAAGCAACACCTTTACTCCACCTATACCCTCATCTTCAAGAAGGTGGTTCAGTGAGTGATTGGCAGTAGACATTTCTCCTCCCTCCCACCCCAACTCCATTCCCATTCCCTTTATCTGTCTCTGTTTGTCTCTGTCTCTCTCTCTCTGTCTCTGTCTCTCTCTGTCTTTGTTTCTCTCTCTCTCTGTCTCTTTCTTGCTGTCTCTATCTCTGTCTCTCTCTCTCCCTCTCTGTCTGTCTGTCTCTCTCTCTCTCTCTTCTCATTGTCTCTCTGTCTCTGTCTCTCTCCCCCAGTCAGAAGCTGGGTGGGCTCATGCCAATATGGATTTCACTAGGACTAGGGCAGGTATTGATTTATCATATAATATTATCTTTTTTTTCTCAGGAATGTAAGTATCCATATGAGTGGCTAATATGTCTTACAGAGGGAACAAGCATAATTCTTTTAAAGACAGCTGGGGTGTTAATGAATGTGGTACTTGTACGTTTTTAGCTTTAAGATTTCTTTATTTTATCTTCTCCTGAAATGTATTAATAAAAAAAAATCTGTACTATTTATTTAGAGAAAGAAAATTATAGAGAAGTAAAATGGGTTTCAATGTTTGCTAAAAAGTATAGCTTGGAATTTATGTCCACAAAATATGCTGTCATTTAAAAATAATTATTTTATAAAATATACTAAAATAAATAAAATCAGCTCATGTTAACTTGCAACTATTTACATTTAAATTAGTGAATTTCAATAAGCAAATGGATATTTTTTCAGTTACTCTTCGTAATCTTTATCAGAAGTCTTTATCCTTTAGTTTTCCACAATTTCCCTTCATATATGCTAGTAGTTAGTGTGTTCTCTGTTTTATTATATTTTATTATTTTGTTTTGAGTTGTTAAAGCAAAAGTCATGATTTATTTATCAATCAACAAGTACTTATAAAGCAATAATTATGTTTCAAGAACTAGGAAGGGTATTGGCAATATAGAAGAAAGAAGAGGAGAAAGAAGAAGTGGAAAAGGAGGAGGAGGAGGAGGAAGAGGAAGAGAAGAAGAAAAAGAAGAAGAAGAAGAAGTAGAAGAAGAAGAAGAAGAAGAAGAACAAGAACAAGAACAAGAACAAGAACAAGAAATATCCTCAATCTTAAGGATTTTGCATTATCTTCTTCATACTTATTAATCTTTAGCCTTGAGTTTTTTGTGTTTTTTTTACAATCTTCACATGGATAAAAACAACAATTGTAATATCCAAAGAATTTACTACCTAGTAGCTAACTTCCCTTTCTAGTTTTGTGTTCTCAGATAGGCCCTTGTATTATCAGTATGGAGTGAGTTTCACATATTAAAAAGGCAAATCTTATATCCAAAGGCATAGTGCCAATGCAATAGTCATAGTGCCCACAGCAGCCAAGTATATCAGGGTACAGTTCTGACTCGCAAAATACAACAGACTTTCCACAAGAAAGACAGAACTAAAGCATTTATTTAGACACCAGAAAGTCAAATTGATCACAGTAACAAAAATCTGTACATAATAACAATACAAAGGACAACACCATGTCCCAAGCATTCTCGCTGTAAGGCTTCCAAACAACCAGGTCCCTTAAACAAATCACAAGCAGTCTTTTCTTAAATCACAAACAGATTTCCTTAAAACAAATCACAAATTACCCGAAAAAAAATCATTCTGGGAGGGGAAGAGATTCAGAGTTTTTGGTCAAAACAGAAACAATTGCTAGTTACATTCACATTAGAAGTTAAAATTGGTTTTAAAGGACAGGCCAAAATTCAAGAGGTAAAGAGAGGAAATTGATAGTTTTCTAGACCCATGGAGTAGGCTGAAAAATGGCAGAGAAGTATGAGAACCAAAATACTTTCAAGTTACAGTGAGTTTTGCTATTTGGTTAGATAGAGGAAAGTAATATAAGATAAGTTTGGAAAAGTAGGGAAATGTCAAGTTTACAGGGCCTTGAATTCTAAGCTTAAGATCATGAATTTTACTTGGAAGACAATAGGAATTTTAATCAATAAGCATTTTCAGTGATTATAATCTTCCTGGATCCTTTATAGGGACAGTTACTGATGGATAACGGATCATTTCAATTAGATTTAAATTCTCCCTTTCTTGAATTTTAATTAGAATGGCACCCAGAATTCTTTAATTTTTACATATGTCACAGCTGTTTTATCCTCCTCATGTGACAAAAAACTTACAATACAAATTAAAGTAAGAAACAGAAAAGTTCAAGGTGAGTAGTGAGTGCAAAGTGGGGTGGGAAAAAGGGGGAAATTTTGTTCAGATATACTACCTTTCCAAGATTCTCTTGGATTGAATTAGTTAACTTCAGTCCTCATAAATTAGGAAAATCAATTTTATATTCAGAAATAAATAACGTGCTTTGCTTATAAATTAGTTGAAAAACTAAACACAAAAAGGTAGTTGAAAATAATAATAATGTGCAATTGTCATTAAAGAAAAACTAATACAACTTGAATTCAGGAATCTTTAGGAAAAAGGAATTGGTTTTCCTAACCTTTTAGTCTGAGATATGTTGAAATAAAGTTATTGTAAATTGTCTTGCTTTTTTCTCTTATTCATGAAACCTATTGCCTAATTTCCCTGTTGATATAGGTTAATATTTGACATTTCACCTATTACACTAAAAACATATATTCAAGATATAAGAATATTCAGCAATAGTATGGAACAAAGTCATGTTCTATTACAGTCAAATGCAGTTCTTTTTTTCTTTTTTAAAACATCTTATAAATAATATTTGGGGAAACCTCAACCTGTTGTTGTATATGTTATTGCGATTTCTCTACAGTTTGATGACCAAACTATTCATTGTTAGCCTCTTAGCTTTAGAAATAGAAAGGACCTTAGGAAAGATTACAATCAAATCATTCAATGTACAAATGAGCAAATGGAGGGTGAGAGAGTTTAGGTCATTTTTCCAAGGCCACACAGCAAGTAATTGGCTCACCCAAAATTTAAACTTGGAGCTCTCTCAGTTTCCCAAGCCCACTGTTTAATCTACTGTGTCACCCAGCTGCCTCCAGGAGGTTCTGCTTAGGTGTTCTTACTCTCCACCCCTCCTTCAGGCATATCTTAATTGATTCATAGACAGAACAAACATCAGAATGTCAATGGATTATGAATTAGTTACCCAGAGGATGGTATAGTCTTAGAGAAACCATGGCTCTTTTGCCTTATTACTGTTTCACACATTCCCTATCTGTAAGAACATGCCTCTAAACAGCCTTTGTTATGTTTAAAGAATTCCAAATTCCTCATTAATTAAAAGTTACATACTACTTAAAATGATCTCTTTAAAGTTAGGAAATATTTGAAACTACTAAATTCAAGTATATCACAAGTCTTAAAAACGAATCACAAAACGAATATATTAAGAGATTTGGCATGGTTTAATGATTCAGTGGCAATTATATTTGAGACATTATTTACATTAATTCTATAACTTCAACTTATCATTATATAATTGTTTTTGTATTTGTAGTGGATGCTTCATCATGGAATATCTCATCAAGTGAATCAACCAATCACTTGATGAAATCCCACATTATTACAGACAGCTAATAGATACAATGAAATGTAAATTGTGCTCCTTTCAGGTCTGCGTGATTGATTTGCAGTTGTAAGCCAGTTCCTCCTTCAAATTTTGATGGAATCATTTACATATGAAAGGAACAAATAATCAACTGAGAAGTAGCAAAGGTTTTGTGCCTGCCTGTTCTTTTCTCTGAGCACCCACTTTTATTGATGAATTAAGATATTGATCCATAATCAGTCATTAAGGATTCATTATATGACAAGTTCTTGCTTCTACTCCTTAGTTCTGGAAGAGGACCATGGCATCAGGAAAGTGATGCTGCAATTTGCAAGTGAATTGGATTTAAGTGAAGGAGGGCTGTGCAAAGTCACCAGTCTCATTCTTTCCCCCAAAGGCATCTGTGTCAAGTGGCAAGATATAAATGAGGATGACATGGAAATAAAATTGAAATAGTCCACATAAGTACATATAGAATATATACACATGCACACATAAGTATTTACGTATTTTTTTTCATTCTTTCTTTTCAAAATGAACAAATGGTAATGTTGGGAGGTGATACAATAGCAGCTGGGGAAGGACCTGGAATGCATTCACAAAGAAATTGCAATTGAGCTTGGTTTTGAAGGAAATCAGTGAATGTAAGAAGTGGAAATAGTATCACTTTAAAGGAATGGGAGGCAATCAAGGCAAATGCAAAGAAAAACGAAATAAGGCATTGAGATTACAGAATAACAAGCAGACAAGTGCTGAGGAATAAAATTTAACAAGAGTGGAAAACAGGAGGAGTTCAGGTTGCAGAGCATTAAACATCAAATGTAGGAATTTGTATTTTGTCCTTAAGGAGAGAGGGAGTTATTTGAGTTGTTGGATTAAAGGTGATATAATGAGTTATGAGTTTTAGGAAATCAATTTGACAGCTATGTGGAAGATGTGCTGGATGGAGTAGGGAAGGATTTGATTCACAGATCAAATGGCAGATTTTTGAGGTAGTCAAGACGAGAAGTATGTTCATCTTTCATCGTCGAAGAATACCATGCCATCAGAGAAATAACGATATGACTTGCACTTGACCTTGTTTTGAGTGAGGGAGGGCTGTGAAGGTCACCTCACTTCTCCTCCAGAGTCATCTGAAATCAGTGACCAGATCATCAGAATGACTGGAGATGACCCAGGATGAGGCAGTTGGGGTTAAGTGACTTGCCCAAGGTCACACAGCTAGTGAAGTGCCAAGTGTTTGAGGTGAGTTTTGAACTCAAGTCCTCCTGACTCCTGCACTGGTGCTCTATCTGCTGCACCACCTATCTCCCCAAGACAAGAAGTGATGAGGATCTGAAATAAAATACTGGTTGTGTGAGTAGAGAAAAGATATTTATTGATATATGAGAAATGACAAGGATCAATAACTAATTAGATATGTGAGGTAAATGAAAGTGATGAGATGACAAAGACTTTACAAACTGTATAACCAGAAGAATAGCAGTAGCCTCAACAGTAGTAGAGAATTTCTCTATTACTAATTAGGGTTGAGTTTTGAAGAAAAAACAAGTTTGGGTATGCTGAGTATGACGTGTCTCTAGGACATCCAATTTGAAATGTCCAAAAGATGGACCTTGGGGCAAGAGTAGCGATCAGGAGGTCAACTCAGACAGGATATGTGAATGAGAGGAAGCAATATTTTCAAAATAGTTCTAGCTGTGGATCTTCAGAGAAAGCTGAGATAGTAGGAGAGCTTTCTACCAATTGGCCCAGGAGGGTATAGAGGACTATTTCCTGACCCCATTCTCTTCCTAGCTGCTGTGGTATCTTGCTGATTATAAAGTTCAGCTGTAGTGTTCAATGCAATTCCTAAGAAGAGTCAAGAATCTGATACCTCAAGCTTGGGTCCTGTTTAGAAGATGAAAACTCCAAGATCTGAGGCTCTTACTAGGAGTAGAATGACACAAGAGACTCCTGCCAATTCCAAGAGTACTGCTTCATTTATTAAGGTGCATGTTCATATACTATGTCTGGTTTTCAAAGGAATCAGAAGCTTGGGCAGACTTCTGGCAGTGTTGACCCATCAGAAAAGAACCACTCAGGAGAGATGAAGAGGCTCTGGATTGCAGGAGCAGGGCAATGATTTCGGGGTACCTGAAGTAGGAGAGATAAGAGTTGCTGTTTTCTTGCACATTCTTTGGCAATATGAATTTCCTACTTGAGGAGCCCTTCACCTGTAAAAAATATTTTGTGTGTGTCCCCTCTTCCCATTGATGTTAAATGTATTTAGAAAAGAGTATGTCATACTCTCCCACTTGAGATATTTTATTGTCACTATTTATTGTTACTATGTCACTTTGTAAAATGCCTATTCCTTGAGTTAATGACCTCTTAGGGCAGATTAGAGACAAGATTAACTCCATGGCTGAGGCTTGCAAACCATAGTTTTTAAATCAATAAGTACCTTGAATATGGGGTTTTTGGACTCAGAGGATTATATCTGTCAATTCTATTTGGGATAGGAAGCCAAAGGATCCTGCTTGGCTATAATCTTCTGTTTCCCAGAAATAGCTAGCATTTATATAGTGCGTTTAAAGTCCTATGTCATTTTATCCTCACAAAAGCTTTGTAAGATTGGTCATTGTTACTAGGCTCATTTTATACATGAGGAAACTGATTCCAAACTTAGCAAACTTAGTATCTATTATGCCACTCAGCTGCCTAGGTTTCATTCATTTATTAATTAACTCACAATATTGTAAACAATGCTTAATTTTTTAAAGCACTTTGTAGAATGTTGTCATTTCTTATTATTTCTGTGTGCTATGTTATCATTAATAAAGCAAGTGTAGGAAGGCATGTAGGAGAATAACTGAATTCTCCTTCCCAAATGGCAGTGACTCTTAAAAGGAAAGGGACAAATAGGATTTTTTTTAAAGCAAGTGTGCCCTATAGTAATCTGAAGATAATGTAACAGAAATTACCCTAGAATGAAATAGATTAGGGTAATTGCTGAATATTTCTGTGAGAGAAATGGTAACAGATGATTCAGGGAAAGTAAGGACTCTGATTGGAGGTATGCATATAAACATGGTATTAATAGGCTTTGTTTATTTGTTTTTGTTTTCGTTATAAATTAATTCAGGGAATAATTGGAGGAGTAAGTAGTCAGAAGGAAAAAAAAAAGCCCAGAAATATGGAATGCTGGATCTTTTTGGAGGTTTTTCAGACTTTGAAATTGCTGCACTTATGCAATGTTAAGATGCTTCATTTTTCCTTCTGATATGTGACTTGAAGCCTGAAATTTTCATTCCCTGGGGTTGTTTCTGGAGTAGTGGGATACTCTTCAAGTGAAGTGTTCACATATTGCTTGGTGGATCATTTGTGAGATATGTGAAGGCACAGTAAAACTTCCTAACATCAGCAAAATGTTGTTTCAATTTACCAGTCTTAAACTTATTAGGTATGTGTTCATGGAAAAGTTCCTTAATAGCTCTGAATTTCCCATAAAAGGATAAGA
Source organism: Notamacropus eugenii (assembly GCF_028372415.1). Lineage (NCBI taxonomy): Eukaryota > Metazoa > Chordata > Mammalia > Diprotodontia > Macropodidae > Notamacropus > Notamacropus eugenii. The sequence continues at coordinate 253,781,850 of NC_092877.1, read as the reverse complement.
AAAATACCTGTTGACCTATCTTAAATGGTTGTTGGGAGAGAAAGTGTGTTGCAAAATTTAAGATATTATTATGATGACAATATTTTTTTATACAGTGACTTTTGGCTCTTGTATGTGTTTGGCTCACAGTCCTTTTCAACTTCTGGTACTCTTATTTATTATGCAATGTGTTAATGACATGTGCACTATGAGTTAGTTGGCTAGAAAACTTCCCATACCTCTTTGCTCCAAACTTAGATACTCCATTTTCTTACTCCAACTGATTTATATTAAGAAAGTTCTATGTTCTTTATTTTTTCTTCCAATCCATCCTGAACTCTCTTTTTACCTGACTCCTTATCTTGAAAAATGAAGAGAAAGAAGTGATAACCAAGCCAGAAACAGTCATAAATTGAAATGGAGTAATAAGTAAATCATAACATAATAAATGCAATAAAACATTATTTAATTTTAAATATCATAGCAACATCTGAAAAGCATTTATAAGAAACAAACCACATTGCCATTTGTTGGGATTGGAAGTTCAAATCCTTGTGGACGGTCTCGGGCGGGTAAAAGTGGGACTTCTAAATCTTAGAGTCTTACGAGGCCCTCCATGAACAGTGGGGATTCGAGAAGGTCAGACTGAGCTAGCTCGGCTAGCTCGGGTATTTCCACCTCTCCCTGGGAGATACGTGATGGGTGGAGTCTCCCTGCCCTCGAGGTCGTCCCGGATCTGGGCACACCTAGTTACCTAACAGCACGGTATTCAGATGCAAACTGTGCGGCTGAAGGTTAAGTAGGATTGAGGAAGCCTGAAAGCTCTCTTAGCACGTGAGGAACCAAGAGGACAGTAGGCTCCGCTTCTCTTCTTTCCTCTCTCCCCTCCCCCTCTCTCCCCGCTTGTACTTCTACTTCCAATCCCTTAAGATCTTAGCCTCCTTAGGAAATCTCCCCCTCTTCCTCCTAAGGAAGACAGTCCCTACACTTGTAACCTAGACCCTGAAATAAAGCTCAACCCTTGTTCGACTCTGGAACGCCTTTCTCTCATATGAGCATCCGGTTTTGGCCAACCGAAGACCTCGGAGGTGAGGTAAGAAGACTTGGGTAGCCCACACAGGCCTCTAGGCCTGGCAGCCATTAAGTAACCAGAAATTAGTAGTCTCTTTTCTTGTAAATCTGTCCCTCTGTACTCTACATTTGTTCTCTCCCTCTATTAAAATGTAAGCTCCTTGAGATCTTGGTTATTTTATTTGTATCTCCAATGTTTAGGATAGTACATACAAAGCATTTATTTTTTTTTTATTCATTCATATGTAGCTATGTAATTTATATATTTTTTAAATACATGTCAATTCTTTTTGTGCAAATCTCTAAACTGTGTTTTAGCTCCACAAAACCATTGTCTTAATAAATTTCATGCATCAGGAAAACACTTGACAATTCAAATAAATACTATGTGGTGACAGTCAGGGAGTCAGATTTAAAATAAGCCCTAACTTTTATGTTTCTTGAAAGTTAGAGTTCTTCCAACATTTATTTTTAATTTTCAGGCCAAATTCTTTGAGGTCACCTATATAGTTCTAAATTTCCCATCATGTTGTGAAATGTTATGTAATATACCACAATGAACTCAAAATCTGCAAATAGTCTAAATACTGAAAGGTAAACCATAAAACTAGAAAAATGAAATCATACATGTTACACAGTTACAGCAAATGAAATAATTCTTCTCCAAAGAAAAGCTAAAGGATATACTTTATATTTTTTTTCAATTCCGAAGCATCTTTCCTTTCATACCACCACTAGAAAAAAGAATTAACCTCTAACCTGCAAAAAAAACCTTGTATTTACTATGTATATTCAAGTAAATTCAATTTCTCATTAGCCATATCTAAAATTTATTCTCTCCTGCATTTTGAAACTATCACTTCTCTGTCAAGAGATGAGATGCGTTTTTATCGTAAGTATAATGGAATATAGTTCATCACTTTATTGATCAGAATTCTTAAGTCTTTTAAAATTGTTCTTCTTTACCATGTTGTTATAGTATAACTTGATTTCATGATCTTGCTCCATTTTTTCTGAATCAGTTCATAAAAGTCTTCTCATTTGGAAGGGTCCCACATGTACAAAAATATTTATAGCAGCACTCTTTTTGGTGACCATGAACTGAAATCAAGGGGGTGCTCATCAAGTGGGGAATGGTTGAACAAGCTGTGGTATATGAATGTAATGTAATGCTATTGTGCTATGAGAAATGATGAACAGGAAGACTTCAGAGAAGCCTGTAAGGATTTAGATGAACTGATGCTGAGTGAAAGGAGCAGAATCAGGAGAACTTTGTACAACCACAGTGTGTGAGGAATTTTTCTAGCAGACTTAACCCTTCACTGCAATGCAAGGACCTAAAAAAATTCCAATGGACTCTTAAGGCAAAATGCCTTCCACCTCCAGAAAAAGAACTATGGAATTGGATTACAGAATGAAGCAGATCATTTTCTCTTGTGCAATGTTTATATTTTGTTTTGTTTTGTTTTGTTTTGTTTTCATGACGTCCCCCATTAATTTTGATTCTTCTGTGCAGCATAATTAAGGTGAAAATGTATTTAATAAGTATGTGCATGTAGAACCTATATTGGATTGAATGCCTTTTCAGGGAGGGAGGGGGACTGAGAGGGAGGAAGGGGACAAAAGTCTAAGATATATGCAAGTTATTGAAGAAAACTGAAAACATATAAATTAATTGATAAAAAAAAGAAAAAGAAAAGTCTTCCCATTTTTTTTTCTCTGCAGTTGCTGGTTTAATCATTTCTTTTTTTTTAACAGCAAAATAGTATTTTGCAAAATACAAGTAGCAAAATAATCTTCCACTACATTAGTATACCAAAATTTTGTCATGTATTTGCCAAGTGATGGGAAATCACTACTTTCTAAGATTCTAATTCTTTGTCACTACAAATGACGTAGTTATGAATATCTTGTCCTCATACTATATTTTCCTCATTTTTGATCTCTTTGTCATATTGGCCTAGTAATGCTATTGCTAGATGAGAGATAGCTTAGGGCATAGGTTCAAATTAGTTTCTATCATGATTATTGCAATTCACGTCTCCACAAATTTATCAATATGCTGCTTTCTCCACAGATTCTCCAACATTTATCATTTCCATTATTGGCAATTTTTCTAATAGGATGAATTTAATAAGGAGCTTTATTATGTTTAAATTTATTGCATTAGCCTTTTGAAACATTTTTTCATTTATTACTACAGATAGTTGAGTTGCTTCTTTTGAACATTACATATTCATACCTTTTGATAATTTATCAATTAGGGAATGGCATCCGTTCTTATAAATTTTAATCTGTTTCTTGTATGTCTTGGCAATTAAACTTTCAAATATTTTAATTTGTTTATTTTTTAGAGTTAAATCTGATGGCTTCATTAGATTACTTTTGTGAAAACTTACTAAATTTATGCAATGAAAATTGTTCTCCCCAATTGATAAATGTTCAAAGGATATGAACAGGCAGTTTTCAGAGGAAGAAATTAAAAATATCCACAGTCATATGAAAAAATGCTCTAAATCACTATTGGTTAGAGATACGCGAATCAAAACAACTCTGAGATACCACATCACACCTATCAGGTTGACTAACATGACAGAACAGGAAGATAATACATGTTGGAGATGATATGGGAGAGTTGGAACATTAATTCGTTGTTGGTGGAGCTGTGAGCTAATCCAACCATTCTGGAGAGCAATTTGGAACTATGCCCAAAGGCATACAAAAATGTGCATACCCTTTGACCCAGCAATACTACTTCTAGGACTGTATCCTCAAGAGATCATAAAAATGGGAAAGGGTCCCACATGTACAAAAATATTTATAGCAACACTCTTTGTGGGGGCCAAAACTGGAAAGCAAGGGAGTGCCCAACAGTTGGGGAATGGCTGAATAAATGATGGTATATGAATGTAATGGAATACTATTATACTATAAGAAATGATTAACAGGAAGACTTCAGAGAGGCCTGGAAAGACTTATATGATCCGATGCTGAGGGACAGGAGCAGAACCAGGAGAATCTTGTACATAGCAACAACCACAGCATGAGAGGTTTCTTCTGGCAGATTTAGAACTTCATTGCAATCCAAGGATTTAAAAAATTCCCAATAGTCTTTTAAGGCAAAATGCCTTCCACATCCAGAGAAAGAACTATAAAGAACTATGGAATTCAATTGCAGATTGTAGCAGATGATTTTCTTTTGTATTACATTTTGATTTGTTATATGATTTCTCCCATTCATTTTAATTCTTCTATACAATGTGACTATGGTGAAAATGTATTTAATAGGAATGTATGTGTAGAAGCTATATAAAATTGTATGCTATCTTGGGTAGGAAAGGGGAAGGTGGGGGGTGGGGAAGGAGGGTGAGGGAGGGAAAGAAAAACTCTAGATTACATGATAAAAAAATAAAAATAAGAAAAATAAATTGTTCATTTTATCTCCTGTGATGTTCTCTATCTCACATTTAGTTATAGGCTATTCTATCCATTTAACTGAAAGATAATTCTTCCTTTTTTTTAACTATAACCCCTCTTAATATCAATGCTTTATATAAATTTGGAGTGAATCTTGGTATATACTTTGAATTGCTCTAAAACCAATTTCTACCTGATTGTTGCCCAATTTTCCCAGGAATATTTTGTCAAATAATAGTCATTACCTAAAGTTCCTTTGAACTTATGGAATACTAAGCTTCAACTTAGTTTACTTTTGAATTACATGAACCTATTCATTGATCAACATTTCTTTATTTAAACTATATCAAATTGATTTGATTATTGCTACTTTATAGTAATATCTGATATCTGGTTTTGGGATCTAATCTCCTTTCAATTTTTTTTGAATTACTTTCTTTGAGATTCTCAAAATTTCCTTCCTCCAGATTAATTTTGTTATTATTTTTCTATTTCACTAAAATAGTCCCTTAGTAACTGGATTGGTGTGATGCTGAATATGAAAATTAATTTAGAGTATTTTGCCAATTATATTATTATGACTATGGCTATCTACAACTAATATATTCCAGTTATTTAAGTCTGTTTTTATTATCATAAAGCATCTTTGAGTTTTATCTTTACAGTTCTCTGTATGCCTTAGTACATAGACTCTCAATAATTTTATACATTCTGCAGTTATAAATGACATTTCTCTTTTTATGGCTTTTTGCAGGGTTTTGTTGGTTGTATGCAAAAATGCAAATTTATTTTATGTAGTTTACTTTAATAACTTCTTTCAATTAAAATTTTAATTGCCTTCCTGTGGTTCTATTAATACACCTTTATATCTTCTGTAACAAAGGGAAAAAATGTGTCTTTGTGTTTATTCACTTACTTTCATTTTCTTGTCTTATTGTTCTTGTTAGCATATCAGGACTTCTAGTTTAATACAATTTACATGTGATGCTGTCACTTGATGTTAGATAAAAGCCACTTTCCTTGCTAGGAAATTTTCATTTATTGCTATGTTTTCTGGTGTTCTTAAAAAAGGTGCAATTAACTTAGTAAATTTTTGTCTGATAACTGCATGACTTTTGTCATTGTTTCTAATATGACCAATTATAATTTTTAACTTTACTGATATTGAAATAATTCTGAATTTCTGATACAAATTCAACCTACTCACAGTCTATAATCTTTGAGAAAAGATGTTTTACCCTGTTTGCTAATATTTTATTTAAATTTTCTGTGTCATTGTTCTTGAGTGGTTTTTACTATTCTTTTTATGTAGTTAGTAGCACAATGAATAGAGTGCTGCACCTGAAGTGAAAAAGACTCAGATTCCTGAGTTCAAATCCATCCTCAAATATTTTCTAGCTTTATGACCACAGGTGAATCATTTATCCCAGTTTGCCTCAGTTTCTTCATCTATAAAATAAGATGGAGAAAGAAATAGCAAACCACTCCTTTATCTTTACCAAGAAAGAACAAATGGGGTCATGAAGAGTTAGACACAACTCACTTGAATAAATTATACAACTTATCTTTCTCATTTTTGATTTGGACATCAATGCAAAAGTTCTAAATGGAATAAAAGGGATTCAATATGATCTCTTTTTCAAATATTTGAAAATACTTTGTGTTAATATAATGAATTATTATTTGGCTATTTGCAAAATTCTCTTGCTAATATATACATTAATAGACTTTTTGTTATTTTTTATTTTCTCCTCCTTCAAGATGAGTTCATTTGAGGTTTGTTCAATTTACTTTTTTTCATGAATTTGCTTTCATTTTATATTTATTTATCTAGGCATTTTATATATTTGTAAATATTCATCCTTTTCATAAAAGTTCAGTTTTATTGGCATGTGTATGGGCCAAAATGTTTCTAATTATATTTATTTATGGCATATTTTTTATGAATTCTCATTTATCATTTCTGATGCTAGAGGATTTTCTTCTTTCTTAAGCAAAATTAACTAAAAGTTAGTCTATTTTATTGTTTTTTTTTCAATCTTCTCCTAGTTTTATTTTTATGTGTAATGCATTTATAAGTTTAAAGACAGTTAAGTGGCTTACTGGATAGAGCACTGGGCCTGAGTCAGGAAAACCTGATTTCAAATCATGCCTCAGACACTTGCTAGCTATGTGACCCTAGGCAAGTCACTTAATCTCTGTTTTCCTTAATCCATTGAAGAAAATGGCAAAGCACTCCAGTATCTTTGCTAAGAAAACTTCATGGACAGTATGATCCATCGGGTCACAGAGATTTGAGAAAGGTTTCTCTTTTGTTTGTTCATTTGCCGATCCTACTTCTTAAATTTGAAGTTACTCTTACAGTTCAGTTCTGGTCTCTTTTGGTGTTTTGACAGGTTTGAGTATCTTCCTTTCATGCCTTTCTGCTTGCATAGCGCACTCCAGAGGACTGTAAACTTTTGATGCTTTCAATATGGTATGATATGGAAGGAGTTATGGTAACTACCCTTCTGGTTCGTCATGATGACAATGACTCTTCTCCTGGAACTGAAACCTCATAATGGGTAATGGATGAGAGAACTGCCTAATAGCAAGATAATCCTGCTCCCATTGTTAGTAAAGGAGTTCCCTTGAATCTCTTGTCATTCATTTCACTTACTATCCCTGTGTACTGCAGCCCCACAGCCCAGAGTCAGGGCTATTTCTGCTGCCTCTCTTACCCACTGGCTTCCACCCAAGTTTCTACAGACTTCTCTTTGTATCTTACTAAGCTGGAAAAACAAAAATGACTCACTGTGACTTTTTTCTTGAGACTTTCGTATTGAGAATTTTGTGTTGGATGTGCTATGATCATGTTGTACAAGAGATTATGGGAGAATTTTGAAAGTTCTGATCTTTTTCTATCAATTATCTTGACTGTCTCCTGTACATCCTATTCTCAAATTATATTTACTAGAAATTTGCATCTAAATTTTCTAAAGTTTCTCCTATTACAATTTTATTTTTTATATCTTCTAACAACTCATTTATCTTTTCCATTAAGTATCATGTTAAATAATTAAATTATTTCAGTCTATGCTACCTTTTAACAATATGTAGCTTCCCTTTATTTCTTTTTCAATAAGTCTCCTTATTGCTGTTGTCCTTTTTAAGTCTCTCCACTTTTCAGTCTGCCTCTCTGCAAGGTTTCAACTTCAAGGAACAAGAAGCCTCTCCCAGAATAACTTTATTAATTCTAATGTGCACTTTCTGTGCTATTTGTCACTACTCCTTCATGCTGTTACTTCAGATCTTGATTGACACCACCTCTCTCAGCCTCCTCTCCCATCTGATTGGAAGGTAGTGTACAAAACTCCTTTCAATGTTTCCTTCATAGGAGGTGGAAACTGTTCTTTCAGCTCACTGTATTTTGTAGCTGCTGCTCTGCCTGGTATCAACACCAATGAATAAGCTGCCCCCATGCTGGGTAACCTCTTGTGTCATTTTTCGCTTTTTCCTGCTTCCATTTCTGTGTTGTTTCCCCCACTCCCTCTAAAAATTGTAAGACCCTTGAGAACCAGGACTGTTTTTCTTTCCATTAATCGTGTCTCCAGTGCTTATTACATTGTCTGGAACTCAGCATGTCAGAATTAAATGGAAACATGATTAATTTTAGGTTACTTCACTTTACATTGAATTCAATTCAACAAGCTTTTAAAGACAATATACTGGGTACCAGGTATTAGGCTATATAATGTGGATACAAAGACCAAAGTCTCTGTCCTCAAAAAGCTTTATATTCTACTAGGGAATATAATAAAGGATTATGAAATTGAATTGATATTAAGATATACTGTTTTATATATTATTTCATAGAGTTTTAGTCAGCTCAGCACATAGAGGCTAGAAGTATCCTATCAGTTCATTATTTCCACTGGAAAAAAATGGTAATAACCTTCCTCTACCTCCAAGTACCTACCTGGCTCCCAAATGAATGCATTCCCCAACTAGAGTGTAAAATGACTGCTGGCAGAAGCATTTTATGAAACAGTTTAATTTTGATATGACAAAATTCCTGCCAGGGGATATATAGAAAGCCTGTGGCATAGAAAGCCAAGTCACTACAGGTGCATTTTCTGCAACAGATGTGTACTTGAAAGATGCATGTGAATCTAATTGTGTTTTAAATGCACTGGGGGAGCTTGCTAGCTATTTAAAGAGATCTTAAATGAAGGCTTTGGTAAAACAAAGAGATCTTATGCAAATAATGCCTCCCTACTTTTTCTGTTTTATAATTTGCTTTTCCTTATGCTAAATTGTTTAAGGTGAGGAAAACTTGTGTTCCTACACTTTTTTTCCCTCAATTTAAGGGACACATTTCTAAAGTAGATAATAAGAAGAGTAACTCCTCCAAATGACCGCTCTAACGTTTCACAGCTTTCATGAACTCCATGCTGAGTAAATCTGGCCGTGATAATATCAAGTAGGTGGTACAGTGAAAAGGGCACTCAGCTACTAGAATCAGGAAGATATGAGTTCAAATGTTGCTTCATACACTTGCGAGGTGTGTAATGCTGGACAAGTTACCTAAACTCTGCCTACTTCAGTTTCTTCATATGGCTATAATGGTATTCACGTTGAAGGGGTGCTGTGAGGATCACATGAGATAATATTTTTAAAACTGTATGTATAGCAAAGTATCCATTACATAGTAGGTGTTATATAAATGCATATTCCCTTCTCTTTGCCCTCTTTCCACAAATTTATGACAATATGCTCCTTTTAAAAACTGGGAAATACTGAGGATCAAATTGTAAGAACAACCTGGCAATCATATAGTTTTTTATTTCATTCACAGAAGAAGATTGATTTATATGTTGTTCAGTCATGTTCTACTTTTCATGATCCCATGAACCAGAGCATGCCAATATTATCCATGGATTTTCCTTGGCAAAGATACTGGAATTGTTTGCGATTCCTTTTACAGTGAAGTAAGGCAATGAGATGTTAAGTGACTTGCCCAGGATCACACAGGTTGTTAAGTGTCAGAGGCTGAATTTGAACTCATATTCTGATTCCAGTCCCAGAGCTCTATCCACTGAGCCATCAAGCTGCCTAAACTGTTGATCAATCAGTCAGTCATAATGAACTTAACAGCAAACCAATTGAAGCAAATATTAAGATGTCTCTGCCTATCATTTAATTGCCCATAAAGTCTTAGACTTTGTGCTAAAATGACTGAACTACAATGACATTGAAAAAAATCTTGAATAGATACACAAGAAACTGGTTAATCTATACCTCTGTGAATTATCAAGCAGGTGAAAAATGAATTGATTTCTAGAAATAAGAGGTAGCATGAAGTTATAGTTAAATCTCCTTGAAAAGGGCTTAACTGTGGAAAAAGAAAAGATCTCATATTTGACCTGGTTCAGGTCTCTTCACACAAACACACACACACACACACACACACACACACACACACAGACACACACAAACTAGTCCACGTCTAATGAATACTTCTTATTCACCCTGTGAATGGAGGAAGAGAAAAAATATAAGCCCTTAATATGTTCTATATACTATATTTTATATGCATTATCTTATTTGATTCTTATAATAATCCTGTGAGGTAAGTACTATCTTTTATTATTCTCCTTTTTTGAGTTGTAGAAACTGAGATGCAAAGTTAGTGGGTATCTAGAGCTGAATTTGAGCTTAACTCCTCTTGACTTCAGATATATAACACTCTAAACTGTAGAAATCATAAATAAAAATTTTTAAGAATTGTTTCTTTGAAAAGACTAGTAGAATAATAACCCTTTAGATAATCTTATTAATATTAAGAGGGAAGCCGATAAAATCAACACTACAGTAAATGAACAAGATGAAATCACAATAAAAGCAGAAGAAATGAAAATAGTAGATCCAATCATACTTATTACTGAGCTAAAAAAAATGAAAAAACAAAAAAATATAGAAATACTATCTAAAAATAAATCCCTGCACTTACAGAAGAATTGAGGTTTAAAATGATCAGACACCATAAAAGGAAACAAATTTAGTTTTAAACAAATGACCAAAGAGGCTAAACAAAAAATTAAAAACAAATTCTTGGTACTGATGGATTCAATGTAGAATTCTTAGCAAACTCTTAATGAATAGTTATTGCTAATTCTACATAATTACTTTCAAAGATTGAGAAAGCACCCTACCAAAATGCAGTCATAATATTTAAATAAAAAGGGACAAATCATAAAGGATCATGATATGCAGATATCATAAATGCATATCAGCTTAAAAATTGTAAACGAATCCTGTTAGAGTACAATGGTTTATTTAAGAATCATGCATTATGTTCAGTTTGGAATTATACCGATAATGCAAGAATAGTTCAACATTTGTAAAACAACATAATTGTTCATATTAACTTTTTTAAGAATCTAAACATAACTATCTTAATAGCTGCTGTGAATATTTGCACACCTACTTATTTACTTTGCAATAAAAGTACAACACTCTTTTATGCTGTATAAAATATAGGCATAGATAAACCTTTTTACTATCATATAAAGTTTCTAAAATCAATAGAAAACATTATATTAAATGGATATATATGTACACACACATATATACATATGTGTGTGTACATATATATATATATATATATATATATATATATATATATATATATATATATATATATATATATATGTTAACCATGGGGAAAGATTTTATCCGTAAGTCAAATATTGATACCTAAAACAATCCTTTTCGTCAAGATAAACAGCATAAGATAAAGATACATAAACACACATTCTGTAAGGATGTACAGGTAGAGTTCTCTAGTTCCAGTCACTGTTGATTCTTTCAGTTCACTAACAATAACATCCTCAGTGTGAATAATATATGTTACTTTTCTCATAAAGAAAAAAAAAAATCACAGGGAAACCCACAGCCAAACCTCAGCTTCAAAGTGTGATCAGATCACAACTTGGTCAGAAAGTTGTAATAGAGTTTTCAAAAATGGAAGAATGAGTTGTGTAGCAACCATGAAGAAAACAATAGCCTCCAGAAGTAAAAGCATTCTGAGAGGTCTACAGTCTAAAACATATGCAAAAAATAATCTGAAAACATAAACTAATCATTTACCATGCCCTTGCCTGCAATTTTTCCCTCAGTCTGAGATGATCACTTTAGTTCTGCTTAGTTCTCAGTTCTGCTCTCCATTTTATATGCCTTGTCCCTTTGCTCTCACCTCTCTCACACAAGGACATTCACCCTAAGGTGAATGAAGCCCCACCTTGGGTTCCAGTGTACAATTCCCATGAACTTGGGACAATAATGAAATGGGTGACATTTTCCTCTAGCCTTCATCCTCTTTCCCTTATTCTCTTATGAGGGAGTATTGAGAAAAAAGTAAAAAGAAGAGACTGAAACAAAAATCCTGCTTTCCTCCAGTTTTTTTCAACCAAGAAGCAACGTTCCTGCATTTAGTCTAGTGCTTCCAATATCAAACTTTTGGCTACCAATGAAGACAAATTTGGGGAGAAAAAGTAGGCCTGCAACTGTACTGTGATTACAGAACTAATGCAGCCTCAACCTCACCAACTACTCCTTCATCCCTATTAGTATTTTTAAAGAAATTCTGGAACAGTAACCTAACCTTCCTCCCCACTTCCTTAATATATTGTAGATGACTGAGAGCAGAATTTTTCTAAGAGGAAATAGATGCATTTATTGAAGACACAGGCTAAGAGTAAAGCTGGTTTTTAAGAATTCCATTCTTATGCTCAATAAAATTCACAGCCTGAAATTTATCGGCTGAATGAATTTACCAGATGATATTAGATTTCGTTCAATCTTTCACAGTGCTAAAGGCAAAGAGAATTTTCATCAAAACATATGAAGGAAAGATGTCCATAAAGAAGGAGCTTCTCCTTATTCTTATTCCATTCATTACTGTATTGTTGAGAAGAACTAAGTAATTCACAATTGATCATTATATAATATTGCAGTCATTGTATACAATGTCCTTGTTCTACTCTGAATCCTACTCAAACTGTAAGGTCATTATGATTTTATAAGGGGTAATGATTGTTAGCAATTATTTTTAATATATTCATATAGTAAAATATATCTGATCAAACACCCAATAATAGGTATAATAATAAATATTGAATGAATCCATACTTTATTTAAGTCACATAGGACTATAGATTCTAATAGAAGGTCACTATAATAGGCCTCAAACTTTAATATAGTGTTCCTTACTTGTTTAACAGCTATGGAGCTCACTTGAACAGCCATAAAAATGATGACAAAGATATCTCCATCCTGTTTAGCTGAAATTCTATGACCAAAACAAGCATGGGTAATGACATGGTACAGATACGCCCCCCACCCATATATGTCCTTGGAGAGTGTGTATAACCTGTACCATCTCCTCCTGCCTAACCTAAGGAGGTGCCCATTCATCTTATAACCACCTAGTCAGTAGACATAGGCCTTGCTTCACCCAACTCATGACCCTGCTGACACATCATTTTTTTATTATATTAGCTTATGCCTCATAGGTCAATCAATGGGATTTTCATTTTACCATCACTCTTTTGTATATTTGGGTATCAAACTCTATAAATACAAGGTCCCAGAAAAAGGGAACATCTCAGATTATGAGGATGATCTGAGGTCCAGGTCCATTAGACCACAAGCACTTAAGACACTGTATGCCTTTGGCTCACAATTTTCCTCAATCTCTTTTATTGTAGGTTGGACAATTTTAGTTCCTGCAGCTCATTTCAAATTACATCAGTTCATGTAAATCTTCATAGGTTTTTCTGAAAGCATTGCTCATCATTGCTTCTTATCCTTCCAATTATATCCCACAATTTGTTGAGCCATTCCCCAACTGATGGACATTCCCTCAGTTTCTAATTCTTTGCCTCCACAAAAAGAGCTGCTATAAGTCTTTTTTACATATAAGTCCATTCCCTTTTTTTTATCTCTTTGCAAAACAGACCTAGTAGAAGTAGTGCTGGAGCAAAGGTTACGTATAGCTTTATAGCATGTTAGGCAGAGTTCCAAATATCTCACCCAGTTGCGTGAATCATTTCACAATTCAAAAACAGTGCATTAGTATCACAATTTTCTCACATCCCCTGAGAAATTTGTCATTTTCCTTTTCTGTCATATTATCAAATCAGGTAGGTGTGGATTTGTACACCAGAGCTGTTTTAATTTGTATCTTTCTAGTCAATAGATTTAGAGTACTTTTGTCTGTAACTATAGATATCTTTGATTACTTCATTTGAAAACTACCTCTTAATATTCTTTGAACACTTTTCAATTGGAGAGTTCTTATTATTATTAATTTGACTCAGTTCTCTATATATTTGAAAAATTTCCCAAATGAATATAGATGCAAAAACTTAAATAACATTTTAAATAGGTTTTTAAATATATTTTAGTAGATATTAGCAAAAAGAATATAGCAACTTATCACTAGAATAATACATTATGATCAGGTAAGATTCATACCAGGAATGAAGGGCTGGTTCAACATTAGAAAAAACTATTAGCATTATTCATCATATCAACAACAAAGCTAACAGAAGCCACAAGACTTTCTCAATAGATGCAGAAATACCTTTTGACAATTTACAACACCTAGTCCTATTGAAAACATTGGACGGCATAGGAATAAATGAAACTTTCCATAAAATAATAAGTAGTATTTATCTAAAACCATCAACAAGTATCATAGGCAATGGGGACTATCATTTCCAGTAAGATCAGAGGTGAAACAAGGATGTCCATTATCACCACTGTTATTCAATATGTTATTAGAAATGCTGGCTGGAGCAATAAAAGAAGAAAAAGAAATTGAAGGAATTAGAATAGGTAAAGAAGAAACTAAGTTATCACTCTTTGCAGATGATATGATGATACACTTAGAGCAACCCAGAAAATCAAGTAAAAAATTATCTGAAATAATAAACAAGTTTGGCAAAGTTGCAGGTTACAAAATAAACCCGGATAAATCATCTGCATTTCTATATATTACTAACAAAGTCCAACAGCAAGAGACAGAGAGAAACCCCACTTAAAGCTATGGGAGACAATATAACATATCTGGGAGTCTACCCACCAAAACAAATCCAGGGACTAAATGGACAAAATTACAGAACACTTTTCACACAAATAAAGTCAGATCTAAGTGAGTGGAAAAGCATCAATTGCTCTTGAGTAAGCCAAACTAATATAATAAAAATGACAATTCTACCTAAATTAATTTACTTTTTCAATGCCATACAATCAAACTACCAGATAATTATTTTCTAGAGCAAAAAGAATAATATCAGAATTCATCTGGAGGAAAAAAAGGTACAGAATAGAAGGAAACTAATGAAAAGAAATGCTAGGGAAGGTGGGCTAGCTCTATTAGATGTCAAATTGTACTATAAAGCAGCAATCATCAAAACTACTTGGTATTGGCTAAGAAACAGAGGGGTAGACCAGTGGAATATAGGAGGTACTCAAGACATAGTGGTTAATGAATATAACAATCCACTGTTTCATAAACCCAGGGACCCGATTTTCTAAGATAAGAAATCACTGTTTGACAAAAATTGCTTGGAAAACTGCGTAACAGTATGGCAGAAGCTGGGCATAGACTGATGCTTGATATCATACCCAAAAATAAAGTTCAAATGGATACATTATCTAGGTGTAAAGGTTGATATTATAAACAAGGAGTAATGTATTTCTCAGATTTATGGAGAATGGAGAAATTTCTGACCAAACAAGAAATAGAGAACTTTATGATGTACAAAATGGATAGCTTTCATCAGATTAAACTGAAAAGTTTTTGCACAAACAAACCCAATACAACCAAGATTAGGAGAGAAGCAGAAAACTGGGAAAGAATTTTTCCAACTAGCGTCTGTGATAAAGGCTTCATTTCTAAAATATGTAGAAACTGAGTCAAATATACAAGGATACAATACAAATATACAAGAATTCCTCAATTGATAAATGGTCAAAAGATATGAACAGGCACTTTTCAGAGAAAGAAATTAAAGCTATCTATAGTCTTATGAAAAAATGCTGTAGATAACTATTGATTAGAAAGATGCAAATCAAAACAACTCTGAGGTACCACATCACACCTATCAGATTGACTAACATGAAAAAAACAGGAAGATGATAAATGTTGGAGAAGATGTGGGAGAATTAGAACAGTAATTCATTTTTGGTGGAGCTGTGAGCTGATCCAACCATTCTGGAGAGCAATTTAGAACTATGCCCAAAGGGCTACAAAAATGTGCACACCCTTTGACCCAGCAATATTGCTTCTGGGACTCTATCCCAAAGAGTTCATAGAAATGAGAAAGGGTCCCACGTGCACAAAAAATATTTATAGCAGCTCTCTTCGTGGTGGCCAAAAACTGTAAATCAAGGGGATGTTCATCAATTGGGAATGGCTGAACAAGTTGTGGTATATGAATGAAGTGGAATACAATTGTGCTATGAGAAACAATGAACAGGAAGACTTCAGAGAAGCCTGGAAAAATTTATATGAACTAATGCTGAGTGAAAGGAGCAGAACCAGGAGAACTCTTTACACAGCAAAAACCACAGAGTGTGAGGAATTTTTTGTGGTAAACTTAGTACTTCACTGAAATGCATGGACTTAAAAAATTTCCAATGGACTCTTGAGGCAAAATACCTTCCACATCCAGAGAAAGAACTGTGGAATTGAATCTCAGATAGACTGACCATTTTCTTTTGTATTATGTTTTGTTTAGATTTGCTTTCATGGTTTCTTCTATTCTTTTTAATTCTTCTATGCAACATGTATTTAATAGGAATGTACATGTAGAACCTTCATACACTGGTACACTGTCTCAGAAAGGGAGTGAGAAGGGAGGGGGAAATAAGAAGGAGAGTATGGAAAAATATCTAAAACATACAAAAGTGATTATATAACACTAGAAACAAATAAAATAATCCAATTTAAAAAAAAAAACATGAATAAGAAAACTACCTCTTAATACCCAGGAATTCTTATTATTATAAATTTGACTCAGTTCTCCATATATTTGAGAAATGAGGCCTTAATCTAAGAAACTCGCTATACTTTTTATCACAGTTATTTCTAACTACATTTCCCTCCATCCTATTTTCTCCCTTCCAGTGTTCTCCCTCCTTTTACCCTCTCTATCCTCCAATGGGTTTTGCCACTAACTACTGCCTCTCCTAAGCTATCATCTCTTCTATTAGTCCATCTTCTCCCTTCTCTAATTCCTTTCCCCTCCTGCTTTCTTATAGGGTAAAATAGATCTCTACACACAACTGAATGTGTATGATATTCCCATTTTTAACCAATTCTGATAAGAGTAAGTAAGTTTCAAGCACTGCCTCCCACCCACCTTCCTCTTTACTGTAAAAGTTCTTTCATACCTCTTTTATCTTTGATTATTTACCCCATTCTACCTCTCCCTTTCCCCTTGCAGTGTATTCCTCTTTGTCATTTCTTAATTTTATTTTCAGATATCATCCTGTTATATGCAACTGATTCCTATGTTCTGTCTTATGCATATTCCTTTTAGCTGCTCTAGTAATGAGCAAGTTCTTACAAGTTACCACTATCACGTTCCCATATAGGAAAGTAAACAGTTTAACCTTATAGAATCTCTTATAATTTCTCTTTCTTGTTTACCTTTTGATTCTTCTCTTAAATCTTGTGTGTCTAAATGTCAAATTTTCTATTCAATTCTGATACTTTCATCATTCATGCTTTAATTTTCTCTATATCATTCAATATCCATCTCTCCCTTGCAAAAATGTTCATACTCACTTTTGCTGAATAGGTGATTTTTGTTTGTAATCCTAGCTCCTTTGCCTTCCAAAATATCATATTTTAAGTCCCTTAATCTTTTAATATAAGAGATGTTAAATTTTGAGTTTCTTGACTGTGATTCCATGATATTTGAAGTTTTTTTCTTTATTATTTCTTCCAATAGTTTCTTGATCTTCCACCTTTAGAATTTGGCTGTACTATTCTTTGGAATTTTCATATTTGAATCTCTTTCAGGAAGTGATTGGTGAATTCTTCTCATTTCTATTTTACACTGTCATACAATATTGGGACATTTATCATTGATGATTTCTTTAGTAGTTTTTATTTTAATTTAGCATTTCATGGTTTTCCAAATTACATGTAAGAATTTTAGCCTTCATTTTTCAAATTTTGAGTTCCCTCTTTCCCCTCTCTACCTCATTGTAAAGGAAAATGATTTGACATAAGTAGTACATGTCTAGTCATGCAAAACCTATTTTCATATCATGCTATGAAAGAAAACACATGCAAAAAAAGTAAGAAAAATAAATAAAGTGATGAAAAAGTATCTTCAGTGTCCATGCAGATGCCACAAGTTCTTTCTCTGGTTGATAGACAGAACTCTACCACTGTTGATACTACTGCAATGGCTGGCACTGCCTTATGTGTGGGATCCAGATATAGACCTCAACTGTGGTGACAGAGACTACTCTTGTTGACCTTCTAAGTTTTCTAAGACCAGTAAAAAAAGTCTTACTTCAGTTTTTTGTTGACTGCCATTCCAAAATTTGATTTCAGGAGCTATTTTAAAGGTGTTTGGAGGAAAATGTTGGGAGAATTTAGCTAGATGACTGCCTCTTATTTGCCACCTTGGCTCTCTTGACACATAATAACCACTTAAAAGTTGATTGATTGTTTGATTTATTGGTAAGTAGTGACTACTGACTCTTCCCCACTCAGTCATCCATGGTAGGCAGAATCCAACAAAATTTTTTTCTATCTACCAATGAGAATTCTTATTAAATTTAGACTTACTCTTGGTTGTATTAAAAAAACACCCATACAGAAGTCACTTCAAAAGACAGAGAAATTCACATCCTTCTTTTTTGGAGGCAGGGGAGAAGATATTCAATTTAAATGCTTCATAATGGGATAGAAACATTGTTCATGATGTATAAATGGCACTGGATTTTTTACTATACAGTAGATGATTAAAGACTATAACTGAGATGGAAATACTAAGGATTTCCTTGGGGGATGGAGGGAGAGTAGAATGGCAATCTCTAATTTTTTAAGCAATATATTAGTTAAGGCAATTTCATTTTTTTGTGTGTGCTCATCTGTGAATGCTACTAAGCAGCATTTTTTTATATTGTCAGATCTATTACACACTGGCTCAATTAACACTGATTACTTTCATGAATTAGAATTTTAATTTAAGCTTCTTCATAGAGGAATTACCTGTTTGCCAATCAAAAGAGAATATATATTAACATAAGACAAAAGCAAGACTTTGGGATTCATACAAAGATAAAGACAGATGTTTTATTCTCTAGGGACTAGCTGTGTCACTTCTGCTTTTTTATTTATTAGTGAGACCATGTGATTTATGAATGGCCTGCAGTCAGTTCTAGCACATCTGCTACATGAATATTCAACTTGAAACTATTATTTGCAATCACTAATAACTGCATTGTTCTGTTCTGTTATCTTTGGTTTCTCAGGTATAATCCATGGTAGGTAGAAAACCAGGTATCTTTTTGATTTTGGATGCTACAGACCTGCATTCTAGATAGTGTAGACTTCTTTTGGTCAACGTAGTTCTGGAAAATAGAGTTATTGTTCTAATTAGCCTCACACTTGTTTGAAAAATATTTACTTATCAGCAACTGTAATATTAATCTCTTAAAATTTATTAGCATAAAAGGAGACATTCTATTTCTGTCTACTTAATAAAAACATAATTTACTTTTTATTGATAGCTTTTGAGTTTTACAATTGCTATTAAAATCATAGAGCTCAATGTATAATTGCATTGCTTAACACCTGATCAAATCACTATTCCCATTTCTATTCACATTTTCTTTTATCTTACCTAAGTCTCACTTCTTTTCTTTTTCAGGTTAAAAGTGGTGGTGTATGCAGTAAGTGAGGTAGCTTTTGGAGATATCTAAAGCTATGTTAAAAAGAGAAAAAAAGTAGTTGAGTAAACTTTCTAAATCCAACTAAATAATGGAAGATGTTTAGGAGAACATGATTAGTATTTAGATATGGGGAGAAAGTAGCTATTGAGAGTTTGAGTTGAATGGAACAAAATCTGTAAGCCACAAGAGAACTACAAAAGTAGAGGGATCCAGTCAATTCAGTACAAAAAGACAATAAATGAATAAGGATATGTATTTTTCATGAACTGAAATAAAGACAATGCCAGGGAGTAAAGAAAACTGACCTAGGGATGAGAAGGTTCTAGAGAAGAAAAGGAACTAATAAAAAAGATTTTAAAACCTATTAAATAGCTAATGAGCTTCCTTGATCACATATTTTCCTTTTATATTAACCATCAATAACCTTTGTAAGAATAAATACTATGCTTTCCCTAACATATATATTGCCCTCTCCTGCACCAGACTTAACATTTAAAAAACTGTCTTCTGTTCTTTCATCTAAGAAGCAGGAAAAAAGAAATGAACTTTCTTAATTAAATGTTATGAGTAGGCAGTTGAAAACATGATAATTGGAACAATGCTTTGTACTATAAAATACTCAGTGCTTCTAAACTGAATCAAGGAAAAAGGCTTCATGGTAGAAATACTGCTCAAGCACAACAGTGAATCATATACTCAATCTTTCCTCAAGCTTTGATAATAATAACCAAGAAAACTTATATTTCAAAGAATTAGTGCATCATAGGTCAACTGTAGGAAGAGATGTCAGAGGACTTCCTGCTTGATCTTCTGTTTCTACAGATAAGCAACCACAACAACAAAATGAAGTCCAGGAAAGAAAAGTGATTTGCCCAAAGTCCTACAGGTAGCTAAATGTCAGAGGTGAGATTTGAACCTTGGTAAACTGACGCTATTATGATAATTTTATAACCTGTTTTAGTATTCTCTTAATAGAGGAATATACAGCTATTTATGTAACTTAGTTTATGGTCACTAATTCTTATTATCTTAGAGTTCTTCATTATATCATGAGATAGCATAGCATAGTGGATAAAGAATCAGCATTGAAATCAGGAATATTTCAGTTCAAAATGTGTCTAGGATACATATAGCTGATATAATGTTTAGAAAGTCATTTAATCTGTCGGTGCTAAAAACAATTCTGTAAGACTATATGTCAGAGCCAAGATGGTAAAGTACAAAGATACACATACTCTAACTCTTCCCTCACAGCCCATAAAATACCTGTAAAAATGACTCTCAACAAATTCTAGAGCAGCAGAAGTCACAAAACGACAGAGTGAAAGAGATTTCCTGCCCAAGGTAACGTGAAAGGCCGACAGGAAAGGTCTATCACACCAGAACACAGTTCAGTGGTGTTAGGAGGAACAGAACTGGAACAGACCTTGGGGGTGGAATCCCCAGCAGTAGCAGGGGCTATCAGATCCCTCAACCCACAAACTCCACAGACAGTTTCAAAGGTCAGTGGAAGGGCTTCTTCACCCAGGAGAGAGGAGCATGGTCTGGACTGACAGCAGCAGCCACTGTAGCATCATTCTGGGCCATTCTTTGACTATGCCTCTTGCATCATGCAAATGATTGCAGACTTCTTCAAGCAGGCCTTCAGCGTGTCCATGTATTGCTTCTCCTCACCACCACATGAGCAACTGCCTTGAATGAGCTCTCCATATAGTAGTCTTTTAGGCAAACATACATTTGGCATTCAACAATGAGATCAGCCCATGAGGGTTGTGCTGTCTCTGGTAGAGTTTGAACGTTTGGCCTATTAGCCAAAAAACAGGCCTCAATGTCCAGTACTCTATATTGTCAGGTGATCTTTAGGATCTAAGACAATTCTGACAGAAATAATTCACTTTCCTGTTGTGGCACTGGTATACACAGCTATATAGCAAAGATACAAGCAAAATGTCTCTATATACCTTCAGTTTGGTAGTCAGTCTATGCCGATAGAAATACATCAGCATAAAACTGAATTTGAATTGCCTTCTTACTGAGCCAAGAATCCTATATCTCTCTAAGGTTCATTTCTGGTTTACTTTTTTAAAAAATTCTTAATTGTATTTTTTTTCTCAATTACATGTCAAGACAAATGTTATATTCATTTTGTTTTTGGTTTGGGATTTTTTGTTTATTTTTTTTGGTAAATATTTTACTTTAAACTTAAACACAAATTAAGAAAAGAAAAAAGAAATGACTATTTTGCCCTCTGGATGTAGGACTTCTGTGAAATTGTCCTTGATGATTTATTGGGAGATGTTGTCCAGACTCTTTTTTTCCATCATGGCTTTCTGGTAGACCAATAATCCTTAGATTTTTTCAGGTAAATTGCTATTACCACTGGATATCTTCCATTGTCTTCTATCTTTTCATTCTTTATGGGTTGTTTGATTGATTCTTGATGTCTCATAGAGTCATTAGTTTCTACTTGCCCAATTCCAATTTTTATCAAATTGTTTTCTTCAGTTAACTTTTGCATCTCGTTTTCCATCTCTCCAATTATTCCTTTTAAGGAGTTATTTTCTCCAGTTAGGTTTTATATTTTCTTTTCCCTTTGTCCAATTGTCCTTTCAAATTCTTCTGTGATTTCTTTTTTCCTATTTTTAAAATCATTGGTCAGTTTTTCTTCTATTTCTCTAATTTGGCTTTTAAAATCTTTCCTGAGCTCTTTCAAGAAAGCTCTTTGTGCTTCAGATCAGTTCATATGCCCTTCTGGAGTTTCAGACAGGAGTACAGTCTCAATGTTGACCTCTTAAGTATTCCTGTTTTGTTCCTTGACCCCACAGAATGATTCTATGACTTTTCTTCTTTGCTTCTTACCTACGATAATCACCCTTTTCCTGACTTTTAAAGTAGATCTCTGTGTCTAGGGCACAAGAGTTCTGTCCCACTGTTCTTGTGCTTAAAACTTGAGGCTTTATATGCTGTGTCCTCTGGTTCTTTCAGGTAGAAGCTAAAATGCTGCAGCTTACCTGGTGCTGATGTGACAGGTGTTGGAAAGCAAAGGTCAGGTGAGGTCTTTTGGGGTTTTCCCTGCAGTTACCCTGGAGCTAGCTTGTTAAGTGTGGTGGAGGGGTGGTTTGGCTACAGGAGGTCTCCTTTGATGTGCTAGAGCCTAGGCAGGCTCAGTGGTTGCCGAACAGATCTGTGCTAGTGTCTTTCCGATTCCCCTGGGGTGCTGAGGCACGCCTGGTGTCCTGGTGTTGGCAGTTGTGGGTTTCACACCCCTGGGACTCAGAATCTTCTCTTAGTTTGCTGAGGTTGGGCTGTCTGGGACAGCTCTGATCCTGCACTGGTCCCATTCAACCACAGCAAGAGGGATCCTCCTCAGTGATTTTCCTAGCCTCACAGGCCAAGACAGTGTTTACTCCTTCTGCTGCTCCCACTCTTCCAGGGTTTTCCCCAGGGAGATATTCTCTGGGCTTGTCAAGGTCAACAAGGGGAGGGAGATAAAAATTACCATTTACTCTGCTATCTTGGCTCCCAGACCACAATTCAATTTATTTTTTCTAGTTATTGAATTTCTTTTCATAATCTTTTTTTCTTGGATATATCTTATTAAAAAAAAATTCCCTCGATCTCTCTAATTTATTTTTAAAGTATTTTTTAAGTTCTTGTATGAATTATTTTTTAAACTGGTGAACACGTGACACTACTCTTTAGGGTAGGAGAGCTTTTTTTAAAAAACTTCAGTATTTTTCTCTAAAGATGAAAACAGATCTCCTCTACTTCCACAGTAGCTTTCTATGGTTAGATTTGCTTTTTTTTCTCCTTTCCCTGACCATTTTTGTCTAATTTATACCAATTCTTGCCATTACTTCTAGTCCTGAGCTATGGCAGATGGTGCCTCTGGCCTCAGGTCCTCCTTCAGTTCTTCCCTCTCCCCT
The DNA here is from genome assembly GCF_028372415.1 of Notamacropus eugenii. Lineage (NCBI taxonomy): Eukaryota > Metazoa > Chordata > Mammalia > Diprotodontia > Macropodidae > Notamacropus > Notamacropus eugenii. Next base: position 253,758,490 of record NC_092877.1, on the reverse strand, counting down.
GGAACTGAAATCAAGGTGTCCAACCTCCTCTAAATGTCCATAGACAGCTGTATCTCTGCCCCATTGCTTCTGTACTTACTGGGTGTGTGCTGGTTTGTTCTCAATCAGGGCCACATCTCATTACCACAGCTGAGCCTGGAATCCCTTATCAGCAGAGGTTCCTTATATAGTCCTCTGCTCAGTCTCCTGACTCACTACATGGTCTGAGAGGTAAAAATCCCATGGCTGGGGCTGAGGGTATCTCCCAACCCAGGTAGCCCCAGGGCTGGATGTTTGAGTGAAATTAGCCTGGAGATGTTTAGATTTGAAAAGGACTAAAACTCAGTCCTGTGATTTTCTTCCATTCTTCTCTGATTATCCTGGAAGAACTATTGTTCTGCCACAAATCTTGTTTATTTTTAATGCTCTATGTTCACCCTGACATGTTATTTTGTCTTGTTTGGGGGGGGAGGTCTGGACAGCTTTAAATTTTCTGACCTACTCCATCATCTTCCCAGAATCCTCTTTAATATTCAGTTTTACCAGACTTTCAATTCTATTTTTTCTCCCTTCCTCTCCTCTCCTCCCCTCTTCTTAAAATGGTAGACAGTTTGAAACAGGTTATACATATGCTATCATGTAAAACATTTTCACATTAGTCATAGTCGTGAAAGCAGAAACAGAAGTAAAAAACAAACAAACAAACAAAGCTAATTAAGTACATGAGAAAAATATGCCTCAATCTGCATTCAGTTCTTTATCTGGATGTGGATAATATTTTGTACTTGTCTTGGATCATTGTGTCACTGAGAAGAGTTGAGTTATTAATAGTTGATCATGACATAAGGTTGTGGAAACTGCATACTCTTCTGAGTTTGCATCTTGGTCTTCCCTGTCACTACAATAACTTTCTATGTTTAGATTCTTTGGTTGTTGTTTTTTGGTCATTATTTTTTTTTAACTTTTTCCTTTATTTTTTAATTAAATCTCTATTGCTGAGGTGGAAGGGATACTATCTCAGACTGCTTGTGTCAGTAGTTGCAGGCCTTGGTTGGTTATCTGGTGCTGTACCGATGTTGCACTGATGCTTATAGGGGCCTCCTCATGTTGAGTGCTAAGCTGAGGGGTTGGTGGGTAGGTGAGACGTGTTTGGTGTTCCTGGAGGCTGTAGGGTTCTGGCAGTTTACCTGGTGCTAAATTGAGATCTTAGTAGTGGTATCTGGTGTGTGTTGAGGCCAGTGAGGTGTTTCTGCATTTTCTTGGGGTTATAGTAAAGTTTAGCAGTCTGGTCTCTGGAGGCTGCCTGGTTGTTTAGGCAGTCCTTGGATTGGGTCTACCTGTTTGTCAGGTGCTGGTATGAACCATGTGGCCATCTGGTTGCTGGAGAATGCCTGTTTACCTGGGGCTACACTTGAAGCACATGGTGGTTCTCAGAGCTGGAGTCTGCCCATTCCCCAGGCTATGATAAGGAATATGGTGGTGTTCTGGTTTTGGCTTTTGCCACTCTACCACACTGGGGCTCAGGATCTAACACTGGTTTGCCAAGGTGAGATTTGCTGGGACACTTCCAGTTCTGGACTGTACTTCACTTTTACCTAAATGAGATAGATCATTCTTGCCAATCTTCCAAGTTTTATGAATTAATATAGTTTCAACACATCTTTTTGCTGGTTGTGCTGTTACACGATTTGTTTGGGGGAGCTATTTGTTTGGAGGTGAATACTGGAGAGTTACACAAATTTACTACTTGTTCAGCCATCTTGACTCCAGGAAGTTAACTCTTCACCTTACTTTTAATGCAGATAAATTCTGCTTTCTTAGAGATGGATGAGTAATAATCCTACTGCAAACTCTATCGAGTTCTTGTTTTTTGTTTAATAACTTCTGAACTTCTTCATCTTTTTTGCTAAACCAGTCTTGAGGTTTGGGGTATTCTGACCAAGGTGAGTAAATGCAATTCTGTATATCAAATACCTACAAGCTGCCCACTCTTTCTGATCGACTTTTGCCAGACTTTTGTTGGATCAGTTTTTCTTCCAAGTAAGCAAAAAACTATTCTCATTGGGAGAAACCTTATGATTTGTTGTTGTTAAGTCTTCTGGCAGTCACCTTTCCTTGAGTATGCTGCATTTTTTTAATGCAAATATTTAACTTGGAGAAGATAAGTCCAGCACTCTATGCCACACATTGCTTTCATTATTCCCATTTCCTGTCTTTCTCTTCTCCTTATAATGACATAATCTATGAAAGGCCAATATTTGTTGCAAGAGTATATCCACAAAGTTTTGTTATGTTTTGGTAAACAGAAGGTGGTATTGGTGATGAGAAGTTCATGAGATGCACAAGTCTTTGGTAGTGAGTGACTATTTCTATTGCTCTTTTGAACTCCATTCCTCACAAGCTCACCCTTCCATGTCTTGTAGTTTATGTCTAATCTGCACTTATAGTCACTTAAAATTATAAGCTTTTAGTATACTGATAATGAGTGTTTTCAGGTCTTCATATTTTTTTCTGTGACCTCATCAGGATTCATCATGATGGGAGCATATTCACTGATGACAGAGGGATGGCACTTGCTAATTGTAATCATATTGCCATGAACCTATTGTTCACTCCTTTTGGAAAGCATGTGAGCTTCTTGACTAGATCTGTTTTGTTTGTAATCCTATGCCAACTTCACAGTGCTCCTGTTCAATATGGCCACTCCATAAAAATGTGCATATAGCTCCAACTTTAGCAAGCTGCCCTTTATTTATCAACCTCATTTCACTCAGGGCTGCTGTTTGGATATGATACCTGCAGAGTTTTCTCATAACAAGAGCTGTTCATTTTTAAGGCCTACTGGATTTCATGTTGTCCATAAGTGTGGGAGTATTCCATATAGTGATGATTACTGAATCATCTTTGCAAAATTCTTTTTTTGTATTTGTGTGTGTGTGTGTGTGTGTGTGTGTATGTTATGACCATAGGGTGGAATTTCTGCCTGCCACAGTAAGCTTGCCAGGGTGCAAAGAAGTAGATAATTTCAGCAGTCCTTTTCTAGCCTCCTTCCTCACCCCAGCCAGTAAGCAATGAGGTCCTTTAAAAAGACTGCTCAGAAACCCAGGGACTAGGAAATTCCCCTGCTGCTTCCAGGAAAAGATAACCCTATGACATGAGTGACTTGTATGCAGGATTATCACTGCAGCTCCCAATGTGTCTTTATCATTCTCCTGTTGCCACCGGACTTTGAGATAGGTAAAAATGGTAAAATGGTATGGGTGATGTCTTTTGATTAGTGTATAAATCGAATTTAAATTAGGCAGAAGTTGCTGGCCTCACTCTAACTTCCAGAATCATCAAATCCAGTAGCAAGAAAAAATTAAGTTGATTATTGATGATTTGTGATGTATTGGATGACCTTGATGCTCTCAATGTCTAACCAAGCTCTAAGAGCTCCATAGCACCTGCTTCAGTTATCTTCATGGTTGTTGGAACAAATTGTTCTCATTCACCCATTCTACTGGGGGAAGTCTTTACATATTTGGGGTAGACAGCCCCATAATTCACCAAAGGGTTTGAGATCCCTTCGTTATCTTCAGCTTGGTTTAGCCTATCTCTCAAAATGTTTTACCAGTGTGTAACTGGTGTACATACTACAGATTCTTAGAGCTACAGGTGAAAGTTGAGTGGAAGGTGGATACCAAAGGTAAAAAGCTCAACAGCCTTCACACAAGAGATACTAGTCTTCCCTGAACACACCCTACACCTTTAAAAATAAATGCACCTTGTTTAGCCTTATGTTTAAGGCTCTCCAAAATCTGGAGTACCAAACAGCAATTTTTGATTACTCCAACCACATGCTGCCATCATTCTTATACACATGCAGCTAGACAGGGCTGAATAAAAAAAATGCTGACTGGGTACAATTCAAATTTATGTTTGATAATCTCGACTGGGCATTCACTGCAGTATGACAATCATTTTACACCTTCCAAATGGATTTACTATCCCACTCATCAAAGCAAGTGTTCAATTTTTTTTTTATCCCTTCTCAAACCTAAATCAACCCTCCTTCCCCCTACTCAGTTGAAAAATCTTGCCTTATTCTTCACTAAAAAATTATTGAGACCGTTTACTGGGAGTTTCCTCTCCTCATTTCCTATCAGTTTTTATTCTCGTTTCTTTCATTACTCTCTCACATAGAATAGTGGCACTTCTTTTTGTCAAAACTAATACGTCTATATACAGCCTTGGTTCCATTCCTTCCTATTTTCTCCAGCAGATTTGTCCCCTGTCATAACTAATCTCTGTAATTTTTAATCTCTCCCTATTTGCTAGCTTTTTGCCCAGATGACGACAAATGTGCCCATATCTCCCCCACGATGAAACAAATTTTAAAAATGGAGTTTACATGTCCATCCCCATTATCAAGCATCCTAAAAGTTGATACATTTTCATGGCTAAACTTTTTAAGAAATCCTCCTATAATTACTGCTTTCACTTCCTCTCCTTTCACTACATTCTAAGCCATCCACAATCTGACTTCTTACCCCTTTATTCAACAGAAATATTCTCTCCACATTACAATGATCTCTTACATGCCAAATCCATTTGCTTTTCTTCAGTTCTCATTCTTCCATTATCTCCCTGTAGAGTTTAATACTACGCATCATCCTCTTCCATATACTTCCTTCTCATTATTTCTTTTGTTGTTGTTGTTATCCTGTTTTCTCCTAGTTCTCCTACTAGTTTATCTTTTGGACCACTTCTCAGCCTCCTGTACTGAATCTGCATCTAGGTCATCCTCATTAATCACATGTATACTCCAAAGTTCTGTCTTTGTCACTCTTACTTTCTTACTCTATACTCTTTTGCTTTGTGATCTCATTAGCTCCCATTCATTGAATTATTGTCTTTATGCCGATTTTTTTTCAGATGTACTTATTCATCCATAACTTTCTCTGTTGTCTCCTAGTCTTACATCTGCAATTATCTATTAGAAATCTTTAATTTAATGTCCTATAAATATCTTAACTTCCACATGTCCAAAAAAGAATTCATTATCTTTCTCCCAGAAATTCTCTCCTTGTTTGAATGTCCCTACCAATGTCACAGAATCTTCCCAGTCACCCAGCTGCACTCTAATTATCATCCTCATTAAATTCACCTCACATATCAAATCTGTTGAAAGATCTTATCATTTCTACTTTTAGCATATCTTTCACATTTATCTATTTCTTTCCAATGCTGTAGCTGCCACATTAGGTTGGCTATCCTCATCTCCCCCTTTGTCTATTGCAATAGCCATTTGATTCATCTGTTTAATTGCCTCTTCCCCCTCCAGTCCATGCTCCATTCAGTTGACAAAGTGAGTTTTCTTTTGCACATAAATGGGTTGGACAAATAAAGCATGTGACATTTCCATTGACTAAGAGATCATAAGATGGTCACCTGCTTGTGTTGGACAAGGGAGAATGGCGCAGGGTACAAAAGTAAATTGGTGGTCTTTCCAAAGTATCTCACTCTTGCTGAGTCTGGATAGGGAATATGAGTAAAACAGGATGGAGATATATTTGTCAGAATTCTTGTGGTTGCACAATAATTTTCCCCATGATATATTTTAACTTGATAAATAAGTAATGAAAATGACATTAAAATTTGGGGCCTCCTATAAGAACCTAACTACTTTTGTATGATTTATGTAAAATATCAAACTGATTAGTACTGACTGGAATAGAGTAGGTGTCCAAATGTATTTTGTTTCTGTTTTTTTTTCTTCTCACAGTCAGTATCCATTCTCTCACCTGATAGCTATTTCAGCTTCCTGATCTTTCTGAGTCTAGTCTTTGTTAAATTTGCGCTACTTTTTGCAATCTGTATTTGCTTTCATTTTTCTTTTTTCTCTGATGTTTATATTTTCTGTGGAAGACAGACCCCTGCTATGTGTCTATATTTTCTATATTCTTGCCTTAAATAACTACAATCTTTAGGCAACTGCCATTACAACCTTCTAGAAACATAGATTTTGCAGTGATAAAGGATAAAAAAGATGATGTAATATAGTAGGTTAAATGTACATATCCATATATCATAAATATTAATTTGCCAATGTAATTCAAAGAAAACCTACATTTCATTTAATAAAAGCTAGATAAATGGTATGCTAGATAACTTGAAAAGAAGAACAAGGTAGAAAAGTGTGTGAAACTAGAAGATGAAGTGAAAGTCTATCCCTGTTCTTTAGCATGAGGTAATTGTATTTCATGGCTATTCACCATTAATGTAGAAAGGAAGAGAAGACTATATATCAGACTAATCTTATATGAGAAAATGTACTTAATTCTACAATATAGTTAGTAAAATGCTACTTATGTCTACTTTTCTTTCAGTGTGTCCTAGAATTCTCTTATATATATATATATGTATGTATGTATGTATGTATGTATGTATGTATGTATGACAACTTAAAATTAGTCAATACTTTTCTTTAAGCAAAATTTATTTGATTAAAGAGAATGAAGTAATCAACTGATTTTTTTGGAATGATGTTACCAGTTACAACAATTCAATTCATGTAGCTTACCTGAAAATCAGCATGTAAAGATGAATATTTTAAAAAATAGTTGTTTTAAAGTGGGGAATATTCATGACAAATTATATTTCAAATAGATCATTTTAGGGGAAGGAGCAAAGATGGCGGAGTAGAAAGACACACATATGCTAGCTCCAAACCCACAGCCCATAAAATATCTATAAGAACTCCCAACAAATTCTGGAGCAGCAGAAGCCACAGAACAATGGAGAAGACGAGATTTCTGTTACAAAGAGAACTGAAAACCTGACATGAAATGTTCTTCTCGCACCAGACCCGGAGCAGAGCCCAGCCCTGCCTTGGCCACATGGCACTGAGAAGAGAAGATCTGAGAGGGCCTCAGGGACAGAATCTCCAGCTGCCACGCAGGTCCCTCCACCCACAGGTGACAAGGGTCAGTGAGAGGGTCTCCTTGGCTGGTCTAGAGGGGAGTGGGGTGTCCCCATAACTCAGGCCCCCTCGGGAAGCAGCAGCAGGGGCGGCAGCAGACAGGGGCTCCCCAAGCAGGCAGGAGTCTGGATCTATTGTTGAAGGTCTCTGCATAAACCCCCTGAGGGAACTGAGCCCCGTGTGGAGGCCCTGCCCCCACCGGAGCACCTGAACTTAATCTCACACTGAATAGCAGCCCTGAGGCTGGGAAGCAGCATTTGAATCTCAGACCCCAAGCGCTGGCTGGGAGGATCTAGAGGCATGGTGGGTGTGGAAAGGAAACTCAGAAGTCAAGTCACTGGCTGGGAAAATGCCCAGAAAAGGAAAAAAATAAGACTATAGAAGGTTACTGTCTTGGTGAACAGATAATTCTTCCCTTCCTTTCAGATGAGGAAGAACAATGCTTACCATCAGGGAAAGACACAGAAGTCAAGTCTTCTGTATCCCACATATCCAAAATAAATATACCATGGGCTCAGGCTATGTAAGAGCTCAAAAAGGATTTTGAAAGTCAAGTAGATTATTTTATTTTTATTTTTCTAGTTAAAATTCAAGACTTCTGATAATGTTAATAAAAATGTATTTGTAAACCAAATATACAATGAACATATATAACGTAGTAAATGTGACATATTACAAAGCAAATATATGATTAACGTATATAACATTACATATAATATACTTCATGTATATAATGTATAATATATAAATTATATAATCATATCTTTGGTTTATATTCATGACTATTTGTATGCATGATATATGTATATATCATATCTTTGTTTATACACGGATCTGCTTAAACTACTCTTTGACACTAAATTGTACCTATTTAACACAAGTTGTTTAGTTCTTTGGAATTACCAAATGGGACATGCACTCTTAAGAATCAATTTTTGGGGGCAAACCAAGTGGCAATGATGGGTATAAGAAGTAGTATATTCCCACTTCTGATTTGTATTTAAGTGGCCTGAGAGATATCACCAAAGAGGACCAAAAAAGGAGGTGGACTAGTGGTGAACTAGCATTAAATGGAAAATATTTCTTTGATGATCTTGTAACATAAAAGATCTAAAGGAATTCATCCAGGATATTGAGTAGATATTCTATAGAGGATTCATTGAATGACATAGACAACAACTAACTTGGCTAATAAGATATAGATATAAGAAAGAGTACCAATAGTGATGAAAACTTGAATCTATTCAAGCGGGGAAAAGTTGATGTTATGTACTTAGTACATATTTTATTGACAGATTACATTTTCATATCCTGTCATACTTACAGAAGGACAGCTAGGTCATGAAGTGACTGGGCTTGGAATCAGGAAGACTCAACTTCATGGGTCTAGATCTGGTTTCAACACTTAGTAGCTGTGCGACCCTGGGCATGTCACTTGACCCTGTTTTCCTCAGTTTCCTCATCACTGAAATGAGATAAGGAAGGAAATGGGAAACCACTCCAGGATTTTTGCCAAGAAAACTTCAAACAGAGTCACAAAGAATAGGATAAAACTGAAACAACTAAACAACAACAAAATACACTCAAAAAAGAGAAGGACTTTCTTTAACCACTTCCTAGTCCAATGTATGAGAAAAAAACTAAAAAACTATATTTTCATGAATTTTATACATTTGTGATATAAAATTCTCTCACATTTCATGGACATTCATTTACCTGATCATAATATATAAAAAGGGAAAAATAGTATGGAGATGCTGTTGGTAGTACAATTGCTAAACTATAGAACTGGAGTCAGGAGAATCTAAACTTTAAGCCTTCCTGATGATTGGGACTATGTGACCCTCGGAAAGTCCCTTAACACCTCTGGACTCAATTTCCTAATTTAAAAAATAGTGATAATAGAACATACTTCGCAGAAATTTTGGGAGGATTAAATGAACTAATGCATGTAAAGTACTTTGCAAATGTCAGTAAAATATAATCATTTAAATCAGTATCACATACAGATGTTAGCACTTTTTTCCACTTCAGGAGACCACCAAAAAAAAAAATCAGTGACATATTCAAATAGCATTTCTCCCAGAAAAAAGTTGGCTCCATGACAATTAATATTCCTTCAGTGAACACAGTTTATAAACAACCAAAAACTGTACATACAATAAACCACAAGTGAGAGGCCTAGTTGAGATGTCTTTCTAAAAATGTGGCCTTATTGCTTACATATCCAAGGACAATGGCTATTATTTCTTTTTCTACCAGGACATGAAGGCTCTTTTAGAATATAGTCATGAGTAAAATAAGTCTTCACTTCAAAGTTACCCACAACAATAGAAGACTATTTTCTTAGTTAATAAAAGGAAACTTTAAGCATCAAAAGGGGTAAAAAGCTTTTTTTTTTTCTCAATTGTTTTTTTGGGGAACAATTTTAAGGACACATTCTTTTCACAGTGCAAGAATTAACATCTTTAATTTCCATAAGAAGTTAGTGGAAGTTACAAACAAAAATACCAGTAAATTTAAGTATAAAAGAAAACCTGTGTGGATAAGCTTTATTTCCATGACAAACACTATAAATGGGATAAAAGTACTGATGCTGAGGACTTTTTACTAATGACGATAGGATTTAAAGTGTGACTGAAGCATTAAGACAGATACTGTGATTCTTAATGAGAGCTCATTTCAAAAGAAAACAGCATGTGTCAAAAAACTCATGATGAGTGAAGTGCTGGTGTTAATACCGACATAGGAGAGAAAAAAGAGCTTCATTTATTTTGCTGATAAAGAAGAGACTTTTAAGACTGTGAGATTAAAAGAACAGGGGAAAATAATTTTCAAACGCAGAACAAAGACTGGAATTAGTTTTATTAAAAAGTAGTTGAGAAAAAAAAAAACGTTGAAAGTCAGATGGATGGAGTTCACAAAGATTAAATATAATACCTAAATTCAAAATATAATTAATGAGAAATTTTACTAACTATCCAATAGTCACTGAACTATTACATTTACTACATTTTCCCAGATTTCTTAACTTGTAGTAATGCCAAATTGGTCCCATTGTAGTCCTGACCATTGATTACCTAGCTTCTAAAGAAAAATCAATTAAAACTGACAAAGCAAATTATATTGTTGAGATGATGAAATGTCATTGGTGACAGATAGTCATAATCAAATATGCTCAATGCTTTTTAACAGCCATACATAACAGAATGACCAAAAGAAATTTCCCTGTCAAAACAGTGTTTTAATATTTGTTTCACTCATAAACATTCAATAATGTTAAGAACATTATAAAGTACTGTGATGATTTTGCTTAAAAATTAGCACTTTGGGGTCAATCCACAGGTAACTAAATTGTACAACGTTAAGAGTGCTGGTTTTGAAGGTACAGAGTCCTGAGTTCAAATTTTGCTTGAGACACTTAACTTTCTGTGTGAGCCTGAGCTAATCATTTAACGCTTCTATGCCTCAATTTCCCCAAAGGAAAAATTGGGATAATAATAACACCTATTCATAGGATTGTTATGAGGATTAAAGGAGGTATTTCTAAAGTGTTTAGAACAGTGCCTGAACATAATAGGAACTATGTAAATGCTAGTGATGTTGATGATGACAAAGTAGAGTAGATCAACACTGTATTCTTCCTGTTTCTTGCTGATACATCTAAGGATCATCTTTTTTAAGGCATTTTGCTTTATATTTATTTTGTTATGAACTTAGTATTTATTAATACATGTAAACATTTCAAATTAAGAAGATTAATCTTGCCCCATAAAAAGAAAAAACATAAGGGGATATAAAAATATCATCTTGTGTTACATATATTTGAGGGTTTTTTAAAATGTGTATTAAATTAAACATGACAGAAACAAAATTACCCTGTTTGTCTATGATAATATTTTTTATTTTTATTAGTATTTTATTATTTTCCAACTATAAGTAAAGATAATTTAACATTAATTTTTTAAAGGTTTTGAGTTCCAAATTTTTGTCCCTTCCTCTCTAACATTTCTGCTCCCCAAGAGAGGAAGCAATCTGACAGAGGTAATACATGGACAATCATGTTAAAAATATATACACATGAGACATGTTGTGAAAGAAGGATCAAAACAAAAAAGAAAAAAAAAAACACAAAACAACCAAAAAGTGAAAATAGTATGCTTTAATCTGCATTCAGACTCCATTGTTCTTTCTCTGTAAAATGTTAGCATTTTCAACCACGAGTTTTTTGGATCATTGTATTTCTGAGAAGAGATAATTCTATCATAATGGATGACCAAGTAATGTTACTGCTACTGTGTATAATGCTCTCCTAGTTCTGCTCACTTCACTCAGCATCAGTTCATATAAGTCTTTCTAGGTTTTTTTTTTTCCTTCTGAAATCCACTTGTTCATCATAACTTATTTTAATTTTTATTTTAATTCAATTTTATTTTGATTTCCAAATTACCTCCCCCCCAAATCCCCTCCCCCTACCCAATGAAAAGGGAAGAAAAACAAAATCCATTACAAATAAGAAGTCATAAAAACAAATTTCCATATTAGACATTCTTTTAAGAAAAGAAGAAGTAGAAAGATGTGCTTCAATGTGTATTCAGTTCTAAGGCACTGATTCTTAAAAGAGATGAAGTACCTCTTCCTTCTATTATGTGGTCAACTGTTTTTCTACTTAATACTTTGAAGAATTGCCTGGGTCATTTACAAGTTTAGATGCTTACCCAGGATCATACATCTAGTATATGTCAGTTACTCATCATTTCTTTTAAAAGAATAGCATTTCATTCCATTCATAAACTACAACTTGTCCAGCCATCCCCCAGTTGAAGGGACATTCCTTCAATTTCTAATTCATTGCCATCACAAAAAAGTTGACATATATATATGAATATATATGTATATGTGTATATATGTATATATACATTCCTACATGCACACATATATGTGTATATATGTATATACACACATGTATGTATGTGTATGTGTATATATATATATATATATATATATATATATATATATATATATATATATACCTACATTCATATATACGTACACACATATATTTGTACTTGTGAGTACTTTTCCCTTTTTCATGATCTCTTTGGGATATAGATCTAGTAGTAGCATTTCTGTATCAAAAATTATGCTTTTTTATAGCCCTTTGAGGATAGTTTCAAACTGCTCTCCAGAATGGCTGGATTAGTTTACAATTGCACTAACAATGCATTACACTTCCAATTTTCCCACATCTCCAACATTTATCATTTCCATTTTCTATCATGTTAGTCAATGTGACAGGTTTGAGGTGAAATTTCAGAGTTGTTTTAATCTACATGTCTCTAATAAATAGTGATTTAGAACATTTTTTCATATGACTATAGATAGCTTTAATTTCTTCATCTGAAAACTTCATATCCTTTGACCATTTATCAATGGTAGAATGACTTGTGTTATATACTTAATTCAATTCTGTATATATTTTACAAATGAGGCCTTTATTAGAAAAAGGGCTTAAAAATTGTTTCCCAGATTTCTGCTTTTATTTTCTTCTAGTCTTGGTTGCCTTGGTTTTATGTGCAAAAGCTTTTTAATTTAATATAATCAAAATTATCCATTTTGTAAGTCATCATGTTCTCTATCCCTTATTTGGTCATATAATCTTCCCTTTTCCATAGAAACAAAAGTTAAATTATTATGTGCTCTTCTAATTTGCTTGTGGCAACGACTTTTATGTCTAAATCATAGATATCCAATCTGACCTTGTCTTGGTATATGTGTATGATATGTTGGTCTGTGCCAAGTTTCTGCAAGGCTATTTTCCAGTTGCTGTGTTTTTTTTTCAGCAGTTTTTCTCACATACTGAATTCTTATCCCAGAAACTAAAGTTTTTGGGGATTTATCAAATAGTAGATTACTTTAACTACTTCAAGTAGATTTTTAATTGATTCTCTAGATTTTTTAAGTATATCACCATATCCTCTGCAAAGAGTATCTAGCCCAAAGATACTGTGGTTTCCTCCTATCTTAATTCCTTTCATTTCTTTTTCTTCTTTTATTGTTAAAGTTCACATTTCTAGTACAGTATTGAATAATAGTGGTGAAAATGGTCATCTTATTTCACACCTAATTTTATTAGGAAGGCTTCTAGCTTTTCCCCATTACATATAATGCTTACTAATGATTTTAAATTCATACTGCTTATCATTTATAGGAAAACTACATTAATTTCTATGCTTTCTAGCTCTTTAATAGATGTTTTTAATAGATACTTTTAAAAGTTTTTAAAATTGCTGTGTTTTGTCAAAAAAAATTTTTCTTCACCTATTGTGATAATTATGTTATGTTAGACTTACTATTGACATGATCAATTAAGCTGACAGTTTTCCTAATATTGAACCAACTCTGAATTCCTAGTATAAATCCTCCCTGGTCATAGTGATCCTCATCCTCAAGACAAATTGCTGTAATCTCTTTACTAATATTATATTTATATTTTTGCATGAATATTCATTTGGGAAATTGATCTATAACTTCCTCTATTTTGACTCTTTCTGTTTTAGGTATCAGCAGCACATATGTGTTATAACAGGAATTTGATAAAGTTCTTTCTTCGCCTGTTTTTCCAAATAGCTCATATAATATTGGAATTTATTTGTCTTTAAATGTTTGATAGAAAGCACTTGTAAATACATCAGACTTTCTTAGGGAGTTCATTGATAGTTTATTCGATTTCTTTTTTTCAAAAATGGGGTTATTTAAATATATTATTTCCTCTTCTATTAATCTTGACAATATTTATTTTTGTAAATATCCATTTCATTTAGTTTGTCAGATTTCTTGGCATATATACTTGGACAAATAAGTACTAATTATTGTTTTAATTTTTCCTCTTTCTCTATTTTGCTCATATAAACTTTCAGAGATAGAAAATTTCCCTGAGAACTGCTTTGACTCCATTCACATAAGTTTTGGTATGTTTTCTCATTATTGTCACCCTCTTTGATGAAATTGTTGATTGTTTATATGATTTGATATTTAATCCACTCATTGCTTAAGATTAGATTATTTCATTTCCATTCAGGTTTTAACTTATCTTTCCATGGCCCTTTACTACGTGATTTTTTGTTACATAATGACCTGAAAAGTGTGCATTGAATGTTTCTGTCTTTCTGCATTTGATTGTGTGGTTTTCATACCCTAATACATGGTCAATATATGTGTAGGTGCAATGTACTTCTGAGAAAAAGTTATATTCCTTTCTATCTGAATTCAGTTTTCTCCTGAAGTCTATTATATCTAACTTTTCTAAAGTTCTATTTACCTCCCTAATTTCTTTCTTGTTTATTCTCTGGTTAGATTTATCTACTTCTGAGAGGGGGAGGTTGAGTTCCCCAACTGGACTGGTTTGACTTTCTGTTTCTTCCTTCAAATTACTTAACTTTTCCTCTAAGAATATTGATACTATGAATAAGACTTGGTGCACATGTTTAGTATTGATATCATTCATTATCTATCAATCTTTGTAGCAAGATGTGGTTTCCTTCCTTATCTCTGTAAATTGGATGTATTTTTGCTTTTATTTTGTCTGCAATCAGGATTGTTATACGTGCTTTTTTTTTTTTTACTTCAACTGAAGCATAATATATTCTGCTCCAGCCTTTTACCTTTACTCAGTATCTCTCTGCTTCAAATTTTTTTTTAATTGTAGGATTTTGATTTTTAATCCACTCTGATGTCTGTTTCCTTTTTATGGGAGACTTCTTCCAATTCATATTCACAGCTATGATTGTCTTCAAATTCAAAGGAAACAAATCTTCACAGAATTTCTGCTACCCCTCATCTAGTATGAAATGACACTTAACTGGCAGAGGGAAGGGAAGAGGAAATTGTTGTCTTCTCTTATTATTATTCCTTTCATATTTTCTCATTACATAGTGTTATTATTACCCAACAGGTAGAAGGAATGTGGTACCTCGCATAAGCAGGGATTTGATGCTTGTTTATTCATCGGTAATATATCTTTATGTCAAAAGCAATATTTTTTCAACTTTTGAGCAGGTTAACCATGAGAAATAGGAAGGCAGAAAAATAAGGAAGGTCAGGAGAAGGGAGACTGATGACCTTGCACAGTCCTCCCTCACTCAAAACAAAGTCAAGTGCAAGTCATGTCATCATTTCTCTGATAGCATGGTCTTCTTCGGCAATGAAGGATGAACACAAAACAAAGCATCTATGATTACTGTGCATTTCCTTCCATCCTATTTTACCCCATTTATACTTTTCACTCACTTTTCCCCCTGTACCTCCTGACTGGTGTTTTGCTTTTCACTACCACTTCCTTCATTTTTCCCACACTTCTATCGGGACCCCTGCTTTTTCTTTCCCCTTTCAATTCCTACTTTCCTCTAGGGTAAGATACCTTTCTATACCCAACTGATTGTACATATTATTCCCTCTTTAAACCAAATCCAATTTGAGTATGGTTCAAACAATGCTCATCCATTCCCTTCTTTTCTTCTACTGTAACAGGTCTTTTGCACCTCTATATGTATTATATTTTACATTATTTTTCTTCCTCCTTTCCTCTTCTACCAGTACAATCTTTTTTCACCCCTAAATGTTTTTATTTCATCACAACAAAGTCAATTTACAGCCATACCCTGTCTCTATGCATACTCCTTCCAACTGCCCTAATAGAGATATAGTTCTGAAGAGTTACATGTATCATCTTCCCATGCAGAAATGTAAACAGTTTAATCTCATTGAATAACATGCTTTGTTTTGTTTTGTTTTCTTTCCTACTTACCTTTTTATGCTTATTGTCAGTCTTATGTTTGAAGACTAAAATTTCTGTTCTGATTTTTTTCATCAAGACAGTTTGAAAATCCCCTATTTCATTAAATGTCCATCTTTTCCCCTGAAAAATTATTCTCAGTTTTCCTGGATAGTTCATTCTTTTTTGTAATCCAAGTACCTTTGCCTTTTGATATATCATATCCCAAGCTCTCCAATCCTTTAATGTAGAAGTTACTTAATTCTGTGTAATCCCAAGTGTGGCTCCTTGATATTTGAATTGTTTCTAGATGATTACAATATTTTCTCCTTGACCTGGTAATTCTAGAATTCAGCTAAAAAATTCCTGGGAGTCTTTACTGGGAATTTCTTTCAGGAGGTGATTGGGATTCTTTTCATTACTATTTTACCCTCTGGTTCTAGGATATCATGGCAGTTTTCCTTGATAATTGCTTGAAAGATTCTGTCCAAGCTGTTCTTTTGATCATGGCCTTTATACAGTTAAATAATTCTTAAATTACCTTTCCTGGATCAGTTGTTTTTTTTCAATAAGGGAGCTAACATTTTCTTCCAATTTTTTCATCCTTTTGATTTTGTTTGACTTATTCTTCATGTCTCATAGAGTCATTAACTTCCACTTGCCCAATTTTAATTTTTAAGGAATTAGTTTCTTCACTGAGCTTTTGTACTACCTTTTCCATTTGGTCAATTCTACTTTAAAAGGAGATATTTTCCTCAGTTGATTTTCCCCCAATTTGCCCAATTCCACTTTTCCCAAATTTACTAATTTATGTTTCCATTTTCCCATAATCACTTCCACAAGTTCCAAATTTTCTCTACCTCCCTCTCTCCTTTCTCCCCAAGATAGCATTCAATCTTATATGGGTTCTACATATACATTTCTATTAAACACATTTTTCATATTAGTCATGTTGCATAGAAGAGTTAAAATGGACGGGACAAAGTAGGAGAAAAAGCAAAGCATAACAAAGGGGAAAATAGTCTACTTCATTCTGCATTCTGACTACATACTTCTTTCTCTGAATGTGGATGGAATTTTTCATGATGAATTCTTTGGAAATGTTTTAGGTCCTTGCATTGTTGAGAAGGGCTAAGGCTATCAAAAACAGTCCTCAAACACTGTGGTTATTACTGGGTATAATGTTCTTCTGGCTCTGCTCACTTCACTCAGCATTAGTTCATATATCAGTTTGCCTGGTCATCAACTCTTATTGCACAATAGTATTTCATCCAATTCCCTTTTTTTAAGTATTTGTTTTCATCAGTCATTTTTTTCCCTTAATTTTCCAAGCTGTTGATTACTTTTTTCATAATTCTCTTACATAACTCTCATTCCTTTTCCCAATTTTTCTTCTTCCTCTCTTACTTGATTTTTAAAATTCATTTTGAGCTCTACCAAGAAGACTTTTGGGGTTTGAGACCTATTCCTATTCCCTTTTAGTCTTCTCTTCTAGGAATTTTGACATTATTGTCTTCTGCTGAGTTAGTGGTTTGATCTTTCCTATTGCCATAGTAGCTTTCTATAGTCAGGGCTCTTTTTTCTAACCTTTTTTTTTTCAGTCTATTTCATGACTTTTAAAGTTGAGTTCTTCCCCTGGGGCCCAGGAGGCACTATACCAAGCTTTTTATTGTAGGGACCAGGAGCCTGAGTTACTGGCTTTCCACAATGGGGCCTTAGGTGCTTGCAGGTTTTCCACTGAATTGAGGGGGCATGGCTTAGGTATGTCTGCTGTATCACGGTTCCAGGGCTCAAAATTTGCCTTTTGCACTAGGTCTGGTTGTCTCACAGCTGGTCTGTTGAGGCAGAACTGAGGGATCTCTGTTGCTGATCTGTGCTGGGCTAGGAGTCACCTGGTGGATGGTTTAATGGGTACCAAATTAAAAAAAAAATCTTGATCTCTAGAGCAAGAATGAAGTATTATATGCAAAGCAAACTACTTCCCCTACCAAATAATAAGACAGAAGGCCCAAAATTAAAACTTTTCTGGTAATGGGATAGAATTTTAAATAAATCAGTATATTTTCTAGAAGAAAAACCCCAGAATTTTACTTTCATTTTTCAGTAACAAAGAGGGAGTTTCGGCAACTATAAATTGACATCCAAAGGTGGACTTTCCACCTGCTAGTCTGCACTGGGATGGCATCCTCATTTGTCCAAGTGAGACAGAACTGTTCTCAAGTCTTTCTAAGTTTTTTTAAGCTGGATTTTTTTCCCTCCACCTTTTTTGTGGTTTCTGTAGCTCCAGAATCCATTCAGAGATTTGCTTTAACATTGTTTCAGAGAGAAGCTGGGGAGAGGTTAGACAACTTTCTGGCTTCTCTCCACCATCTTGGTTCTGTCCCCTGATATTTACTTTCTTGCAAAACAACGTGATCATTTTATTTAGGAATGATCATTTTACCCAAAATCTATACATAACGTAGGTGAAGATGGTCAACAGTCAATAAATAAAACAATATTTTTTTCAAAAAAGGTATATTATCAGGATGAATCTAATATCACAAAATGTTGGAGTTTGAAGAAAAGCTGGCTCCTGCACTTTGGAAGTCTTAAAACACACACACACACACACACACACACACACACACAAACACATAATTAATTTTATATTATTAATTGTTTCTCAGGTATGGGTTAGATTATTAAATCAATGAGTTTTCCTTTGATTCTGAATTTAAGATGAAAATTCTGTGAGACTTCCTCAATTCCTTTAATTTTCATGGAAGATGGAATTTCTGTTTAGTTCTCCGTTTCTTGGTCAGGCTATGACTCATCTTGCCCTAAATTTTGGGATGTGATAAATAGGACTTCTTCACTTCTCTGTCTGGTCTCCAGTGCTGAGATCCTGACAGGTTCCTGATGGTGCTGGGAGCATCAATTATGCTCACTAATGACTTGAATTAAGGTTACATTAACAATATATATGCTATTCTTCTTTTTTTTTTTAAAGATCAGCTGTCAGCTCAGAATCATTTGAAACTGCTCTGTTTTGGTATTGGCCCATTATGATCTCTTCTCTTAGCAACCTTAGGGAAAAGTGTTTCCTTAGGTTTGACTGCTCTCATTGCAGCCAAGGATGATCCCACATTTCCTCTAACTTATGATAAACATATTCAGGTGCAATTTTACTCTGAACTCATTGAAAATTTTTGTCCTGAAACTAGTCAGAAGCACAAAGTAGGTTTTGCAATTTTAGTAAGAATCAGTCTTTATTCTAATAGACTCAGCCTAACATCTGCACCCTTTTCAAAAAAGAGTTATTTTTAATCAATGCATCCCTTTGAGACCTTCACATATTATTCCATGTCCTCATCAGAGCTAAAACAAGTACATTTAATAAAGATATTTATTCAGCTGAATGAAGTACAATATTCATAAAATGGTAGTGTCCTTTCTATTCTTAAATTATAAGTTCACAGTGTTTGAAAAGAATAGCTAACATGAAAATTATCGTATGTAGATTTTATAAATATTGCATGACTGCTACCCATTATGAAATGTCATTCAAGTATTTGGACTTATTTTTTGTTGCTGATCAGTTGTTTCCATCTTGTTAATTTTTGTGACTCCTTTTTGAGTTTTGTTGGCAAAGATATGGGAGTGGTTGGTCATTTTTTCCCAGTTCATTTTGCACATAAATATCTATAACAAGTGGTTTGCCCAGGGTCATACAGCTAGTAAATGTCTGAGGCCAGATTCGAACTCAGAAAGATAAGTTTTCCGGATTTCATCCAGTACTCTAGTCATTACACCATCTTACTACCCTTTATGGGTGCTACACATGCTATTGTTTTATTGGTATTGTTGTTAACTATTTAAGAAAAGTTGAGCAAAGAGTTGACACAATTGAACATGGCATAGATCTGAGTCCAATACAAATATGAAAAAAAATAATCTTTACAATATTCCCATCAGAAGAATATCTAGGATTTGCCTAAAGACTTTAAATAAGGGGGAACCCACAACTTGTCAAGGGTATCCAATTCATTTTTTTATAGCTAAAATTGTTAAGAAGTATTTCTAGCCTTCATTTGCCTTATTTTAATGTCCTTACATAGATACTCATTCTGTCTTCTAGGTTCAAGTAGAACAAGTTTAACCCTTTCAATCAATATCTATTAAAATATTTGAGGATGACTTTATTATGTTTCTTGTTACAAGGTTTTTAAAATTTTTTTTCTCTCTAATCTGAAGAAATGTGATTCATTCAAAATTATTGCATGATCTCCCATCTCTTTACCTTGCTAATTACCCTTTTCTGGACATGCTCCAGATTATCAATGTCCTTCCTTAAATTTTGTAGTCTAAATACAGGATTTCCTATAGGAACAGATAAGAACAGAGCACAAAGAACAAAGATACAGAGTACAAAGAGATTATTACTTGTCTAGTACTGAGCATTCTGCCTTTCTTAATTCAGTCTAAGATGATTTTTAAGGGATTCCTATGTCACATTTTTCAGATATATTAAGCATAAAGTCTCCAAGAAAACATCGTTTTTATTCAAACTGACTTAGCTACACTTCTCCATTTAAAAATGTAAAACTTCACTCTATCCTTATTACATTTCCATCTCATTTATTTCTACTTCATATTTTATCCTGTCAGGATTTTTTTAGTATCCTGACTGTTTTGAGAAGCAGTCGGTATAAGTTGACATTGTGTGTTTGTCCTTTGTTGCCAAAGAAGACCATGCCATCAGAGAAATAATGACATGATTTGTACTTGACTTTTGTTTTGAGTGAGGGAGGGCTGTGCAGGTCACCATCCTCATTTCAGAGCCATCTGTATCCAGTGACTAGATATTCATCATGATGACTGGAGATGACCCAAGATGAGGCAATTGGGGTTAAGTGACTTGCCCACGGTCACACAACTAGGGAGTGTCAAGTGTCTGAGGTGAGATTTGAACTCAGGTCCTCCTGACTCCTGCACTGGTGTTTTATCCACTGCATCACCTAGTTACCCCAAGTTGACATTGAACCATTAATAACAACCTTTTGTGTATCTCCTTCCACTCAGTACTGAATCTATTTAATTGAAACAGGGCAAACCTACTTAAATCTATCTTTAGTAAAATATCCTGAAAGACTTTAGTGGGCCACTCTTTCTTTTTTCAAAACAATTTCCACCTTCTCCTTTTTCCTTTCCCTTCCTCAGAGGGAAAAAAGGAGACTAAAAAGCTTTCAGTGCTCCTGGGCAAACCTGGAAATCCTTTCGTACATGTCTGTGGCTAAAAATCTTAGCAATATGCAGGTATGGCAATCCCCCGATCTACCTACTATTTTAAAGATAACTAAAAATATATATGTGTACATAATATGTATACTATGCAAACGACTATTGAACAGTTCTTTCTCTGGAGATGGATAGCATTTTTTCCATATGTCCTTTGTAGCTGTTTTAGTAGTTATACTATTCAGAATAACATAGTTATTCACAGCTATTCTTTGAACTGTATACAACTTTGTTATTGCCATATTGAATATACTCCTGATTCTGTATATTTCACTCTTCATTACTTCATGCAAGTCTTTCCATGTTATTTTTTTTGTTTTCTTCCTAATATCAATGTACTCATCATTTCTTACAGCAGAGTCGTTTTCCATGACAATCATCTACATACTTATACATACATATCCAGTTTATCCAGCCATTCCTCAATTGATGGGCATCTCTTCAACTTCCAGTTCTTTGCCACCACAAAGAGAACTTCTATAAATATTTTAGGACACACAGAATATTTTTCATTTTCCCTGATTATTCTGGGAAACAGATCTAATAATACTATTGCTGGGCCAAAGGATACACACAGTTTTATAACTCTTTGGGCATAATTCCAGATTGCTCTCCAAAATGACTGAATCACTTCACAGTTCTACCTGTAGTGCATTAGTGTCCCAATTTTTCCATATCCCTTCCAACATTTGTCATTTTCTCCTTCTATCATTTTACCAAACTGATAGATGTAAGACATGCCTGCCCAACCTGCAGCCTGCAGGCATGCCAAAAGATATTTTCCTCTACACTTGTTGGGGATTACCCAGAATCCTTTGGTGTGTTGCATTTTGTGCAGGCCTGATATGAGATAATATCTCAAAGTTTTAATGTGTATTTAGCTAACCAATGCATTTATTTAATTATGCATCTATGCAATTAGTAATGTCTTAAAGCTTTTTCACATGATCATAATAACTTTGATTTCCTCATTACTAATAGTTTTCTTAAATGATTTTTCTAGGAATCAAAACAAAGACCATTGACCTAAAGTTTGCAGAGTCAATTATCTTTCTCCAGTTCTTTAGTACCTTACACTTTTTGTCAAAGGTCATTGACAACATCTAAGTTATTTTATCAAATAATTTTATTTATTTTGTTGTGTTTTTTTTGTGGTTTTCTGGTTTGTTTTGATTTTGGGGGAGGGTACTGTAATGTATAATTCATCTCAGCCGTCTAACTTGTCACCAAGGATAACTAAATTCTCTCACAATCTCCTAACTTAATTGTATTGTCAACTCCCTCTTAGCCACTTTTACTTGAAGATTATGCTTTTTTTTGAAAGACAAAAATAAGTAAAATTAGAGTTGAATTTAAAAATTGATTTGAAGTGTTTTAAAAACTAAAAATAATTTTGAAATATTCAATTCATCATCTCTTTAGACATGACTTACAAATGTATACCTCTTGTCTCTACCTTACTACTCCACTTACTTGATGGACATCTCTATATGGATATGTCACCATACATTTAAATTTATGATGTCCAAATCCACAGTAAATTCCTTCTTCCACTTTCTTTATCTCTGTTAATGATAACACCATCCTCTAATCATATACCACTGATCCTTTGAAGTTATGGCTCCATGAATACTTGAATTAAATTGTCTTTAAGCACTTACTATGTGTTAACTTGTGCTAAGTGCTGGGGATATAACTATGAAAGTGAGACCTTATTTGCCTTCAAGAAGGTCAAAGTATAACTTGGGGGGCTATATAAGAGGGTTCAGCTTCATAGTAGATAGTTACTTGTCCTATGTTAAGTGTAGGGTATATAATAAGGCCTAGGGGTGCTTCAGGTGAATTTTCAGGTAAGATATATATGCCTAGGTATCTGGAGGATATAATGTCAAACAGTGGTCCTTAATCTTATAAGTTTTGTAGGTGATAATTTTCTACTTACACAAGAAGTGAGTAACTGTGTATTTTTGGCAAACAGTTGCTTGGTCCATCACAATTAGGAAGAAGGAAGCAAAAGGAGGGTTGAAATAGAGAGTAGGCTCTGGTAGAGGAGAGAAAGAAGTAGAGTCGCATAAAAATAGGAGGCAGAGCAGAACAGAGAGCACTGACAAGGAGACTAGGGAAATGGGGTGCAGAGTGTACCAAAGTGCCAATTGCTACTGAGTTTATGAGATAGAATCTAGGCCTGTGCAGATAAGTGGGCTATAATAGGGCATAGTGAGGGAAGTTAATGACACCTGCCTCCCTGCTAAGTGTATACATGTAATATTATCTTAATCTTCCTTTTTTTTTTCCCCACCTCTTACAACCAGTCAATCCCTAGGTTGTATTCACAACACTTTTATATCCCCTCTTATATCCATATAATCTCCATTCATTCAGTCACTACCTAGTTTAGGTCTGTTTTATCCCTTTCTTAAAACTGTTTTAACAATTTCACAACTTACTTCACTGACTCCAGTCTCTCTCCAAATGCTAGTATTCAATCTATCCTTAATGATAGATTGCTAGTACAGTTGTCTTAATGCCTTTTCTCATTCCATCATTTCTCTGATCAAAAACTTATCAATAAATATCTTTTATATGATAATGTCTCCTTATGCTGAAAATTTAGGCCTTGAACAGTCTGGCTCCATCCCAACATTTCAGTCTCATTTCATACTATTGCCCTTCATAAACATCTATGATGAATGTAAATTGAACTCCTGATAATAATTTTATTTCATCTCCTACTGTATTATCTCCCTCTGCTTACATAGAATCTCTGAAATGTTACATTCATTCCTTTTCTTCTTTCTTCTAGAGTAGGTATCCCCTGAAACATGAATACCTTTGACTGAAAACAATCTCTGTCTTTCAAATCCACCTGGTACTGTTTTCTTCTTTTTTCTATATTACACTTAATTGTAAAATTTCTTAAAAAAAATTTCCCAATGCCTAACAAGTATTTGTACATAATTAGTGCTTAGCAAACATTTGTTAAGCAAAATAAATTCAGGCTAATTTTGCATCATCTTTAAATCATGACAAGTGGTTCCCTAAAATATATATGAATGAGAGTAAGTTTTTAAAAAAGATGAGGAAGAATATTATTTCAGAGTTGAGATGAGAGTTAAAGTATGATGAATGTAGAGAGAAAATAGCCGAAGAATACAATCAAAAAATAATTTTAAGAGAAGTTGAATGATATAGTAAGATGAATGTAAAGTTAAGCACAAACCATTTAACTTTGTTAAGTTAGTCACTAATATCCTGTTCAGATGCTTCATCATGGCATGGAGTTGACTCAGGATCCTTGGTGATTACTTGGCAAAGTTCATGTTCTTGTATTTTCTATAATGATCAAATGATTTTAATACAGGACTGGAGAAGAATAGTGTGACTTGTTTTTCCATGTTTAACTTAGCTAGTTAAGTTTGGTGAAATTCATCTTCAGAATGCTAATTATTTTGTTTGGACATATTAACTCACAAAAATCAGCTGTGAAGGTATAGAAAAGGCTGCATTCTAGCTTGAAAGTTGTCAAAGAGTTGTATAGTAGGTGTAGAAACAGAGAATAAACCATATATTGATATTAACCATGCTGAACTTCATTAATCTTTTGCAAGAATGGTAGAAAATGGAAATATTTGTTCCACTTCCATAAGGGGATTTGGAGGTTCCCACAAAGAGGTAGATAGTTTGTGTACAGCAAGTGCTGATAGGTGAGCAAGACTGTTCTGTTTCAGCAAAAGTAGAAGAGTACATTTCAGTTAATGCTTCTCTGACCACCAATGATTAACTTCATATGGGGACATCATGTGAGAAGCTTGATGGGAAAAGATCATGAGAGATAGGGAAGTTAAAAGAAATAGTGTCTCTGCCACTTGAGTTTTTATTTGTGAATTGTTGTAAAGTTTCTCAATTGTTGCAGTCAGTTGGAATTATGTTCCCACAACACATAAGCAAATACATAGTGTATACTAGGATGTTAGGACATTTTGATATTCAATCAACATCTGAAATTTATCTACATAATATGTTGATAGGTTCAGTCCCTAGAGTGCAGCAGTGTTTAGCCATTTTTGAGAATATATTTTGAGCTGGTCTTAGAGTCAGAGACCTGAGTTTACAAATTTTGTTTCTGATATGCAGTGGCTTTGGGAGCACTGAAAAATTCATACAATTCTCAGCACAACTCTCTAAGACATTAAGTCAAAGTGTAAGCTGCAGTCTTCCTTGATGGGGAGAGTTTCAACAGTAGGATATCCTTATACCAGTGAAAAATGAAATTACAGGACATTCTGAACTCATATATACACATACACATAAATACACACAATACATATATGTATATATACAAATACACATATATGCACACCAATATATGTTCACACCTGTGTGTATATATACATATATATACATATATACATATATATATACATATATATATATATATTTACTCACACACATACATATATATGGCTATGCAAAAATAATGAAAATTATTAGTTAAAGCATACTCTCAGGAAATAATAGATTTATTTCTTCAAGGTGACAGATTTAGAGCTGGAAGGGATCTTAGAGATTATCTAATCCAACCACCTCATTTTAAAGATGAAGAAATTAGGTTAAATGGAAATAAATGACTTTCACAGGATGATACAGATACTATGTCAGAGAGCTGGGATTCAAAGTCCTGTACTTGGACTTAAAACCCATGTTTTTTCCCACTAAACCAAAGCAGCTTTCTAGGCCTGGAATATTATTTTGTCCTGGAGTCCTCATTCTCCAATTGGTAAACTCTACCTAAGTCATGAACATAGTCCAGCCATACTTACTGTTCATTTCTTTCTAGGGACAGCTTCTTACTGTTTAGACTTCTTTCAATATCATGTGTATGTAGGTACCATTTTCACCCATCCCATACATTTCAGCTTTCTAGTGTATGTTTTCTCTCCTCAGTTGAATATTACCTCTTTGAGTGCAGGCGCCATCTTTCTTTTTGCTAATATATCTCCAACATTTAGTAAATACCTTTCATATACTAACAACTTAATAAATTCTTTTTTTGAATTCTCTTTCTTTTTTTTATTTTTAAAAATATATTCTTTTTTTTTGGTTTTCAACATTCATTTCCACAAGATTTTGAGTTCCAAGTTTTCTCTCCACCTCTCCCTTCCACCCACCCTAAGACACCATGCATTCTGATTATCCCTTCCCCCAATCTTACCTCCTTTCTATTACTATCTTCTCTTATCTTATCACCTTCCCTTCTATTTTCTTGTAGGACAAGATAGATTTCTACACCCCATTGCCTGTATGTCTTATTTTCCAGTTGCATGGAAAAACAATTTTTAACATTCATTTTTAAGACTTTGAGTCCCAACTTCTCTCCCTTTTTCCCTCCCTACCCACCCCTGTTGAGAAAGAAAGTAATTCATTATAGGTCATATATGTGTTGTCATTCAAAACACTTCTATAACACTTTCGTGCTATGAAATATTAACTATATTTCCCTCCATCCAGTTCTGACCCCCATTTATTCTATTCTCTCTTTTGACCCTGTCTCTCTTCAAAAATGTTTACTTCTAATTACCCCCTCCTCCAATTTGTCCTTCCTTGTATCATCTCCCCTTCCCCTCTTTCTGTAGTGCAAGATAGACTTTCATACCAAATTGATTCAGTGTGTTATTCCCTCCTTAATCCAAATGTGATGAGAGTAAGCTTCACTGTTTCCCTCTCTCCTCCTACCTCCTCTCTTCCATTGAAAAAGCTTTTTCTTGACTCTTTTATGTAAAAGACAATTTACACAATTTTATTTCTCCATTCTACCTTCTCCCAATATATTCCTCTCTCATTCCCTTAATTTTATTTTGTTGTTGTCATCCCTTCATATTCAACTCACCCTGAGCCCTCTATCTATCTATCGATCGATCGATCTATTTATCTATCTATCAGTCTATCTATCTATCTAATCTCTCCAACTATCCTATTACTGAGAAAAGTCTCAAGAGTTACACATAGTATCTTTCCATGTAGGAACGTGAACAGTTCAGCTTTAGCAAGTCCCTTATGATTTCTCTTTCTTGTTTACCTTTTCATAATTCTCTTGATTCTTGTGTTTGAAACTTAAATTTTCTTATCATCTCTGATCTTTTCAGCAAGAATGTTTGAAAGTTCTCTGTTTCATTGAATAATCACTTTTCCCCTGAAGTATTATACTCTTTTTTGTTGGGTAGGTGATTCTTGGTTTTAATCCTAGCACTTTTGACCTCTGGGATATGATATTCCAAGCCCTCTGATCCCTCAAGGTAGAAGGTGCTAGATCTTGTACTATCCTGATTGTGTTTCCACAGTACTCAAGTTGTTTCTTTCTGGCTGATTTCAGTATTTTCTCCTTGACCTGAGAGCTAAGGAATTTGGCTACAATATTCCTAGGAGTTGTTCTTTTGGGATCTCTTTAGGGAAGTGATTGATGGATTCTTTCAACATCTCTTTTACCTTCTTGTTCTAGAAGATCAGAGCAGTAGTCCTTGATAGTTTCTGGAATGATGATGTCAAGACTCTTTTTTTCTTATTGTGCTCTCTGGTAGTCCAATAAATTTTAAATTGTCTGTCCTGAATCTATTTTCCAGGTCAGTTGTTTTTTTTTCTTTTTTTCTCCAATAAGTTATTTCACATTGTCTGTTATTTTTTTTCATTCTTTTTGTTTTGTTTTATATTTTCTTGGTTTTTCATAAAAGTCATTAATTTTCATCTGCTCCATTCTAATCTATAAAGAATTATTTTCTTCAGGGAGCTTTTAGATCTCATTTTCCATCTGGCTAATTCTGTTTTTTTGGTCATTCTTCTCCTCATTGACTTTTTGGATTTCTTTTGCCATTAGGGTTAGTCTATTTTTAAGGTGTTATTTTTTTCAGCTTTTTTTGGGTCCCCTTTAGCAAGCAGTTGACTGGGTTTTCATGATTTTCTTGTATCACTCTCATTTCTCTTCCTTATTTTCCCTCTACTTCTCTTACTTGATTTTCAAATATTTTTGAGTTCTTCTACAGCTTGAGACCAATTCATATTTTTCTCGAAAACTTTGAATGTAAGGGCTTTAACTTTGTTGTCTCCTGTTTGTATATTTTGATCTTCCTTGTCACCAAAATAAGATTCTATTATGTGATTCTTTTTCAGGTTTTTTGCTCATTTTCCCAGTCAATTATTTGATTTTTGAGCTCTTTATCAAGGTAGTTCTGTGCTTCCAGTGGCATTTGGGGAGTGTACCATCAGCTGCTTGATGCCCCCACAATCTAGAGCTAAAGCTTCAGAAATAGCTACTGTTGCTGCCCCTGCTGCTGGCAGCTGAGGCTGATGTGGGCTCCTCCACCCCCTCTGCAACCCTGAGACTAGGGTCAGACCACTCAACTCTCTTACACAGATCTGACAGTTTTTTTCCACTGAACTTCCAATTTGTACTTGATGTTTTGGGGTTGTGAAGTTTGGAAACCACCATAGGTGCTGGTAATTCAGTCCCTTCCCTACCCCTGCTCAGTCTGCTCAAGTCTTGTCTGTAATGGTGCAGTCTATGCTAGCCTGTACTGTGCTCCAAGACCAGCATAATAAAAGCTTCTGATTGACCTTCTAGACTGTCTTGGATTGGAGATTTACTTCACTCCATCATTCTGTGAGCTCTGCAGCTCTAGAATTTTATTAGAGTGATTTTTTTACAGACATTTGGCTGAGTTTGTGGGGAGAGCTCTAGCAAGTCTTTGCTTTTACTCTGCTATCTTGGCTTCCAATAAATTCTTGACGACTAATTGGCTATATCACATTGTCCTTTTTAACTCAGATATGGTCAACTTCCATTCTTAGTTTGACTGATACAAATTTGTAATTTTGATAAATTTTTTTGATAAAATAACTTTTGAGAAGATAAAAAGAAAAAATATAAAAGCATGGAAACTATTTAAAGAAAACATTTAGTTGAAGTTGTTCTAGTTACAAATGACTGTGAAATCAATATTCCTCTTCATTCATTTTTATGAACCTTTCATAAACTCAATACTCAAAAGTTCAGTTTTTTTTCAACCCTTGTTAATTCTCTCCATCACTTCTTCTCTTTGGCTCTTCTATGTGCCTAAGAGCAGCTGTCATGTTAAGTTCAGGTCATCCAATTCAGTTAAGATATTTTGGGTAATATGTTAGCAAAGGTAAAATTTAGAAAGTACAGATTACTACATTTTATGATTTTTGGAATACCTATTCTGAAATCCACATAGCATCATATAAAAGCTTTAATCAGTCACCAAATTGTTCCCTCTGAAGGCAGGGAACAATTAATATTAGTCTATAAATAGTCTATTAATAGTCCAGGGAATCATTCTTTCATTACTCTAATGAAAGTTATTTAAACTGATGAGAAAGGAAGATAATTGTGTAATCTAATTGTCGTATCCATTTTCAACAATGCCATAATTTAATAGCAACAGTTTGGATACTTAACAAAATGGCACAATCTATTAACTATTAAGCCCAGATCCCTTGCTCTGGGACTCCCTCTTGCAATTCCCTGGTGCATAGAAATTTGCAATTGGGGCATCTTTCTTTATGAGTTTCAAAGATCCCTTTCAACACTAACAGCACACACTGTGAGCTAAGCACTATTAGATACCAAAGGCAAAAATATAATTAATGAAATCACCTCTAGTGAGAATGTATACATTTTAATGGGGGAGCTAGACAGAAATAAGTAAGTGCATACAGAAAATATATAAAGAGAACAAATACAAATAAATCTAAGGTAATTACATGTGAATTAGTTTGAGAGAGAGAGAGAGAGAGAGAGAGAGAGAGAGAGAGAGAGAGAGAGAGAGAGAGAGAGAGATAACTGGAAATGGTGATCAAAAAGAGTTCATGTAGAAGATGATGCTTGACGTGTGTTTTGAAGGAA
Source organism: Notamacropus eugenii (assembly GCF_028372415.1). Classification (NCBI taxonomy): domain Eukaryota; kingdom Metazoa; phylum Chordata; class Mammalia; order Diprotodontia; family Macropodidae; genus Notamacropus; species Notamacropus eugenii. The sequence continues at coordinate 253,728,577 of NC_092877.1, read as the reverse complement.
AAATGGAGTCTTTGGGGCAAAAGTAAGGAATTATAAGAATAGAGGACAAATGTACAGAGAAGGAAAGTGAAAGTGAAGAAAATCCTGTGTGAAAACTATAGAGAAGACCAGTCTGGCTTGATTACAGAATGCAGATGGAGAAGTGGTATGCAAGGAAGCTGGAGAAACAAGTTGGGAAAAGATTATGAAAGACTTTAAAAATTATATGGAGAAGAATTTTAAAAAGTAGAAATAGTAAGATTTGGCATGTGACATAATACATTGGATGAGGGAGTATAAGGAGCTCAGGATAGTATGAAGAATTTGAACCTACAATAATGGATGGAAGAAAGAACTTAACAATAGGAATAAATTTTCAAATTTATGTAGATCAAAAACAGAACAAAACTTAAAATGTTTTTTTTAGCAGCTCAACAAATCAGGGAATATTTAGGGAAACTTGTCATTATTAGGATTTGCTACATTGTTTGCATTATTGAATAAAGAGGGAAGAGTGAGGCTTATTTTTATGGTATAACTTCTTGTGAGTAGTCTTATAAATTGAAGACAATCCCATCATAATAAAATAGCTAATTCATCAAGTTTGCAGGCTAAAAATACAAGGATCTCTTAACAAGACCACTTGGGAACATACTAGCCTGAACAATTTACAAATAAGATAGGAACTTAAATGCATTAGTGAGACAATTTACAAATTCTTTAGGAACTAAACAACTATTTTCCTCCATCTCTGACATTTGGTAATTAAATTTCCTTCCTCCCCCTTTGTTGGCCAATTGCAAAAGTTCCTACCCTTGTAGATATTTTTTCTTTAATTAGTAACCATATATTATTTTGAGAAAGAAGTAAATTTCTAATCAAGCATTTTTAAAGTTTTAAAATGTAATTTATCTTCTGAGAGAAAAGAAATTATCTTTAAAATATCTTTAAAAAACCTATTACATGTGATTTTAACAAAGTTAATAATATCAAGAGTGATTATAAAATTTGGGAGAGTTCAGAAAATATGAGATTATGTCAATTCCATTAATAAATATATGTACAATCTAAGGAAAATCACTTAGTCCTTCTGGATGTTTACTTTCCTCCTTTGTAAAATGAAAGGATTTGGTTCCTTTGAGTTCTCTGAAGCGTTAAATTGACAACAGAGGACATGACCAAGGAATTAAACTGAAGACGTATGAAATAGTACTGTCCAAATTTAAGGATCTATAAATCTGGTAATAAATTTATTCAGCATTAAGGCATAGGTGACTTCAAACACCCTAACTGAAGGTGGGGAGAAGACATTAATGGCAATTCTTATGCCTTTCTCTATGGAAATCTTTCAAAATTCTAAAGAAGGATAAGGCACATCCTTTGCAATCATGTTGAAGATAATTGAAGAAAGGTCTTGAGACAATCAATTCCCCCATGATTGAAAGTATTTTTTACAATTCAGATTCTTTGTTACCTCATCTTTGTTAATGTTATCTAGAATTTTGAGAACTGTATTTTTATATAATATGTGAGTAATGGTTAGGTAGTAATTGATATATGCTTAATTTCCTAGTTATACAATTTTCTTTAGACACTAAACAACATAAATTTTATAACTTCATTTTTCTCTCAAATTAAATATCTAAAATGTTATACCATATCTGGTTTAATAATTTTTAAATGTGCCTCTTTAGAATTAAATATTGTGAGCTACTTTTCATGGCTAAAACTAAGAATTCCAAATGTGACTATTTTGCAACAGTATAACCTGAAACAGTTTCTTCCTGACAGTTTAACTGCATTAGAAAGACAAATCATCAATTTTCACTACCATTTCTCAAGTATGAGTTTAAAAAGAATGTTGGAAATAAAATAAACATATAGTCTGTTGTTAAAATTCTCATTATATTAAAATATTTTAATAATGTGACTTATTTTAACATCGTGTGACTCAATGTTCTCATAGGTCTTTTGCATTCATGGGAAATGATACAGTTAATAGATGTGATCAATGTGGTTGATAAACATTACAGATCATTTTTATTTTAGATTTGCTGAGTCTGATTGAAGTGACCACAAAAGGATGCAGTGAAGTTGAATTAGAAATGATGCCGGATTGTGCTATACATGTACTGTGGTATATTTGTGAAAGTAAGCTTTCTAAGCAATTGACCTAGGTTTACTTTCAGGCCCAAACTTCTATTTTATGATATTGTGAAGGGTTCTTGTGGAAAAAAATATGGGACAATGGGAATAGGAATTATTAGTGTTAAAAGAGAAAAATTACTGAATTAAAGTTTGGAAAGAATAAAAAAAATGAATGAAAAGAAGAGCAGTTGGATTTCAAGGTTATATTGATCTCCCCACAGGTGAAATTTGTGAAAATCCTCAACCAGACCACACCTCTAGCTTCTCTTGGTTTCTGTTTGCTAAATACATAAAATAATTCTATTAATGTTGATGATATCTATATCCTCCACATAGAGATATATACATATACATGTAGATGGTGATGTCTATATCCTTCTACATAAAAAATTCCCTCTGAGGAAAAAACAATTGGGAAAGCAATAAAGCAATTCATTCTTCAGGATATCTGAAAGAGAATGTAAACCAGAGACCTGGGGAAATTATGGCCCTTATTGTTACTTCTTACTATTCCCTAAAAGAGGCTACAGAAAATAGCATGTTGACTACTAATATATTTGCTTATTTTCCATCTCTACAAATTTTTTCATAAGAATAACCTATCATCTTGATGATGGATGGGTCCAAATTCATCTCACATATTTTTAACTTAAAGTAGCATTTCTACTTCATACAGCACATCAGAGGCTATAATGTTAGAGTACAAGTACGGTGGCTCCATTTAAACTTGTAGAGAAATCATTCAGACATACATCTTTATTCCCGTTTTTTGTTTTGTCTTTTTGTTACCTTCTTTATGGCTTCATAAATAAATTATCTTGAAATAGTCTATAATAAATGTATTTCTAACAAATCCTTCTGGAAATTCCCCTTTCCTTTCAAAAATTCCCAGTGATTTACGACAGAACACTTCTCAGAATCTTTACATATATTTTCCATAACATTTTGTAAATAGGTTTATAGATTAAAAATAATTAAATTATTGATTCTACACATCATCTTATAAGGAAGCTGACTTGGGTTCTCAAGTGCTTTCAGAAATGTGCAGGTCTCACTATTCTGAAAACTTTCCTGAGATTTAGATAATACAAAGTGTGGTGTGATATCCTTGCGCAGATAAGTAAAATGAGACTCAGAGTAAGTGATCCACCTTAACCAGAATATCTTGCTAATCTGAACACCTTAAACCAATATATGTCTACACAAAATAGTTATACTCCTTCAGAACATATATGTCATGAATACCAAATATGTGACTCAGGTTTCCCCACAGCTCACAATCTATGCAATGTTCTTGAACAATATATCAAATTGAGTAAATCTATTAGAAACTAACTATGAATACTAACAAAGTGACCATCTAAATATGTTTATTCATGTCATTTTCTGACAGAATCGATAGCAAAAAAGTATTGAAGCTAGATTTAAATAATAATGAAGTAACTTCCTATTTATGCAGACATGTCAATTATGTACTTTCATTCATTCGTTTAATAAGGATTCACAACAAAACACAATGAACTAAAAAAAAAAAACCCTTATGTGCAAAACATTGTTCTATGTATTAAAGATACAAAGGTAAGCACAAAATGGATTCTAAAGTAAAGAAACTTACACTTTACATCAAATAATAACTGATGAAGAGATAAGAAAATATGACTGCTTCCCAGTCTCCAATACTTAGCAAAGCCCTTTTGAGTAACAAAGGTAGCTATTAAGCATAATTCATAGATTTCACAAATTTTCTTACCTTCATACACCAATATTTGGTTTAAAAACATGTTGGTTCTAATTCCACATCCTTTGAATCAGTTTTTTTTTTCCCCTTCTATTTACTTGTTCAAAATCCCTAGTTCATATTCTGTTCTTTGACTTTTTAAATAGCTAACTGATGTTCCTCTTTGAAGTCCATCCCTCTCCTCTTCATTCCATCCCACATGAAGTTGACAAAATGATTGCTAAGACATAGGTCTGACTAGGTTATCTACTTCTCCCCTTGACTTTTTGAAGCAAAGAACTTTCAGTTACTTCGTATTTGCTTCAAAATAAATTACTGAAGTTAAAGATAATAAAAAAGAATTATTTTAAGAAATTGCATATTGCATTTTGTTCTTTGAATCAATACATACATTATATATATATATATATATATATATATACACACACACACACACACATATAGTGTATCCTAAAATCCTTACTGTAGTATCAATCTTTAATAGTTTAAATTACAAACCACATAACTAAAATCAGTTTTGGGTGCCCTTATATTTTCCAATTTAAACCTATAAACACATATTAAACCCATGCTCTGTACAAGGACTTAGGGGCTAGAAATACAAAGGAAAATTAAAATTTGTCCCTGCCTTCAAGGACATTACTTTCTTCTGGAGGAGATGCAACCTTGTAAACAGGAAAATGTACATATAATTATTTAAGAAAGGAGAGACCATTAACTAGAAAAAATAAATTAAGGGCTAGTTGGAGGGGTAAACATATATGTTGAGCCTTGAAGGAAGTTAGAAGTTTTAACAACTGGGGGTTAAGGAGAGGGTACTTTCTAGAAATGGAGAGCAATTTGCAAAGGATGGATTCAGGATACGAAATGCTTTATTTGAGTAACAGCATTTATGCCAGTTTTATTGGTATGAAAAATGTACCAAGGTAGTCATGTAAAATAAGCCGGAGGAGAGAGGATTGAGCTAGATGGTGAAGGATTTTAAATGTCATATTCAAGTTTACTGTATTCCAGAGGTCATAGGAAATAATTTCATTGAAAGTTCTTGACCTTGGAAATGTGACATGATAAGGCATTGTCTTTTACAATCTTCATCTTCAATAAGCACAAATTTCATGTAGATAAGAAGGCAACTGTGCTTACATTAAGGATACTAAAGTAGTCTACTTGTGGACTGATCCTGAGAGCTTGATGTATGTACTACTGTGCTGACTGATAGGAAGTGTGCATGATAGAGAGTGCTTTCTTTGACTCTCCTTTCCTTTTTAGACAAAGAATTGAGAAGAGAGAAATGATTCAAGACCTAAACATACACCATATGGCCCTATGAGGGAATTGAGGGAATTAAAACAACAAATGTTAAGGGGAATTGAGTGAACCATACTGACTCCATTTTGTGACTCAATTCTGGGTCTAGCTCAGTTCCTTTTCTATTCAATTATGGATCTAGTTCAATTTTTGTCTTGTGAGAAAATTTTATTCAATTGTGAAAATTGTGAGAAAACCTTATTGAATTGTTTGAAACTAGTCCTGCTTGACAGGAAAGCTGGACCACCTTCCCTGATGCATAGAGACCTTTAACTAAGGTCCTAGGTTATGTTAACCAGAAACCTAGTAAGATATGAAGATTGATACAAAGAGTTTTCTCAAAATTATATGTCTCAAGCAATCTATATGTTGTATCTGAAAACTACCCCATACTGGTTATTCAGTTATCTTTTCCATGTCCCTTTGATTGAATACAGACATTCAAGAAGAGTGGGATACTGTTTTTTCTGATTTCAGAAACCTTTCCACCTATCAACTTTAAAAGTCCTTAATATTTCCTCCAAATAAAAATTAGATTGTTATTTTGTATACTGGTTAATTGTTTTTAACTATTTGGTTTTATTTGAATAAATGCTTTTAATGCTTAACAATCTGTCTCACCCTGCATTTGGTGTCCAGTCAGAGGCTAAGAAGGTCTGGTCTCAATTTGTTATACAAATTCAATACAGGGCTTAATAAATCAACATGCTCAGAAGCTCAAATCTTTGTTTTGTTGGTATTTTTTCTTTCATCCACCACAGAGGGCACAGGGAAGACTGACTTCAGAGACATGTCTGTTTTTGTTGGAAGGCATAGAAAAGCTTTTTTTTTTTTTTAAGTAGTGATGTCTCAATGTGAATTTAAGGATCTTTGACAAGGGAAACTTTGAATTTAAGGATCCTCTGATAAGGAACTCTGACAAGTTCAACTACTCTCTACAACCTTCTTTGAAATGAAGAATAATTCCCTTTATCTCTTTCTATCCCCGACTCAGTCATAGTCTTTGTAGTATCTCACTCCCTGAAAATGGAAGTTAGGTATTTGGAGAAAGACATTGATTTCTTTAGGACTTCAGGGTAACATTCATTTCACCATAGCTCTCAAATCTGATGTTTCTCACCAAAAAAAGAAGTTCAGCTATTTCAGTAGTTTATTTTTTCATTGCCTCCCATGTTCATTATTTTATCATTTCTTCTCATTTGTTTTCTAGCATAGTATCTCTTCTATTCTTTCACATTAAGAGGAATGTAAGGCAGACACTTTTAATATGATTTCAGATTTTATGTCTTTAGAACCATTCTAATTCTTCCATATTTTCTACTCTTTTTGATTAAATGCTCGTTATGTGAGTAACTGCAATCTATTTCATTCAACAAAAAGAAGGCTTATTCTCAATCTTTTGAAGTCATATCTTGATTTATCTTTAAATTCAAATTATGCTTTAAAAAGTTTAGATTTGGAAGTTAATTTCAGCTTCTAGGGCGACTGTTAAGCTTAATCTGAGCAACTTTATTTTCTCTCATATCATAGGTGACTTTTAAAATAATCCTCTAAATGGTTATTCTCACATCCCTCATTTTGATCTCTATGTATGCCTTCCTCTTAAAAATCTTAATTTCATCACTGAGAATTCCAAGCTCTATAGTCATTGATAATTTTCTGAAATGCAATATTGTATTCCTTGGATTGAATTTATCTTGATAATCCTTATTCGATACAGTTTTAAAAAAATAAAGAAATTTGTCAGTGGCACAGATTATGTACATATGCATATACTAGAAAGCCCATAAGGGAATTTTGTTTTGCTTGATTAAATAATAGAGACATAAGGGTGCTACTTAAATGGAATATTTCATGCATATTCCGATGATATCAGTGCGCCATTAATTTTGCTTGTTTTGATTTATTATAAGAAATTTCTTCCAGAGTGGGGTAATCAGAAATTGTGTTTGTCCTTCGTTGCTGAAGGCATCCGTTTTCTTAGCACCAACCTAATTAAATAAGGAAAGGCTCATCACCAGTAGGCTGACCACTTGGTCATTAGACAAATCAAGAAAGAAAAAGTACAAAAAATAAAAGTACAAAATAACTCTATTCCCTATTTATTCCCTTCAACTTTTGTAGTGAATGTGATGGAGCAGTGAGAAAGGAACTAGCATTCGAAGTATCACAAACCCCAAAACACAGGTTTTGATTAGCTATATTGATCTAGATGATGTAAAATCCTAACATAATGATCTAGAAGATGGCATAACATTGTTGGAGGAACTAAATTGTATTGATTTTGACACTGTTGCTATAAATGGAAAAGGCAAAAGAATTAGCAGCTAAGTGAATAAAGTTCACTTTCTCCCTTGAGAGAATTAAATGAAGTATGTGTGATTGGTTACTTTATGCATCAAAAGCATCAAGAAATATCATTAAATAGATCCTTAGTCATCTCACATTGCAGTTTGGGATAAGCATTTGCAAAATCTAAAACCACAATAGCAAATATAACAATACAAAAATAAACAAAACCATACACAAATAGTTGAGAATTTCTTTTTTTTTTAAATTTATATGTGCTTCTGAGGATCAAGAAGCAAAGAAGTTATACGAACTACTTGATAAGACTGGTCAAATTAAATCAACTTATACTTTGATATTCAGAGACTTCAAAGTTAACACAGATGAGAAATGAGTAAAATATGTTAGAAATTATTTTTCAGGAGGAAGAGAGCTCAGGAATCAGAGCTGTCAATTCATTTTAGGATACACAGAAATTTCATGCCCATATATTTTTTCCATGAAAAGAAATGAGAAATACTAGATATACTTAAGCATAAAATAACAACATTCAATTCTCTAAAATTTAACAATTCATTAATTGCTAATATATTCCAGCCACAGAATACACTAGTACTGAGGATACTAAGACAAAAATAAAAAGAGTTCCTGTTGTTTGGATCTCACACTGTATGTTGGGAATCAGAAGGCAACATAAATGAAAAAAAAGTATATGAAGTGGACATTATTCCCCACCCCACCCCCACCCCCGAGCCCTAGGGTTGAGAAATGTCTGTTGAGTTTCTAGGCAGGGTTGGGCCTAGTAACCACTTTCTGTTGTACCCCTTTGCCTGGCAGCTGCCTGGGCCCCCCTCTCTGTTGTGCCCCCTTGCCTGGCAGCTGCCTGGGCCCCCCTCTCTGTTGTACCCCTTTGCCTGGCAGCTGCCTGGGCCCCCCTCTCTGTTGTGCCCCCTTGCCTAGCAGCACCTAGGAACCCCTGTCAAAACTGTTCTGTGAAAAATGTGTGCTATTGGAACCACAAGGCTGTCCCAGGAGGTGCTAAGATGCTTAAAAGGCACACACACCTTTGTTCGGGGCTGCCTCCTTAGTGGACAGCCGCTGGTTAATAAAGACGGTCCCAAATTCTCAATTGACTCTTCCTGTGATTGTCTCGGTCTGTCCATTTCAGTATATACAAAATAGGTAAAAGTAAATGAAAAGCCATTTCAAAGTAAGGGGAAAATAAAATTGATTGTATTTTAACAAAGAGAAAATAAATAACTTGTTTTAATTCTTTGTTTAAATTGTGAATTCCAGATTCTCTCCCTCCCTTTCACCTCTCTCCAGTCCATTGACAAGGAAAGCAATATGAAATCAATTATTGATTGTTTCACTTACTGTTAATCTTTTCTCTCTATTGGTTCATTTCCTACTGCCCACAAACATGTCCATGTCTCCTTTATCCTGAAAAAAAGTCATTTGATTGTTTTATCATCAACTATCCTCCTATATCTTTTCTGCCCCTTTAGCTAAACTTATCAAAAAGATCATCTGCTCTAGGAACTGGCACTTTCTCTGCTCTGATTTTCTTCTTAACCTTTTACAATCCAGCTTCCAACCTGCTCATTCTACCAAAACTAGTCTCTCAAAAGTTAATAATGACCTCTTAGTTGCCAGATCTAATGATCTTTTCTGAATCCTTATGATTCATCTTGATCTCTCTGCAGTCTTTGACAGTAATGATCATGCTCTCCTTTTAAAACTCTCTTTTTTCTAGGTTTTCAGAAGACCATTCCCTCCTACTTTTTCTTCTACTTATCTGACCAATCCTTCTTCTGTCTTCCTTATGGAATTATTCCACAAATCATGCTCTCTAACCATAGGAGTCTCTAAAGGTTCTGTCCTAAGCCTTCTTCCTTTCTCCCTCTTTCACCCAATCCCTAATACTACTTTATTTGGTTATCTCTTTAGCCCCCATGCATTTAATTAATATCTCTATACTGATAATTCCCAAATTACCTATCCTGGCCCATTTTCTCTGGCTCTTAATCTTACATATTCAACTGCCTTTCAGACATCACAATATGGTTACCCCACAGGTGACTAAGGTCAAAATGACTTAAACAGAACTCGTTATCCTTTCCCCTAAGCATTCTCCTATTGTTGAGGTTCAGGGTGCTGGGGACCACAAAATACCGACACGCTGGGTCCTACTCTAATGAATTCGACACAAGCCTTCTTTAAACCAAAGAGAAACAAAGTTTATTAAAGATTTGCCCTATTGGGTTGACTTTTAAGGAGTCTAATAAGTATTTGTATTGTACTTGTATTAACAAATGGGCCAGACAGAATCTCAGCTAGACAGAGTCTGAGCTGGATTGAATCTGAGTGCCTTCATGGAGGTAAGATGAAACTTAAATACAGAAAAGACTCTAGGGAGGATCTGGGGGTGGTCTGCTAGTCCAGGGTGATAGGAGGAGGGGTTTAGGGAGGGTCTCAAAGAGAAGTCCAAGGAGGACCTTAATGGGACTGGAGTGACTGGTCAAGGGTTGGAAACAGCTGGAGGCAATCAGGAGGTATCAGACAAAGGAGAGTTTGAGTAGGAAGCAGGTGGGGTAATCCAGAGATATTAAGTGGGAAGATTAATGGAGGACCAGTCTAGGTTAAGAGTAACAGATTTGAGTATGAAAGGCCAGGCTAAGTGGAAAGATTAAAGGGGAGTTCAAGGAGGTTCCCAGAGACTGTACCTCATCACTGTCTTCCCTACTACAGAAGGCAACACTACGTTCCCATCCCTTAGGTTCACAACCTAGGAATCATACTGGATTACTCACTGTCACTTTTCTCCCATATCCAAAATGTTGCCAGGGTTTATACATTTTATCTTTGCAACATCTCTCCTCTATCACTACCACTACCAAAGTGTAGGCTGTCATCACCTCATACCTGAATTATTGCTCAAACTTGCTGGTAGGTCTGTGAGCTTAAAGTCTCTCCTCACTTAAACCTATCCTCCATTCAGTGACTAACGTGATTTTCCTAAAGCACGGTCTGATCATGTCACTCCACCCACCTATTAAATAAATTCAAATGGTTCCTGTTTCTTCCAGGAGCAAACAAAAAATTATCTGTTTGGCATTCAAAGCTCTTCATACCTAGTGCCCTCTTACCCTTCCAATCTTTTGAATTACTCTTCAATCCTATTATACTGGGGCTCCTGACTCTCCCATGAAAAATACATTCAATCTCTCTACTCTGGTTTCTCCTTCTTGCTGGTCCCCATGCCTGGAATGTTCTTCCTCCCCTGCTCTGATTACTGACCTCCCAAGTATCCTTTAAATCTCAATTAAGGGCAGCTAGGAGGTGCAGTGGATAGGGAATGAGTGCAGGAGTCAGGAGGACCTGAGTTCAAATCTCACCTCAGACACTTGACACTCACTAGCTATGTGACCTTGGGGAAGTCACTTAACCCCAATTGCCTCATCCTGGGTCATCTCCAGTCATCCTGATGAATATCAGGTTACTGGATTCAGATGGCTCTGTAGGAGAAGTGAGGCTGCTGACCTTGCACAGCCCTCCCTCACTCAAAACAAAGTCAAGTGCAAGTCATGTCATTATTTCTCTGATGGCATGGTCTTCTTCGACAATGAAGGACGAACACACACACACATAAATACCTGTTGAAAGCCTTCCCCCAAAGACTATTAATTCCAAAGACTACCCTCTGTTAAACATTTCCTATTTATCCTGTATATAACTTGTTTTGCACATGCTTGTTTGCCTGTTGTCTAGTCCATTAGAATGTAAGCTTTTTCTAGGGAATTAGCACAGTACCTTAAACTTAATAGGTACTTAACAAATATTGATTGATTAATTGATACAAATGTTTGGTCACATAGCCAAATTATAGTTGTTTGTATAATTTACACACTTACATAATACACATTAATATATTTATTTATAATTTGCATTTATAAATGCAAAGATTACAGTTTTGTATTATTCACTTGATGATACAGGAAACATAAGACTATTATCTTAAGGAATGTTTTACAAATAAATGTTTGTTGTTTGACAGAACTAAGAATTTAACATAATGGAAAAAAGCAGCAAAAATTATGTTTTTAAAAATCCATTTAAAATAGGATATTAAGCTGCAACTTATTGCGTCTCTTTATCTCCTATTGATAATGCTGATGCTAGGAAAGGAGAAATCAACACATCTCACTAATAATGCCTCAGGGCATTAAACAAGTACTAGCTTGTTTAATATCTAGCTGCTGAGAATGCAAGATTTTGAAACAAGAGGTCATGCAATAAATAAATGTTCATCTAAAGAAAAATAATTGAAAAATGTACAGTCAACTAAATATTAACAAAAATGAGACAAAAAAATTAACACTTCCTTGTTTTCCAATATGAAAGGACCTCCAGCACTTCAAATTTTAACCATCTTTTTGTTTTTTGATGTTTGACATATCAGTGTCCCTGAAAAGATTGATAATTAGTTTAGTGCCACACAAAGTTTCCATGTTCCATATGAAAACAGGCAATTCCATGCTAAGCACTGGCAAAAGCTGTATTTTTGCGTCTCTATCTCTTTTATCCTTTCCAGTTAGGATGAAGTTAGGAGACTTGAAAATCTCATTTTTATACCAGGGCTAAGTGATAAATAGCCATCTTGGAAATCAACTGTTCTTCAAAGGATTCCATAGCACTTGTGGTTCTCCAACACTATTCATACTCATGCAACAATCTTTAAGTTATTTATCTTTGTTGATGTCTTACTTCTTCAACTAGATTTTAACTTCTTTGAAAAATGCAACTTGTCTTAACTCTTGCTGTATCTCCTATAGAAACCACAGTAGCACCTTTCTTCTTCTTTTTAAATGTAACTTAAACTTTCACTGTCGTAGGGAAGTCCCCCTACCAATGCAGATTAGCAGCAGTTCTGCCTTAAATAGTTGTCTGAAATCGAAAGATAAATGACTTGTGTAGGTAACCCCACCATCATGTGTCATCAGAAACGAAACTTGAACTAAATCTTCTAACACCAAAGGCAATGACAGGTCTCAATGTCCAAGTCACACTGCCTCTTACCATGCATAGAGTGAGTAGGTGCTCAAGAAGCATTTGTTGAAGAATTATTGAAATGAATAGAAATGAATAGATTCATGATAGTTCACTATAACCTAGGTTTTATTTTCAGAAGGTTTAGGATATGGCCCATAATTTAATGACCTGGACCTTCAAGCAAACTGTTTAATTTTTGCATAGTCCTTTACAAAGGTTTTGTGTATTTTATTTCTAATTTATGGAATAAAACAAGCATTTTCATAACACAATGCAATAAAAAAGATTATTGAATGTAAAACTGAAAATCTACTATGTATAAGTGGCTATTCGTATTAAATATGTACTAGAGTTATCACGTAAATTTCTTTTTTTCTTTTTCTTCTCTCACCCTGCCCTGGAGATTTCAACCATTAGACATTACACACGCACAAATACACACACACACATACACAAACACATATATACATATATGTGTAAAATCATTCTACACATTTCTATTTATCAGTTATTTCTCTGGAGACAGATAGTTTTATAATATTTCTCTTTATATCTAGGTCATGTATTCATTTTGACTTTATTTTGGTAAATGAGGTAAGATATTGGTCTATGCTTAATTTCTGCCATACTATGTTTTTTTTTTTTTAATTTTCCCAACAACTTATCCCCAAATCTTAGGTCTTTACGTTTGTCAAATACTAATTTACTGTATTTATTTTCTGCTGTAAATTGTATGTTTACTCTCTTCCATTGATCTACCTATTTCTTCGCCATTACCAGACAGTTTTGGTAATTACAATCTTAGAATCCAGTTCAAAATCCAATATTGCTAAACCTACTTTCTTTACATTTTTTCTTAGTTTCTTTGATAACCTTGAATTTTTATTCTCCCAAATGAATTTTGTTGTTTAGATTTTCTAAATCAATAAAAAAATATTTTGGGGTAATTTAACTGAGATGACATTGAGTACATACATTAATTTAGCCTGAATTTTCATTTTTTATTATATTGAACCTGCCTACTGATGAAAAATTTGTACTTCTCAAGTTGTTTATATCTCATTTTATGTTTTGTAACTAAACAAACCAACAGCCTTTATTTGTAATTACAAGAAAAAAGCCAATTTGAAACGACAGCAAAAGGGAAGTGCCTTTAAGATGCATTAATTCTCCCTCATGCCACCCCCAGCCAAGAAGTTTTAGAATCCTTAGGACCTGAAGTAGGACTATCGTCCACCTGCCCTTTCGATCCACACTCCCAAGGTGCCACTGACATGCCCAGGTCAGAAGGGTCCTAAGGAAAACTGCTGATGAGTGGCACCAAGAGACTTGTGGAGAGGTCATGGCCCGAGGGGAATCAGGGAAGAGCAGACAGAAAGAAGGACGTGTCTTGATGGAAGTCTGGGGGTTGGGAAGGGGCCAGGGGAAGCAGGGGAATTCCTGAGGGAAGCTGGGTGAGGTGATGTAGGGTGGGGTGTATCTCCTCATTAGATTGTGCAACAATAGGGGCCAAAGCATGGCATCTGAGCAGCCCTTGAGCTCCCACATCTGCTGGAACTCTGGAATCAGCACATTCCGTGCTCCATTCCCTCCCCAGTCTTGCCTTAGGCCTCCACAAAGGGGACCTTCAGGGCCTTGACCACTTCCTGACCCATGTCTGAGTTCACCAGCTAGTGTGCCTGGTCAATCTTGTTGGCCACCAGCATGCAGCTGGTACCCTTGACCCTGTGGATCCCATCTAAGAAGATGCTCACATTCACAAAGGTCTTGATGGAGTCAATAGCACAGACACAGAGGAAGATGTCTCCTCAGCTGATGCACTTCTGGAGCAGCTCAGCTCACTCCTCAACTCCTCATCTCCTGAAATGTCCAGGATGTCCATCTCACAGGACTCCCCATGCACCACCACTGCACCGTATCTCTAGCCATGAGCTCCTACTCAGCCACAAAGTAGTTCTGGAGAAAGCAGATGGTCAACATAGATTTGCCCAAGGTACAGCTGCCCATTACCACGAACCTGCAGGACATCTTGGCTACGCACCTAGCTGATCACACTTTATGAACTGTTAATGGGGCTGTGGGGAAGTCTGGCTAGGGAGTCTGCGTCTACCAGGTGGGAGAAGCAAGTCAAGAGAAGAGGAGACTATCTGATTTTATTTGTATAATAGTTTTTAAATATAATTTTTAAAATATAATTCCTGGATTTGTTTGGTCAGGTGTATTCCCAGGCATTTTGTACTGTCTAGAATGATGAAACAAAAAGGCCCACTGTCGCCAGTATGATTCAATATACACCAGACTCAATTAAAAAACTGGTCAAAAAAAATAATAATTTTATCCAAGGGTATAAAATAAATACTCGAAAATCATCAGCAAAACTATATATTAAAAACAAAACCATGCAAGAAGAGATAGTAAGAGATACAGTTTTGCTGATGATTGATCCTATTGGGAAGGCTTTTAGCATATTACCATTACAAATAACAGTCCAGGGATAGATTAATAAAATGACATGAAAAAGGAAAATATTGAAATAAGTACAATTAGAAGGTGGCTGTATGAAAAGACATTAAATAAGTTGACTATTTTGTTAATTTGAAGTTTTAAAAAGGAAAGAAAAAATAAATTGTCAATATCAAAAATGAAAAAGTGAAAGTACAATCAATGAAGATGAAATTTTAAAAATACATATCAGAAATTATTTTGTTCAATAGTTTTCCCATTAGAATGACAATCTAAACAAAATAGGTCAATATTTACAAGAACCTTGTCCAGATAAATGTAACAGAAAATGGAAAAAAAAATAAATAACTGTGTCATAGAAAAATAATTTGAAGTAACCTTAAATGACCTTCCTAAGAGAAAAAACAGAGACAAAAGAACAACAAAAATAAACAAGGACTAAATGTATTTAAAAGTAAATTTTACAAAGCATCTAGAGAAATTTAATTTCAATATTACATAAAGCATTTGCAATCCTAGTTAAAGAAGGAATCTTTGAAAATTCTTTTTATCTATGATGAAAATTTAGTTTTGATACTTAAACCCAGAAGGACAAAAACAGAGAAATAATTCATAGAACAATCTTCCTAATGGATGCAGATGTACAACATTGCAATACAATACTTGGAAGTAGATTATTATATCACAAAGATGATGTACTATGACCAGACTATTTTTATACCAGAAATGTAGGGCTGTTTCATTATTAGGAAAACTGAATATAATTGACAATATCATAACAAAAAACAAAAAAAAATATCAATACCCATTTCTATTGAAAACAATACAAAACACAAAAATATATGTAGCTACACTTCAAATTATAAGTAATGTATATCTAAGGCTAAAAGTAAATGGTGTCTGTAATGGATACAAACTAGAAACCTTTCCAATACGATCATCAAAGCTGTCTATTAACAACATTAACATTTAATATTTATCTAGAAATGCTAAATACAGCAATGACAGGAAAGAGAAATTGAAAACAAATATTGTAGGCAACAAGGAAATTAAACCATCACTTTTTGCAGATGATATGATGCTGTACTTCATGTACCCTAGCAAGTCAACTAAAAAAAAAATAACTGAAACCATGAACAACTTTGACAAAATTGCCTGATAAAAATAAAACAAAACAAATCTTCAGTATTTCTATATGTTAACAATAAAACCCTTCAGGAAAAGATAAATAGAGAAATTCCAATTAAATAACTGCATATAATAGAAAACACTTAGAAATCTACTTGTTAAGAAACATACAGGAACTACATGAGCACAATTACAAAACACTTTTCATACAAATAATGATAATTACAAACACCTGGAGTAACATTACTTATCCATGGATAGGTTGAGTCAATATAATAAAAATGCTAATGCTGCCTAAATTAATTTCTTTGTTCAGTGTCACACTAATCACTTATCACCCCAAATCACTTTATAGAGCTAGAGAATATAATTATAACATTTATCTGGAGGAACAAAAAATAAAAGAGTACTGTGAAAATTAATTAAAAAAATGAAAAGAAGGGAACCAAGGACTCCCAGACATCGAACTATAATACACAGTACCAATCAGCAAAATGATTTGATTCTAGGTAAGAAATAGAGAACAATAGAATCAATTAGGCATAAAATATTTATAAAAGTAGGTGAGTTTTGGAGGAAATAATCATAATTTTCAATAATCAAAAGAAAAAAAAACCTCTCTCTGAGTAGATGTCCATCAATTAAAGAATGACTGAATAAGTTGTGGTACATGGATATGATAGGATATTATTTTGATATAAGAAACAATGAAAGGGATGATTTCAGGGAAATGTTGTAAGACTTACAAGAATTATTCCAAAGTGATATGAACAAAACCAGGAAAACAGTGTACGCAGTAACAGCAATGTTATAAAGATAGTCAACTGTGAAAGACTTAGCAATTCTGATCAACAAAATGATTTGCCATAATTCCAAAGGTCTTATCATTTAATGTGCTATCTATGTCCTCATAGGGAACTGGTGATCTCAGAGAATATTGAAACTTTTTTTTTCCCTTTTATTGCTCTTATTTTTTAAGGAACATGATTAATATAGAAAATATGTTTTGCATAATTATATGTATCTATATATACATATACATATGTGTGTATGTGTTTGTGTGTATATACACACAATATATGTGTACATATTTATATATACACATAAATACATACACACACACTATACATACACATATACACACACATATAAATGTATATATCTCACAAACTTTCTATTTTGTTTCTTACCTTCATAATGGTTTGGAAGGGGATGGAGAGAGAGAGAGAGAGAGAGAGAGAGAGAGAGAGAGAGAGAGAGAGAGAGAGAGAGAGAATTTGGTAATGAAATTAAATAAAAGAACTAAGTTATCTTGATCACAATACTAAGGAGAAATAAAGTCTCATAGATCATAGAGTTTACATTGCCTCTGGGAGAATATTTTTTTTTAATTATACAGCAGCATTCTACTATGTTTTTTAAGTAGAGGTAAAAGGAGTAGTGAAGGAGAGATTGAATATTTAAATAAAGAGGAAGAATAATCGATGGATCATGTTTTAGGAGTTTTCTGTGATAGTATAGTGGAAGGAAGGGACTGACAAAAATACAGAGAAACTGAAGAATAAAAAAAGGAAAATGGAATAAACTCATATTGGATGATTTTTTTTATTTTTAGTTTTAGAAATATTGCCTTCACTGAGAGTGAAAGTAATGAGTAAATTGAGTTCATGAAGAAAGTGAAAAATATTTAAAAGTGAGTACATAATAAAAAATAAATAAATGAAAGATTTTGAAGTAATAGAAAACATAAGTTCATTACATTTTGTGATGTTATATATTTTATGAAATTCATTGTTATATTACAAAGAAATCTGGTTCATTATAATTTACACTCACTAGTCTTCATCTTAAACCCCAAAAATAAACAGAATGTCTTTAAATTTGTATATGACAAGAAAAGTATTTGAAGAGTGATGCTGTGAACTTCCCCGTTTGTCTACTCTTTTCCTGACTAATTTTTTTTGAGTTATTTAGGTTGTTTCTGTATAGTCATTAATGGAGAATAGCAGAAGCAAGACAAAGCCTAAACTAAAGGCTAGTATAAGCTCAAGATGAAAGGACTGGGCTTCCTTTTTTTAAAAAAAAGTGCTATTTAATACTTTATTTTCCACTAATTACATATGAAAACAATTTTCAGTATTCATTGTAAAAATTGTTTTCCCAATTCTCTCTCTCCCTACCATCCTCATTGAGAAGACAGCCAATTTAATACAGGTTACATATTTGTCACCAGGCAAAACATATTTCTTATGGGGTGCTTAGGTGTGTGTGCTTGGATCCCAAATCTAAAATCATATTTCTCTTTAAAAATCACATTTCTCTCTGGCCTCAAAACACTGTCTCAGGCAGTTTCTCCCCAGCCCAAGGACAGTCTGCCCTAGAAAACCCTTCATCTCTCTTCCTGATACAATAGCCAGCTGCATCTATAGAATTTATTAGTTTGATCCAGCTGTGTACTGGCTGAACTGGCTGTGTACTGGGTCATAAAGACATTTACTATTCACTGACCTATCATATATATCCTAAACTTAGACATACTTCTACTCCCTTATGTTCATCTTGTCCAAGAAGACATTGATGGGAGCAGCCTGTGTATTTCTTAGTCAGCCCTGACCACTGGTTGGCTTAGAGAGTTTTCAGGCTTAAAACAACACTTCCGTGTAGCTCCACTTTGGGCTATTTCCCAAAGGATTCTGGGTAAAATTCCTGCACAGTATATACTAAAAGTACCTATTCCTCTAAGAACTAATCACTCCTTAACCACTTCCTAATCCTGCCTTGAATCACCTAGTTAACATATTTGACACATGTTTTACTATAGAATATCTTATATAAACTTTAACTCTACCTCTCTAAGGTTGCTAGTTCCCTAGGAACTCTTCTGTGCTGAAGAGCGTAATAAATCTTTGCCACCTTAACCTTTATAATACTTGAGTCAGCAAATTCTTTTCTAGATGTCCCAAGCAGAGAACTCCAGCCATGGGATTCCTGTATCTTTCCAGCCCTCATCATTTCCATCTTAGTCATGTTGCTAAAGAAAACAGAATAAAATAAAAACCCAAGAAAAATACTTCCATCTATATTCAGATTCCATCAATTCTTTTTCTGGGAATGGATAGCATTCTAAAGTGGGACTCTGTTTCCAAGGTGGAGAGCACATTGTCCCAAGCTTCATGGGTTTTATGCAGCTGTTTTCAGAAATACTTCTAGGGACTTGTAAGTTTTCAGTTTTTCCAAGATGATATGATCTAAGGAGAGATATTTTTACTACTCTCCTTTACCAGTGCTGTGGTCTATGAGTGACCACAAACCCACTTTTCTGCCTTGTAATTGTGATAAAAGTCCCTTTTCTACTGAAGCTGCAAGCTCTGATGTGATATTGCTCCAACTCACCCTGGGACTGCCACCCAGCACTGCAACCTAGATCTGTCTATGGGCAAAGCAACAGCATCTTGCCCCCAGTGACAACAAAGAGACCCCCTGTAATATCCTTCTGATAAATTGTTTGACCCTCTTATAGTCTGGACTGAGAGCTCCAGAAAAAGATGTGCAAATTACCTGCACTGATAAGCAAAATAATAAGTCAGTGTTTTGGTCTAAAGGAAATAATGTACCTTTTTCACCAGGGAGTCTGACAATAAAGTAGCATAACTAGTCAATCAGGAGGACTTCAGGTGCCCAGGGCTGCATGATATAACAGGGATCCTTTTCAAGGAAACTTTTGAACTTGGAGATGTCTGCAACTGTCAGAGTAAGTCGACAAGCTCTGAGGGAGAAGTAAACATCTTGCTTCCTAATTTATTTGTTTAAAAATATCTTCTTCCTTAAACTCCACTTAGCCACATATACCTCAAATAACTAATGTCACACTTTTCCTCACCCCTTTGAGCAGCTAAGAACTTTGTTTCTCTGATCTGTTTGCAAGGTCTTCTCCAACAAATTCTTTCATAACCTTTGTAACCTGTGATCAGACTCTGGTTCATTCCAGGTCCTCTTTTTGAACTTGTGATTTCTTGCGTTTAACTTAATTCTTCTTACGGAATTTTATCACAAGATGTTTTAATATAAATACCAATGGAGCCAGGAAGAATAAGTGCTATTTATTTTTATTTTTGTTTAATTTTCCCTAGACATTATTTTAGGTCATCCTATTCCAATAGACAAGTGATAACAGTTCCCAAAAGAAATGGAAACTATTTATACCCATTCCTAAAATGACTCAAATTACTAATACAAAAAATTAATGAGAATGGAAATCACCTCACATCCAGATAATTTGCAAAGATGACAATGGGAATAGTCCATGTGGGAGGGATTGTGGAAAGACAGACATCCCAGTGCCCAGGAAAGATTTGTATCTGAAAGGGGATCTAGATGTAATCCAATCTATGCTCACCTTCATTTTAAAGGTGAGTAAAATGAGATTAAGGGAGGTTAAATGACTTGCTCCTAAATCTAAAACGCTGAAAAAGATGTACATATTCAGTTATGCCTAATGTGGGATGCGAATTCCTGGACTATATATATTTAGGGAGGTTTTTTGTTTGTTGAATTGGGCACAGTGGGAGGGGCCACCTTATATAAAAAATATATAAAATTTGAAAAAAAACCCAAAACCTTTTCTTCAAAGAGCTACATTCACATCAGGGATGGAGGGGACAGGGAGGATGATGAAATATAAGATTTATGGAAGTGATTGTTGAGAACTGAAAACAAATAAATTAATTAAATTAAAAAAAAAAATAAACCATGTTAATTTGTTGTAAAAAGCTTTAGTCCCAGCCCTCAGCCAGCTTTCCTCTCCTTTCATGTAGTTCTCCTTTGTTAAGCTTGCTTCATTGTAGTTTTTAGAGCATTAGAAAACTCCACAGGGAAATCTATTGTAAAGTTACTATGCAGAGATTTATTTATCCACGTGAAATGGTAGTTTCAAAACATATACAATATTCATTTACCCATGTATTCACTCAATAGTATTGAATGTGGACTTTAAATACCTGGATTTGAGTCCGGTCTCTGACATTTTTTTAGAGGGAAAGAAAAGGATTGCCTATTGAGCATTCAGTATGTTCATTTTCAGAAGTGAATCCAAGTCTTTCTGATCTCAGATCGAACACTCTATTAACAATATGATTTGGATGCTCTTTAACAAAACAAACTAAATAAAAATGCATGTCATTTACGACGTTGACAACAGGTAGAAGTTCATTATGGAGGGGCTGCAAGAAGACAGGGAGACTAAGACACTCTTGGCTAAAATTCCAAGTGTTGCAACCATATTGGGAATAAATTTTGAGTTACAGAAGAAAAGTTAAGCATTCATATAATTTTTATCCAGTTATATCATTACTGTGCATTTGACCTTAGAAATTAGATGAAGGAAAGGAAAGCTCCATATATTCAGAGCAGTATTTTTTTTTTCAAATAAAGACAATGAAAAATACATAATAAACAAGGGAGTCTACCACTACTTTATGAATGGCTTCACAAATTATGATGTATGACTAATGTAATACAGAGTATCACAAGAAATAAATAAGTCAGTGAAAAATGAAAAGACATATATAAATTGATGTTAAAAGAAAAAACAAAAAATTGGAGCTACAAAAATATTCTTAAAGGTCATACTAATGATAATAAAAATAAAAATAAAAAAAATAAGATCAATGACAAGGTGCGTGAGTGCTGGTGTTTTGACCCCAATTCCAAGATCACATTTCTCCCTAGCTTCAAAACATTATCCCTGATAGTATGCTCCCCAGCTCAAGGACAATATGCCCAATAACTCCTGAGTGGTTCCCAGGAAAACAAAGTACCTTTCCCCACAATTTCTCACGAGTGGACCCACGTAAAACAATCTTTTCCCATCGGAAGAACAAGATGACCTTTGAAGAAACTATCTCTTAAAAACAGAACTATCTTGTAACCACAGAATTATCATGTATTGTTTCCCAAAGTTATCACATTCAATCCAGAGGTCAAACTATAGACATCAACTCCAAAAGCTATCTTGCTACAGACATAACAGACTGAAAACATGCCCTTGGGAGATCCCTTCCCCTAGTTTTCTGTAGTGGATGATGCCTATGACCAAGGTTGTATGTAATCACCTAATTAACATATCTGCCTGATTATCCACTACTTTTTCTACATGATCTTTAGCCTCATTTCTGTTAAGTTGCAAGTTCCTTAAGGAGCTTTGCCTGCCATATTGGTGTTACAATAAACCTTTGTCAACTTGAAGAATATTTGAGTCCAGGAATCCACTCCAGATGACTCTGTCCAGTACTCCAGTCATTGGGAGTCCTCTGAACCTCTTAAACTCCATCAATCAAGTGAATGGAAAGAGGAAAAAAAATTAATTCTAGAAATAGTAAAATTCCTTATATCTTTTTGGTAGAAGACTAATAGACGAGGTATGTAGAATGTCAAATAGGATATATTTTCTTATTCTTTGCATCTTTGGTGCTTACCAAACTGTCTGGAATAAAGTAAGTTATACTTCTTATTTGATCGATGATATTAGATAATGTATTTTTTTTTTCTATTTCAAAAAGTAGGATTATATGTGTCAGGAAGAATTCTAAAAAAAAAACTATAACAAAAATCAATAAAGTATGCTTTTACAAATGTAAGTATTGTGAATATTCAAAAATTTTTCCTTCCTAAACATATACACAAGCATACACATATACTCAAGAATTACTAGGAGTTTTGGAAGTATTTCTTTTCATTAATGGCATTTAAGTGTTAATTAAAGGTTGAAATAGATATAAATTTAAGGAATGACACAGAAGATGTCAACTGTAATTTAATCTGAGACATAGAAATTTGACTCATTCAAAACCAGGTCAAAAAAAAGATTTATAACAAAAGATCAATGTCACTGTGACAAACGGTTTCCAGGCCTGTGTCATAGGAATCTTTCCTTGGACCTAAAGCAATGGGCTGAATTTAAAAAGACAAAATTCAATAGGGACAAAGTTTACATGCATTTTCAAGAATAAAATTAATATCTGAAGGATAGGGTAAGAATGGCTAAATTGCAGTTTGTGTTGGAAAAAAATGTCAAGGGATATTAGCAGTCTGAATTCTCAATATGAGTCAGCAGTGTGATATTGCAGATAAAAAGGCCAATTAAATTAGATCTTGAGCTGTACTGAGTGGCATGGTTTCTAGGGATTAACAAAATGACAAGACTTATGTACTCTGATCTAGTAAGAGCACAACTTTATTATTATGTTCAATTCTGGTCTTCACAGTTTAACAATGACCTTGAAAAACTAGAAAGCAGAGATGGAACAGCAACCAGAATAGTGGAGTCTACATCAAATGAGGATCACTTAAAGTAACTGAGATATTTTAGCCTGAAGAAGAAAAGACTTTGGCCAGCATAAGAGGAATTATAGCTCTGTTGAAGTATTTTAAAAGCAGTCAGTTGGAAGTGAGATTAGAGTTCACTATTCTGCATTCCTCTCCAATCTGCATTCCTCATTGCCCAGATTTTCTCTGTGATTTTGTTATCCTTCTTAGAGTTGGTTTCTCAGGATCCATGGTCATGGGAATGTCTAGTTTCCTGGTATTTAATAGGAACTCCCAGAATAGCCCCAAGGATTCTAGATAGTAGTTCTTAAAATCATGGTGACAGACAGTTCCATTGAGGCTGACCATCAGATAAAGGATGACATAATAAAATGGTTGCTACACTTTTACAGAATGATGGTGTTGCTAAAGTTAACCTGTGAGCTTAATGTTGACAAGATGCCTTCTTTGTCTGCTGCCCTATAAAAGCAAGTGGGCATTGGTCAGTGAAGGGCTGGCCCATAGGGAGCCTGTGGGGACAATTATGGGGGAAACCACAGGGAAACCATAGATAACCCACCTGCCTCAACTCCCTCCATAGATGCTTGAAGGGATTTATGGGAGTGCACAAGTGCGCCTGTCTCCATTAACCCCATTGAGATGTAGGAGTAGTTGCCCACCCTGCCCCCTTCTCACTGGTCCCTGTGGGAAGGGTGATTAAGGAATGCTGTAGGAGGTGGTTATCCCAGAAACCATTTTAGAAGACTAGACAAGAATAAAGCTGATTATTAACCCTTAGGAATTGTCTGCCTGTATGACCAAATTAAGAATGAACCTGTTAGAGGCTGGAGACCAAATATACTCCTGTGTGTTATCTGTGAAAGACCATATATACCTCTTCACTTGGAAACTTATTTTACCTCTGAATTTCATACACTGGACATGCCCTTCCACCCCAGTGTCTTCTCTTTTTTTTTTTTTTGTCTGGATCCTCACAGAACCTCCATTTTATTAGACACACTGAGCATCCTTGCTTTCATTTCTTTCCAGACTTTCCAAAACTCTGTTTAATGATTTTATTTCTGTGTCTGGTCTCCAGTTCCCAAAGACTTCTTTCAACATCGTATACTTGGAAGGTCAATTACCTTCAGTAATAATATGAATTAAGGTTACTTTAGCAATGTATATATTCTTCTCCTTTAAATTTCCGTTATCAGCCCAAAGTCATCTGAAAGTGCTCTACTCTGCCCTCAGAACCTCATGAACTCTTAGTAACCTCAAAGAGAAATCCTTCTTTAGTGCCAGGCCTAGAGGCCTGAGGGCTACCCGAGTCTTACCTTACCTCTATCAGAGGTCTTCGGCTGGCCAAACCGGATACTCGTATGAGAGAAGAGACCTATCAGAGTCGAACAAGGGTTGAGCTTTATTCAGGGTTCTGGTTACAAGTGCAGGGGGGATTCTTCCTTAGGAGGGAGAGAGAAAGATCTCCCAAGGAGGCAAAGATCTTACAATAAGAGATTGGAAGTAGAAGTGTAAGTGGGGAGAGAGGGGGAGGGCAGAGAGGAAAGAGGAAATGCAGAGCCTTGTCCACACACGTGGCTCCTCCGCCCAAGAGAACTTTCAGGCTTTCCTGACCCTACTTAAGCTCTCCCGTCGCGTAGTTTACACGTCAATACCCAGCCTGTTAGGTAATAATAGGTGTGCCCAGATCCGGGACAGCCTCGAGAGCGGGGATGCTCCTCCCATCACGTATCTCACGGGAAGAGGCGGAAATACACGAGATAGCTCGGTCTCCACCTCGATTCCCTGTTGTTATTATGGGGGGCCTCCTGAGAACTCTAAGATTTAGAAGTTCCCACCTTTACCCGCCCGAGACTGTCCACATGGAATTGAGCTTCCAATCCCAGCACTTTAGTGCTGGTTTCTCTGAAATAAGGATGATTCCACATTTACTTTAGGATTACTCTACCTCTAAATTAAGATAAACATATCTAGGTGTGATTTTACTCTAACTAGATTGAAATTGTTTTTTGCTAGACCTAGCCAGAAGCACCAAGCAAGCTCTGCAATTTCCATCAGAATGAACTTCTGTTCTGATAAACGAAACCAGTCTGACCTCTGCACTTTCCTCAAAAGAAGTTTGTCTTAATTGATATATTCTTTGCGAGTTCCACATATCTTTTCTGTACATGCATCACAACTAAAACAAGTACACCAAATCTTAAACATCAATGCAATCTAATAAAATACAATATTCAGGATATGACAATATTTTTTCTGTTCCTGTAGCCACAGTCTACACTGTAAGTTCAAAATGTTTAAAAAAAAAAAGCTAACATGGAAATTGTCATGTATGTATCTTATAAGCATTTCATGGTTCTTTTATATTTATGAAATGTGATTCATGTATTGTGACTTATATGTGCAATGAAAAAAATAGTATTAAGTTTTTATCTCAGAGAATTTATCTCAAGATCTCAGAAAAGAGTTAAATTGGGTGCTGACAGTCTGTGGCCCATTTTCCCCAGGCAGAAATCTTTGAGAGTTTTCATGGAAGGAGTTAAGATAATTCTCAATTTGTGTGATATAAGGAAATATTATGGGTCACAGGTTACAGTAGTTTACATTTATATGGTGCCTGATTTAGAATATGGGCAAGAGGCTAACCTCTCTCTGAACAAGAACTTTCTGCAATCTATCCAGAAAATGGTAGGTAAGCAGCAACCAAATGCTTATCTCACTTCACTTTTAGAAGACTAAGAAATCGAAGCTATAGAAAATTCTTAGAGTATTGTGGTACAGTGGGTAGGGATTGAATCTTTCCTTTTGTACTTTCTAGTTCTCAACTAAAATTAAATTGTTGTACTTTAACTTGAGCATGGGACTAAACCTTGAAGTCTTAAAATATTGGCACCCTGCTGAATAGTTCATCTACCACCAAAGGCCAGTACTCAGCATTATTTCCCAAAGTGTTAGTCAGCTTGATAAATATTAGTACTAATGTATTTTAGTATTCCAATTTTTACAAATGAGGACTTTTCAATAAACCTCTTCTATACCGTCTTCACAGAAAACCATTATTACTATCCTGTATATGTCTAAAGAGTGTTTTCAAAAATTGAAAGATTTTTAAAAAACAAATAAATCTGTAACCCAGAAGAATAAAAAAAGAGTTTAATTTTCTCAATCATATTTTAATCATGTTTATGTTGGGCACTATTTTCATACAGTTAATAAATTGGTAAATTGAGGTAATTTGGTTTCAAACTAAACTGCTAACAAATTTCCTGATCCATACATTTTCATAACATTTTGTCTTAGGGCCAAATAGTAAAATAAAGTCTGGCTGATTATAATTGTGTCACCAGAATTAATTCAATTCTGTCTGTCTATATTCTCAAATTGTATCATACTGAATACTTAAGTAAAGTAACAATTTCAATTGTTTCGCATTATTCTTTACAAGGCCTATTTAATTTCAAGCACTTCATACGGCCTGTGGTTAATCTATTGCCAAAAATTTAAAGTGGTAATCTCTAGTTTTAGTTATTAATCTATCATAATTATCCTAATAGGGGAGACACTTAATATACCATATTCTGATTTAGCTTGAGGACATATTTGAACCAAATCAAGTTTGAGTGTATAGCTACTGCTATACTACATTTAAATCTAATTTATCTAAGGTTTATTTGCTGTTAGAGATTCAAAAAGGAGAGGCTGTTATCAATAAACTCAGTTTTAGAGATGTAGCTCTCTTTGTAGCTCTCTTTTTTTTCTATTTCCTGTTAAAGCACCCAAAGAATCTGACCTTATTTTTGTTTTGACCCTCTTACGTGCCCAGAGGCTGAGAGATTAGGTGAAATCCAAGGGGTGGGACAGTTTAGAATTTCCTTCTTTTCTTTCTCTGCTCATTTCAAAGACACTTCCAAACTTAAAAAAAAAAAAAAAAAAAAGCTTATTTAGCAATAACACGAGTCTGTTGAAATAGTTGAAATACTAGCCCATTAAAGTTGCACTCTGTGCAGTAGAGTTGGAAAGCTTGGAAGTTCAGTTTGAGAAAGGAACTAATTCCAGTACCTTATCTTGCCCAGTGATCTTAATTAATTAGTATTCATGTATTCTCTGAGAGATTAAAGGTGATCAAGGAGCCTGATTTCTGTTTACAGAGCGAACAAAACAGTAAAGGTACCAGTCCAGGGACATACTTCGAAACTAGAAAAAGATTACTTTATGCAGCTATAAACTGCCTGACCCTTTCTAGGCTGGGGTGTTACCAAAAATATCAGGGAAAGGTTGGATTACAAATTAATAATTAGTTATTAGTGTAATAGTATAGTATAAATATCTCTCAATGTCATGCAGCACTGACCCGTAGAAGTTAAAACTTTGAAAATTCCTGAACGAAAAAGCCTTTATTAAACACTATATGTCAATTTGTGTTAAATGCTTGAAATGCATAGATATATACACATATATATTTATATGTATGTGTATGTATGTGTCTGTTGTCAAGGTATTAGGAGACATCTTGTTTCTCCCATCCTCTGGCAAAATCACATAATTACGGTATTTTTTTGACCAGCATCAGGTGTAATGGACATGTTAGGGTCCTGAAGTCCTACTATGAATCACACTTGCCTCATTGTTGTTATCCCTCATTGTCAGGGCTCACTATGTAGTCATTGGTATATGTATTGAGATCTCCCCACTAGGGGTGGGCCTCTGGCCCATGTGTCTTTGCTTGCAAGCAGTTTTCCCTACTTTGAAATTTGAAATTAAACTTGTCTTTGATTCTTGACTCCTCTGTCTCTAGCCTGCTCTGTTCAGTTCTGTTAGTAGGTCATAGTTTAATAATTTGGGTAGGTAAGACACAGAGGAGGATTCAGTTTTAGGACAGATAGGGTTATTTGTTCTATATGGTGTATATTGCAAGGCCCAAGAGTCAGAAGGTACATTTTCTATACACTGTTTTCTAAGACTATTTCTATTTCACATTCTCTGTGACTTTTTGTATAGCTGCCTGAGTGTGCATATGGCATGCTTTGACAGGAGCAATTCATCCTTTCTCCTCCCTTGGCATGATGAAGAGGTAATTGATAAAACCCACTGACAGGGGAGAGGTATGAGCACATGGTGTAGTTGTTTCTTCTATCCCTGTTGTATATATCTATACTTTTCTTCCTTAGATGCAGTATTGGAGTAGGATTAGAATGAATTGCAGCTTCATGAGCATGAACAATTTGGAAAAGTAACAAGAGCATAGAATTTGGAGTCCGTGTAACAGTTTGCAGGCAGTTGATCCAGATTAGGCATGAAGTGTAAACAATTCATGTCACCCAGACCGGCAGTAGATCAACACCCAGATCCTAACTTCTTCAAACAAGGAGGCAACTTTGCTCATGTTTATGTTGAAAGAGAAATTCTTCATTTGGGCTTTCAACCTAATTTAAGAAGACAAAATTCAGGACAAACAGTGATCAAGGTAGCGATATCTCCATAGGCTGATCACTGAACATGAGCAATGGCCTCAAGCTGGGGACTGTTTAGGTAACTTTAAGACTATTCAGGTAGCACCACCTCAGCAGAAGAGGTTGGGCCTTTACATCCTCTCCAAGATAGCTAGAATGTGACAATTTGCGGTCATAAAAAAGCTGGAGACTTGGTGTCTCCTCCCCTCCAGGGACTCCCTCAGCACCATGGCTAACTGGAACATCTTAACTTTCAACCCATACCACATTCAGATGTAAATTTAGTTGGGACCAGTGGAAATCCACTCTACCTAGGGACAAATGTAAGGGAATAGTCTGCTCCTGATTTCATGGATGGGGAGACAAGAGGCCTTGTAATGTGTTACTGTTGTATCTTTTCAGGAAATATCCTTTCTAATTTATATTAATTGGTGAAATGATATTGGGGAGTCAATTGTATTAAAGATATGCTAACTATAAAGATATAATAACATTTAGTGTTGAAGAAAATAAAGTGGAATTAGCTCTTGATCCAATTTTATTAGAAAGATACCTCCACCCAGGGAAGATATCTTTCTTTGGAAACTCACCTTGCTAGAGCAGGAGTTGAAATAAATACTTTTAGTATATAAAAGCTTCAATAGTAAAATGTTGGATGGTTAATACTGCCCCTAGCAAATATTTACATGCAGAAAACTTTTCTGTTTGCTGTCATTTTTGAAGACTATTTAATTTGAGAAAGATTGATGTTTTGTTTTCTTTCTATTTAGCCAGAATGGGTTGATTGAACTAGTTTTCCTGAAAAAAAAAACATTTAAAGTTTCTGGTCTTCCAGTTTCTCTTGTAGAAATCCCTTCTAATCAAATCTCAGTTACTTCTGGAACAACATTTTCAATTATCCCACGGAAGACACCTCTAATGATGCACTTCTTAGAATTACACTGTAGGTAGCTGCTCATAGATCAAGGCTGTGTGTAAATTGGACCCACCAAGCCATGGCTTTATAATAACTACTCTCACTCCTAAATGAGTTTCTGTGGGAATAATCAACTTGATCTCTGTGCTGCTTCAAAATTAATCTGCAATAGAACTCTCTAACACATAAGCTGAGTGCACATAATTGTGCCTAATTATAGTATGTTCTGAAGAGTAGTGACATAAATTATTGTTTATCAGGGAAGGATCCAAGGCTGCCAAATTCGAGCCCAGAATAATAAGATACAATTTCAGCTATTTGTCATATCTAAAAAAGCTTTGAAGTGTAACCCTTGACATTGCCTCTTTGTGATTTACCTACAGAACTAAGAAAAATGCATTTCAAAGATTTTCCTTTGCATCCAAATGAAAGTTGCTTTGGTTTAAAAAAAGATGACATTTTTTTTTTTCCACAATGATTTCTTTTAAATGATGATAAAAATGACAGAAATAACTAACAAAATCTCAGATCACTAGTTTCTTTTGGATAGTGGAAAGGGAGTAGTAGTTTTATTATTGCATATCAATTGTTGTCCCCTGTTTTTAAATTTTATCAAATTTAGTTGAAACATTTAAAATCTGAACTATATAAATGTAGATTGCATGTGCAACCTAAATAGTTAATAATTTCAGGCTACATTCCCTTCTTTTTATTGGTTTTGGTAATTATATAAATTATTACTTTAGGTAAGTAGATGAATCAGACAAAAAATTTTTAGTGTGTTAAAATCTATTATCTCATAAAGGCATGTAAATATCACAAACTTCATAAACTTTAACTGGGAAATTAAACCCCAGCAGAACTCATTTTATTTTAAAAATATCAAGTCAAAGCATTGGAATTCAATGATTACGACTTGAAATAACAGAGTCTTGGGGTCAAACTCCACTTATTTCACTTAATAGTTGTGTAATCTAATGCAAGTCCTTGAATTTATATTCATTTGCATCAACTCCTAATACTTACAAACTAACTTATAGATGAGTTGTAATGTAGATTTTGTGATTGCATTGTAACTTGTTTATAAAAACAAGACTCTAGAAATATTTTATTTGTAGAATATAGGCATGTATATCCATGATACTGAAGAGGTTTGGGGTAGAGGTTAGTGGTGCTGGCACTTCGAGAATGCCAAGGTAGAGTTTCCTGGGATGGATTCACACACTCGCAATAGGCATTTTTAATTTATTTTAGTCTTATTTGATTGATTTGCTTTGGGTGTGCCTTGAACCAGCCATCTTCCTTTAAACCATGGTCATAAATTTATTATCTATTGACCAAAAATGGAATATAAATCTCTGTTTTCTCCAAATGCTAATATAAAACACTGCACATTATCATGTGTAATAGCAATATTTAATTGATCAACTTTTTTTTTTATAAAGCTATGTTAACGAACTCACAGTGTAGTGTTTGAAGTCTATTTCTCACTCTACAGAGTGTTAGCATGAATTTAATTATTTAATGCAGATTCTTTATGAATTCAATCCAATTCGGTCTTACTATCACTCTGTGATAAAGACACAATGAAGACAGTAGAGTTTTTAGTCACAATCATCTGTACCTAGTGCAAGTTAATGGGTCCCTTATTTTGTCCTTTTGAACAGTTGTCCAAGCCTCTTACCACCTCTGGCCTGAGAGCTCCTGAAACTTCTCATGAGTCTGTTGCAGCTACCTACAAGATCCACTGTCAATTCTGACACCAAGTGTACACCAGGTGGAACCCCACTGGGTGTCACAAATCTCTACTGTCAGCCTTATAAATTTTTTTAAGCAGGAAAATTGTCTTATTTTGATAGATATTTTGTCTCTGTAACTCCAAAATTTCACTTGAGGCATCAGTTTAAACTTGTTTGGAGGAAATTGCTGGGAGAGTTTGAATGAGCTGCTACCTGAAATCCACTTGGTGAAATTGACTACTTGGTGACAATTGACTGCTTGATATAGGAAACTGGATATTCTTGAAGCACCACAAATTCAATATTTCCAAAATAAAACATTTTTCTCCTCCCCATCCCTCTCCTTTTCTGAACTTGCCTGTTATGGTTGCCACCATAATGTTTGATACCATTATGATACCAGCATATCCCTAGTTACCCAAGTTTGTAACCTTCATGCTAAAATTGACTCCTCACTGGTATCCCACATATACTATCACTTGCCACATCTCATTTTTACCTTAACAATATATCTCTTATATGCCTCTTCGTCTCAAACTGCTTCTTTACAGCCATTACCCTAGGTCAGGTGTTAACATATCCTTTTAAATGATCCTGCTGACTCTACTTTTTCCCCATTCCTATGTATTCTCCACTTAATTCCCAAAGTGATTTTCCTTACCTAAGATACAACTATTTTATCTAAACTTCCCTTCCTCCCCTGCAAACACACTGTAAACTCCCATGTTTCCCTATATGAAAGGAAGGAGATAAGCATTTCTAAGCAACTACTCTGTGCCAAGAATTGTGCTAAGTACTTTTTAAGTTTTTATTTAGTATTTTGTTTTTTTCCCAAATACGTGTAAAAACAATTTTTAACATTCATTTTTTAAAAATTGAGTTCTAAATTATCTCCCTGCCTACCTCCCTTTCCTCCCTCTTCACTGGGAAGGAAGACAATTTAATATAGGTTATAGATATGCTGTCATGAAAACATACATTCCAATATTGTTCCATATTGGTCATGTTGTAAAAGAAAATACAAAAGAAATGAACAAGAAAAATAAAGTGGGTTTTTTTTAAAATACATACTTTGTTCTTTATTAAGATTCTATCAGTTCTTTCTTTTGGAGTGGATAGCATTTTTCATAAGTCCTTATAGAATTTTCTGGCATCATTATATTGCAGAGAATAACTAAGTCATTCACAGTTGACCATTATACATAACTGCTATTACAGTGTATAATGTTCCTCTGTTTCTGCTTACTTCACTCAGCATCTGAGTTGAGGTAGAAGACATCTTTCCAGGTTTTTCTGAAATCCTGTTCATCATTTCTTATTGCACAATAGCATTCCATTGCAATCATATTTCACAACTTGTTCAGCCATTCCCCAGTTGATGGTCATCCCCTCAATTTCATTCTTTGCCACCATGAAATGATCTGCTATAAATATTTTTGGACATATAGGTCTTTTTTTCTTTTCATCTTTTTGAGATATAAGCTGTGGAAATGGATTCTTTGATATGCTTGAGCCCTTTCACCCTCTTCCTCTCCTTTCCTCCAGTTATTCAGGTAACCTGAAGAGCTATAAGAAGACTAGTTATATTGACTTGATGTATTAACAACCCTTTGTGGTGACTGAGAGTAGACCTAGCTGGACATGCAGAAAATCAACAACACTGAAACCAATTAAGCTCCTACCAGTTTTGAAGCAGACCCTGTACCATTTGGTGGTTTATAGACTTTCTAGAGACATTCTTATCTGCAGAGATTTCCTGTTTTACCTTCCGTTATCTTATTGTTTGCTCTCTGGCTTTGAATTATCAGACTGATTTGTGTATCAAAGGGATATATCTGACACCTGGAATGCCTAACTTCCCTTTCCTGATTCTCTTTTGCCTTGGGAACAGGGGCTTATTCATTTCTGCTTTTCTCCCCAAATTCCCTGCCTCCCTTTGTTTGAAACATATAAATAGCTGAATAGCTCACTCTTTACAACTGGGCCTTGAACGTGTCAGAACAGACATTTTTTCAGCTTACAGGCTTCATCTCAGGCAATAAAATGCACTTACAATCTCTGTAAACTTTGATCAGATTCTGATTCATTTCAGGTCCCCTTTTTGAACCTGGGATTTCTTCCTTTTAATAACTCACAGGAAATTTTCTTTAACAAGATCTAATAGTGGTAATGCAGAGTCAAAGGGTATGCACAGTTTTCAAGCCCTTTGGGCATAGTTTCAAATTGATCTGTAGCATGGTTGGATCAGTTCACATCTCCCAAATAATCCATTAGTGTCCTAATTTTCCCACATACTCTCCAACATTTATCATTTTTCTTTTCTGTCATATTAGCCAGTCTGACAAGTGCTATAATCATAGAGTTATTTTAATTTACATTTCTCTAATCAATAGTAACTTAGATATTTTATATGATTATAAATAACTTATTTTTCTTCTAAAAATTGCCTGTTCATATCCTTTGAAAATTTATCAATTGGTGAATGACTTGTGTTCTACCAAATTTGACACTCTTTATATATTTGAGAAATGAGGGCTTTATCAGAGAAAATTGTAATTTTTTTACACAGTTATGATTATTAATAGTTTAAGAACTTTAGAATTAATTCATATGATCCTTACAACAGTGATACATACTATTATACTGCCCATTTTATAGATGAGGAAACTGAAACAATATGAGTATGAAGGGGTTGTCCAGGATTTTACAAATATTAAGTATCTGAGACCATATAAGCCTTCAGTTTGTAATTCAAAAATCTTTCCAAGCTGGCCTATTCTTACTTTTTCAGTTTCCCTATAACTTATTCCCCTCTACACACCATATATCATATGGCCTTCTTATTATTTCGTATACAATCACTCCTTTTTCCATTTCTCTATTTCCTATGAACTATATACTCTCTAACTGCTTCCTTTACATCTGAATTCCTTACTTTCTTTCAGTGATCAGCTCAAATGTTATTTTTTCAGGAGATTTTTTGAAGGGTGCCTTCTATCATTCAATCTATTGTATGTTTGAATGAATTTATACTCCGACATACAGATATGCACTTACCCATACGTATGTACATACATACATATGGTATTTCTTGATATGCACAAATTCATTGTATCTTTGTAGATATTCAAATATATTTACAATTTAATATACATATACATACATTCCTGTATATTTAAGTATATATGTGTTTATATAACATGTATGCTACATATATAGACGGAATAAATTGAAGATAACTATACAAACATACATACACATCTATTTGTGTGTATAGGACTAAATAAATATGTATATAAATAATTTTAATACATTGACTAGTTGGAAGGATGGAAGGTAACTATATATATACATACGTGCTTATATTAATATATGCATATACATGTGTATACAATCTTGTTTATTCCTATTTCCTTACATAGTATCTCACTGTTAAAAATATGATACCTTTGGGAATAGTTATTATTTGCCTTTCTGTACTCTGCAATTAGTATATTGCATGTCATAAAAGAAGAGCTTATAAATATTTGTTTTCTAGCAGACTGAAAGAAGGGAAAAAAAGATTCATTCTTACCTTAACAACCTCTGTATTAATCATAGTATCTAACACTTCTTAGAAGTCTATTAAATGTTTGCTGAAGTTGAACAGCAATCCTCTGAACAAAAATATTAGGTTATATGCCACTTTGAGAGAATAAAAAATGGATTAAAGTACTGAATATCTCACCACTTATTTTTAGAATGGTTAAATTTCCATTCCTTTATGATTTTTTCTCTACCCTACCCCTCTGATAGGCATTTGAACTTCAAATTTCCCATTGACTCTAAAGAGTCAGGTGGTAAACAACAGCTATTTCATATAATACCTTCTATTCCACTGATTTGTAAAATACTTAGTATAAGGTTAAATATGATTCAATGGAGTATCTTGAATAAATATAATACCAGTAATCTTCTAGTTGAGTAGTAACCCTTTTAATAAGAATGTTTAAGAAAGAAATCACTTTGGCCTAGAAACTTATTTTTAAAATACTTTTATCTATAGAGTCTATGGATCTATTAAAATTTCATTACTTTTTGTAGATCATTTAGCTTTTGAGTTCTATTTACTTATGTTAGAAATCAAACATGTTTGTATAATGAGAACATTGACCTTAACATGGAATGTGGACCCAAGTGAGGTCATCTCATGGTATGCGTAATTGAGAACTGATTCACTAGCTATTACTCATTAACTACAAACTAGTTATGTTTTTGCATATATTTCCCTCCTCTTTTGTGAATTATTTTGTCTTTTCCTGCAATGAATGGTTTAAAGGATCATAAATATAGAGCTAGAAGGGACCTCAGGGACATTCTTGCCTAACTAGATTTTTATAGATTATGAAACTGAAGTCCAGTGATGTTTTATAACTTGTTGAAGGTCACACTGGTATAGTAGTAGGTTGTCAAATGTGAGATTTGCATCTAGGTTCTCTGTTTCCAGCAATAGTGCTCTTAGCACTGAACCAAGTTGATTCAAATATCTTTTACCTGCTCCCAAACTGAGGAATGGGATGCTTCGGATCATGAAGGTTACTTAAGTTTATACAGAACTGATGGTGAATGATGTTAATAGCTAACATCTGGAAGATTAGTGCATGTTAGTAGAGTGCAAGACAAGTTAGCTAGGTAAGCTTAAATGAAGACTTTCATGGGCCCCAGTAGTATAGAGACATAGAAAAAGGTAATTTGTCATGACAGTTGCAAAGGGAGTTTCAAGGGAAAGCCATATTTTATATTAGGGTCCAAGAAGTATGGGCATCCAGGGATGTATTTCCATTGATGAGCTCTGTATAATGTGGGTTTTCATCCTAAATTAACCAATAGTTTTTGTTATAAATGAAATAACTTCCATGTGAAAGGAAAAAGCGAATAACCTTCAGGAATCTGATAAGAGATGGATAAGATGACCTAGACAAAAGGGAAAAAATACATTTCAGCAAAGAAGTTAGTAAAATAATTTTTAAAAGGAATAGGAGAATCAAACTTAGACATTGGGAGGGAAAGAAGTATATGTGACACAGCTAGAGATAGGCAACACATGCAAAACTTTTGTGTTTTGCTTTTGTTTTTGTCCTTCCTTCCTTCCTTCCTTCCTTCCTTCCTTCCTTCCTTCCTTCCTTCCTTCCTTCCTTCCTTCCTTCCTTCCTTCTTTCCTAGAATGTTCCTTCCCAACATGAATTTTGGGAAGGCAACCTGAATGTACATCAATATAATGAGAAATCTTCCATAAGAAACTAAAAAGTAAAAAGGCACAAATAGTGATTTCAATTTAAGTGATATCTCTGTGTTAGCAAACATGAAAAAATAGATAATATAGATAATACTGTATTAATACTTATTACACAACTGAGAGAGTCACCTATTTGAATGTTCCTCATTCCCCTTTACTGCACTTTGATCTAGGTCATGCCTCCTAAACATTGGTGTCCCATGAGCTACATTCCCGGAACCTCTTTTTCCTTTCTATATTATTTCAATTTGGTGGTCTCAGCAGCTTCCATAGTTTCAATTATCATTTCTGTGTGTATGATTCTCAAATTTTAACATCTAGCCCATTCTCCTTCTTGACTTCCAGTCTCTTAACTCCAACTGCCTTTTAGATATTTCAGACATCATGTCCTATAAATATCTTGAACTTAACATGTATAAAAATGAACTCGTTATCTTTAACCCAAAAGTTTACCCTTTTCTTAAGTTCCCTGTTGTTGTTTACGGTAGCAACACACTCTCAAGCACCCAGGTTCACATCATCAGAATCACCTTCAGTTCCTAATTCTCTTCCATATATGTGTGTGTATATATATGGAAAGTATATATTTGGAATATATACATATACATACATATGTGTACATATATACACATATGTATGTGTATATAATTGGCAAAGCCTGTATGATTTTTTTTATTGTTTGTAATAATTCTTACACATTTTTTCTCTCTTTGCCATAATTATAGTGTTGGACTTCATTACCTTACACCTGGACGATTTTAATAGCGTGCTGGTTGATCTCCTTGCCATAAATCTCTGAATATGGCCCAATTAAGTTGCTGAACTGAGCTTACTAATAGAGATGACCTTGTCAACCTATCACCTATAGGTTCAAATAAAAATCATCTGTTTGACTTTCAAAGCCCTTTATAACCTGCTTCTCTGCTTTTCCAGTCTTTGTCCACCTTACACCCTACCGCCTGCCCCCTATACCCTTCAGTCCAATGACGCTACTGATCTCCCTGTTCTTCCTCAAGCAAATTACTTCATCTCTTAACTCAAAGCATTTTCATTGGCTGCCCCCTATGCCTAAAATATTCTTTGTTCTGATCTCTGTCACCTAAATTCTATGTCTTCCTTCAAATTCCAACTAAAATTTCATCTCCTATAGGAAACCTTTCCCTATTCCCCTTAATGCTAATGCCCTACTTCTTGATTAATTCAAATTTATTGTATATATAATTAGATTATACATAATTGTTTGCATGTGTTCTCCCACATTTGGCTGGGAACTCCTTGAGAGTCAGGACTATTTTACTTTTCTTGGTATTCCTAGCACTTGCCACAGTGCCTGCCATGTTGTATATGCTTAATAAATTTTCACTGACTCATTGCCAACAATGGGAAATTCCAACTATTTGGATATTTATTGAAAGTGAAGAAATAATAGAATATAGAATCAAAGATTTAGAATTGAAAATGAATTTAGAGATCACCTAATAAAAACACCTTATTTTGAAAATGAGGAAATTGTGGCCCATAGAAGTTAACTAACTTGCCCATGATAACACAAGTAGAAACTGGCAGAGCTCAGAATCAAAGTTAAATGTGCCAGTTCCAAATCCAAGACTTCTCCACTGGAGTCTATTGACTGTATTAGAAACATCTAAAATTCAAATGAACTTCCATATGATATGGGGAGTTCTACTTTACTGGAATCATTTAAGCAAAGGCAAAATAGTCATCTGTCAGGGATGTAGTAGAAAGCATCCATTCCCCATCTATGGGATGTGTGTGTTTGTCCTTCATTGCTGAAGAAGACCATGCTATCAGAGAAATAATGACATGATTTGCATTTGACTTTTGTTTTGAGTGAGGGAGGGCTGTGCAGGTAACCAGTCTCACTTCTCCTCCAGAGCCATCTGAATCCAGTGACCAGATATTCATCAGAATGACTGGAGATGACTCAGGATGAGGCAATTGGGGTTGAGGGACTTGCCCAAGGTCACACAGCTAGTGAATGTCGCGTGCCTTAGGTGAGATTTGAACTCAGGTTTTCCTGACTCCTGCAGTGTTGCTCTATCTATTGCACCACCTAGCTGCCTTTATGGGGAGGCTGTACATAAAAGGCTGCACATATTGTGACTGCTAAGAACCCTTTCCTTTCTGAATTTCTATGGTTCTTTAACTTAGTGACTCACTAAGGTGCTAAACATTCTACATAAAGACTTTTGCTGGTAAACATATACAATATATTGCCATTCTCTAAATGAATCCCATAAGCAAGTCCTATTGAACCTCACTCTCAAAAAGATTCTGTCATATCACTCATACAATTATATGATTCTCTTCTTTTTATTTTAATAAAAATGTATTAAAATTGGAGACTGACATAAACTCCATCTAACAACAACAATTAAAATTATCTAAATATTATTAAAGATATCCCAAAATAGTTATCCTGTTCTTTTGTGAGCTTTGAACATAAATTTCCCCCTAAGTACCTTCCTATAAAAAGTAATGCAGTTAGGTACTTACATAGTTCAATTTACCACATTTAGAAAGGAATCTATTGTTTGAACTTCACCAACCTAAAACTTAACTTTTGGAAGAGGCAGAAGCAATCATTATTTCCACTTTTAATTCACTTTGTGGATGCTGTAAGATGGCTGCCTTGGGATTCCTTTTAAGGATGTAGCCTTTTCCCGATCAATAGGCTTCCCCTTGGAGAGATCATTAGAACACAACTTGACATTCATTAGTATTCAGAAGATGAACAAGCACCACATATTGTAAAACATTCAAGAACTATTTACTTCCATATGCAAAATATATCACAGAACGAGATAAATAAATGCATTTTTTAGCTCCTAAGCTTCAATTTCAAGAGAATAAAAATAACTCTACTGGGTTTAACATATTAAACCAATTTGATTATTCACTCCATAGCAGTATCTTTCTCAGGAAATAACTAAAAACTATATTTTATGACTTTATTCCACTCTAGATACTGAAAGCACACTGCAAGTCTTTAAAATGTAGTATTATTATTCATTCTCACTAGGGGGACATTAAGAACATTGGAACTTTAATATTTTGTAAGCTAAGACCAATGTACCATTAGTTCTCCATAGATACTTTTTGTAGTCATTTATCTTAAAGTTTTCAAGTGACTCATTCCTACACCCATACTCTTAACACTACTGAATACCTGCAGGACAAATTTTAGTTTTTCTCTTTTTTCTTCCTTTTTTTAAAATTTTTAATTCCTGTGAGAACTCAGTAGGAAAGCAACATAAGACTCTTCATTCAGTAAACTGCTCATATAAAGCACCCATGAAACATTCATAAGCTATAGGCACATAAATAGAAAAATACCTAAGGTATGCTTCAGTATCGTAAATTAAATGAATCAGCAATGAAACAGCTTCTGAGAATGAGGAGCTCTTAAGCTGTTCTTATAATATTTGGATGGTGATATTATTTTTTCTGCCATGTCTTAGACTAAAAGAAAGCAAAACAATAAAAAAAAAAAAAAGAAAGCTTTCCTAAGATGTTTTGTTTTTTTTTTTTAATGAATTAACAGTAGATTTTTGGTGTTGATCATTTCCTTAAATTTTACATATAAAAACAGACACTTCTCTATACAAAGAATAACACAATGAAACTTGTGTTCATTATATATAAAATGTGTAATTGTATTATGCAAAGTTTAGCTTTTACTATATATTAAATTTAATGTGGATAGTAATAGAATTTCCCTGCTCCACTCTTTCCCCTTTTGAATAATCATAATCCCAGATTGATTTCCAAAATGTTTGCACAATTTTACAGCACCACCAATGATAAATTAGTTAGCATATCTTTTCACAATTTTTCCAGTATTGACTACTATCACATTTTGTCACTTTGGTCAATTTTCAGGGTGCGAGGTGAAATTTTAGGATTGTTTTGGTTTGTATTTCTCTTATTTTTAGTGATCTGGAACATTATTTTATGTGGTTATGAATATTTTGCAATTCTGAGAACTGTTCATATTTTATGTCCCTTTATCTATTAGATAATAGCTGTTAATCTTATGTAGATTTATTATTTACATATCTTATATACCAAACTCTTATCAGAGAAATTAGATGCAAAGATTTTCTCCCCATTTGACCACTTACTTTCTGACCTTAGATAGATTAATGCTGTCTGTGCTGAAGTTTTTAAACTTCAAATTATTTCTTCTGCTGTAAAAACACAATTATTTCATTTCAATTATTTTAATCTTTTTTTAAGGTATCTTTGTTCCCACAGGATTTCTTCTTCTCACCCCTGATCCCTCTTCTCATTCAGTACCTCCTTTAGAATTTTATTAATACCTTTATCATATTCATATATGCATATATATGTATGTATATGTTTACATATGTGTATATATATACACACACATATATATTACACACACACATGCATAAATTTTTTTCCATCTTTTTTTCCCCAGTCAAGAGCAATCCTCCTGCAACTCCCTCTCCATTCATCTAGTCCTATTTCTTAGTTTAATATCTTTTTTTTTTACCTCTTTCATTGCAACAGGAATTATTCTCTCTTTATCAACCATCTTTTTCTGTTGATCAAGACCCTCATTCTCTGATTCATAACCACTATAATTAACTGGTTTCTCTCTTTTCTCTGTATTTTTCATGCAATCCAAATTACCAAAGTACTCTTTCTAGCTCTTGCCTCTGGGCACTTTCTGCCACTGCCTTGTGGAACTTGCATGGCATAATCTCCTTTTGCATTGGGTATCACTTCCAGAACAAAGTCATTTATTGCAGGCATCTGAGAGGACACTGACTCCCCCAACACAGTCTTGATTATGCACCCCAATACTGATCAATATAACTCATTTGTTAACCTTTTATTTTTTTTTCTACATTTACTTGGAAATATCCTTTCTGTGTCCATGCTGTATTAATCCTACAGTAGCCATTTGCCTCTAGGGATTCCAATTCCCTCCCTCCCAGAACAAATATGCTTTTTAAGTACTAAATTCCCCAGCACATATCAAGTGTAAGGTTCTCATCTCCATTCACTAACCATATTTCTTTTCCTAAAAGAACAGGATTTTTCAATTGGTTTCATTTTCTGTCTTCTGAAGTTATGGATGCTTCTCTTCTATTTTATCTGCCATTACAATGTTAATATTTTTTGTCCTGTTTTTTTTTTTTCTGGGAGAGTTGTTATCCACAGATTTTCTCTATACCTTCTCTTTTCAAGATTCCTGTGTTTTGTTTGCATAGTGAGCATACTTTCTTTTAATGTCATTTTTTTTGTTTGTTTTGCTTCTCTTCTTCTAGGCTGTCTTTCATTTCACTTCATTTCACCAAGTTATTATTCTTTCTGTTGTTTCTTTGATGAAGTTAGTCATTGCAGATTCAAGATTTTATACTCTTTTCATTATTTTTGTGATTTAGGACACAAATTTGCTGTAATAATTCTCATTTCTCTCTTAAACTGGTTAGAAATAGTATGTTGTGGTTCTGTGTTTTGCTCAGATTTTACAGGTTCCTTTGTCTTAATAGGTATTGGATCTTTTTCCTTAATTTTATAATATGTTTTTCACTAATGTCTGAACAAGTTTAATGGATTTGGAGGTCATGTTTCCTTTTGTTGTTAATATTTTTCTTATTTAATTATTGGTTTATGTACAGAGTTTTTGAGATTTATTCTTCTTCAAATCTTTACTACTTTCAGTCTTTTTCCCCCTATTTTCCTTATCTCACATGCTAACACTCTTGCCTCTGACTATGATTTCTTTGAGTGTGAATCTCAAAGCATCTCAGTCTTCTCTCACAATAGGTAAGTCATGGTTCATCAGCCGTGGCCACTGCTGCAAGTTACTTTCAAATGTCATAAGTGTCCCATGCTGAGTGCTATGCTCATCCTTTTTTTTTTTTAAAGCAGAAAATTGAAATATTCATGGTGTTATAATTTATATAATATTCTCCTATACTTCACCACCACGCTTATACATAGGTATCTTCCTACCACTTCCTTTCCTGTCACCCTTTGCTTTTCAGTTCTCTTTTATATGTTAGGTCCTTTAATTAGCATGCAAGTTCCTATAGGGCAAAGACTTTCTTTTTCTTAATATATCTCCAAAATTTAAGATAGTTCATGGTAGACAGTGATTAATATGCTCTTTCTCTTTCAGTCCTATATAGCCTCTCTCAACCTGTAAATGTATGAGGTCTGTCTATCCCACTCCTGTTCCTCAAGGTCATTTACTTATGTGAATTATTTCTATTGATATTTTATGTAAGAAATGGGGTAGAGTTCTATTTCCACAAAGATCACATGGTTCCTGGAATTAGCACTAGTAGGAAGTGGGGTTGGAGTCAATGGCCCTAAAACATGCCATTGATCTCATTGGTTTAACAGGAGTTCATGCAGGATCTGAACAGGTTGAAACTAGATTTGTGATCAAAGGACAAGATTGTAATAAATGAATATGGAAATCAAAGGAAGGGAATTACCAAAGAAAGTAATAAGAAAATAGGGGCTGGGGTACCTCAAAAGATGGGAGTGGGAGATGTAAGCAAGGGAAGAGAATTTAACATGAAAATTAAGAGCATGACCATTGACTATACCCAAGGATGTCTGGCCCTACCTAATGAATAAGGGGAGGGAATCAAGTTTGTTGACTGTGAAACTGTAGTCAGTGTGCCTCTGCATAGGACACCTGATCTTGCAACAATGCAATAAAACTCCTGGTTTTATCAGTTCAAATCCTGTTCCTTTGCAAGCATGCTTCTTACAATTTTGGGAGCTTGTCCAAGATCCAGGGATCAAGGAAGGGAGTAGTCACTATAGAGAGTGGGAGGCACACCCCTTTGATTTCAATGGCCCAGACTTTGGGCAAGCATTTGCCTTGCTGGGCTGCCCAAGATCCTGAAACTATTTAGGAAACTGAATCCAGGAACACAGAGACAAATCATAGGCACATCTGTGGCAACCAGATAGCTCTATGCACAGATCAAAATTTATTCCATCAGGTATTGGAACAGTTGTTAGAGAAGTCCCTGCACCTGTAAGGGGCAATATTGATACAACAGGTAGATTATTTGCTAATATAAAGAAGAACAAGAAAGAAAGTGGCAGAGGCCACAACTGAATTATTGAACTTTCTAGCAGAACAAGGATTGAGGG
The DNA here is from genome assembly GCF_028372415.1 of Notamacropus eugenii. Taxonomy (NCBI): domain Eukaryota; kingdom Metazoa; phylum Chordata; class Mammalia; order Diprotodontia; family Macropodidae; genus Notamacropus; species Notamacropus eugenii. Next base: position 253,684,596 of record NC_092877.1, on the reverse strand, counting down.
TATCTAAAACTAAACTGCAATTTGCAGAAAGAGAGGTGAAATATCTGGGGCATCTAATCAGTGAGGAACAAAGGAAAATCAATCCAGAAAACATAGAAGGAATAGTGAAGATACCCCTACCTAGAGTTAAGAGGGAACTAAGAAAATTTCTGGGTCAGATCAGTTATTGCAGGATATGAACTGATTCTTATGTAGAGAAAACTGAAAGTTTATATTTAAAGCTATTCATTGAGGAACCAGACATGAAAAGATGGACTTTTGGAAAAGAACAAGTTGTGTGAGGAACTGAACCAAGAAATGATTGAAGCTCCAGTGTTGGCCCTGCCCCCTCCAGAAACATCTTTCCATTTATTTGTTACTGTAGATCACGATGTTACTCCAGGTGTTTTGAGTCAGAACTGGGGAGGCCAAAAAAGGCCAGTAGCCTTTTTATCAAAAATACTGGATCCAGTATTTGAGGGTGGCTGGAGTATGTATAGTTGGCAGTTGCCTCTGCCCTGTTTGTGGAAGAGAGTAAAAAGTTAACTTTTGGAGGGGCCTTAAGAACTTCCCATTATGTAAGAACTATTGTCAGTCAGTGGGCTGGAAGATGGCTCACTGATTCTAGGATCTTGAAATATGAGACTGTATTGGTGGAAAAGGATGATTAATACTGACCACTGAAGTTTGCTTGAACCTAGCCTCTTTCTTATCAAAAGGAAAAAACAGGTGACAGAAAAGACATGGAGCATAATTGCTTAGATATTATAGAATATCAGACCCAGATTCATTTAGAAATTAGGATACTCTCCTGGCAGATGCTCCCTATGACACAATTCACCTATTTGTGCACACATCATCTCGGATCATAAAAGGAAAAAAACATAGTGGATAATAGACTGATGGAAATGACACCTCAGTAAAGGAAGCAGAATGGTTACCAAGTAACTGATCTGCCCAAACTTGTGAGTTGTGTGGCTTAAATCAGGCCTTGGTTTGATCTATGGAGAGGAAGGAGACCATTTATACTGATTCTAAATATGCCTTTGGGGTGGTTCGTATATTTGGAAGGTATGAGTCAGAAAGGTCAGATTTTCAGCATAGGGAAAGATTTGGTACATAGAGAATTGATTAAGAAGGTATTGAAAAATGTGTTCTTGCTCCAGGAAATTTCTATAGTTCATATGAGTGGCCACCAGAAAGGAAATTTTTTGAAGCTGAGGAAATAGATTAGTGGACAAGGGTGCCAAAAGGGCAGCCCTAGCCCCTGAAGCTATCAAAATGCAAATTTTAATCCCTACCCTTCCTGACCTTAAGACTGTTCTGATCTTCACCCAGGGTGAGAAGAAAGCTGTGACCCAGGCAGGAACCATTGGAGGCCAGAATGGTAGATGGTGCTTGGTAGATGGGCAAGAAATGTCGAATAAGCAGATTATGAGGGAATTACTTGCAATCCTACATCGCACAAGCCATTTGGGAAGGCAGGCCTGGTGTGACTTGGCCTTAAGAAAGAATGGGTATGATGGAATCTATCTGGCCAGTAAACAGATTTATAAGGTTTGTCTGATATGTAGAAAAATAAACAAAAATACCCTAAAAACTTCCTTAGGAGGAAAGAATTGGGAGTAAGAACACCTAGGTTAAGACTGTTTCAAAGCACACAGATAGAATACACTGAAATGTCACAAATGGGGATGTTGAAATACATTTTGGTAATTGTAGATCATTTGACAGCTTGGGTAGAGTCCTGTCCCATGGCCACAGCCACCACAGCAGGGGTTTCCAAAGTAGTATTGGAACAAATCATTCCCAGATATGGGATAGTAGAGAATGTTGATTCAGACAGTGGAACACACTTTACATCTAGATTATTGCACGGAATTAAACTGGGGATTAATTGAGAATTCCACAACTTCTTGTATCCTCCCTCTCTGAGAGAGTGGAAAGAATGAATCAGACTCTAAAGAAATACATTCTCAATTAATTTTTGAAACCTGATTGCCATGCATCAAGTTCCTACCTATTGCCTTATTGAGAATTAGAGCTGCTCTCAAGAGGGATTTAGAATTGTCCCTGTATGAAATGCTCTTTGGGTTACCTCATCTGAGAGGGACAGGAGAAATATCCACCTAGGAACCAACAACCCATGTCTAAGGGACTGTGTGCTGACACTGTCTTCCTCACTGTTAACCCTTAGGGAAAAAGGATTGTTAACCCAGAGTCCCTCCTCTGGAATTCTCAGTGTCTGGATATTGGCTTAGAGACTTGGTGCTGATAAAATCGTGGAAAGAGACAAAGTTGCAGCCCAGTTGAGAAAGACCTTATCAGGTATTGCTGACTATTGAAACTATGGGCCAGACAGCTAAAAAAAGGTGGACACATTATACTCCAATCAAAGGATTCAAGGGAGAACCACCAACCACAATTATTGCATCATCATCCAATCAGTGGAGGGTAGAGCCACAGATGTCATCATTGAAATTAACTTTGAGAAGACATGATTGGTGAATTTGGATTAATAATCTTTGAATCAGAGTATTATTTGTGATTTAAGTAATTATTCTTTTTTCTGAATCTGTGGGGAAGCCAAGAGAGAGGAGTGTACCCCTTTAGCTTGATAGAAGTGGTATTAATGATAGTACCATTGATATTGCTGGGGTTATTATTTATAGGTTGTATTTTTCCTGAAAGGATAATGGGAAGGCTGAGAAAGGAGGAGATATGACACCTGTGATGTTAGAGTTGATCATACTGCTGGGGCTGGGATAGGTTAAGAAGAGTGCTGAGTTAGTAGCAGAGACGTGAAAAGGGTATAGGGGCTATTCAGTTAATCTCCTAATTGAGGTCCTAGAGAAGGAAACTCCTCAAACTGTCCAGTCTGATGCCTGCCAAATAATTGAATGCGGAGATGTGGGAAATCAAAGGAACCTGACCTGGCATGATAAGTATGCTTGCCCAGAAATGCACTTAAGGACTAAGGGGGGACCATGACATACCTTGAATCAGGTCTGCTTCAGTACCCAATTCAATGGGTGTGCCTCTCCCACTGCAGATAGGTCAATAGAGGATAAGGTTAATTTTATCTGGGGTCGAGACCCAGAACCCCATCATAGGAATATGAAATGTAACCCCCTAATCTTGGCCATTACCAATGCAGATGCTGAAATAAACCTCTTCTATAGAATGCAGATGGATATCATTGGGAAGCACTAAGTGAGGAGATTTAGGATAACAGTTAAGGACATAAGGAAAGAGGCAAACCCAAGTTACACCCTGCCTCCCCTCCCCCCATACACACACGCTCAGACACCTAGCCCAAATGTGAACAGCACTAAGGGTGAGATGAAACCTAGTTTCCACTTGAATGACTGCAGTAGTAAAGATCATTGAAATGAAAGATCTGAAGGAAACTGTGGCAATAAAAACAGGTTATAGGGATACTAATGCTTGTATGGAATGGGTAAAGTATACTGTTGAGAGCTTAAACAATACGCTTGTGCCATGGGTCAATCAACGGCATAGATCGCGTGCTTTCCTTTTGAGTTTAAATGTATGCTATGGATATTTCAAAACAGCACGCAGAGAGAAAATTGGAGCACATTGTTCTACCTATTTCCTCCTGTGAAAGTCCTGGGAATATTAAAGCCATCCCTACTCCCCTCCTCAGACCTGGAAACTGCTCTTCTTGTCTCTCAAGACAGTGGGAGAGTCTCCAGAGTCTGGGAAGCAGGGCATCATGCATCAGGGTTTGGAATATTACAAACATTGTTGAGGTCAAGGTGATAAAGATTTATTAGGCTTTTCAGAAGGCAAGAGTTATTAGGGTATCTGCAAACTTAGAGGGGTACAGATAAAGCTTATGTAGGATATTCTATAGTAAAACAGGGGCCAAATATGCTAACTAGGTGATTCAGGGAAGGATTAGGGAGTGATTAAGGAGTGGTCAGTTCTTAAAGAAACATGTATTTTTGGTATCTACTGCACATGCATTTTACTCATAGTTCATCGGGAAATGGCTCAAGGGAATATGCTTCACTAAGTCAATTTAGTCAGGCTGACTAAGGAATACCAGTCTACTCTCATCAATGTCTTGTGAGACAAGATAAATGTAAGGGAGTATATATTTAAGTCTAAGATACATATGATTGGTCAGTGAGTAAGTAAATATGGTTATGACTCAATACACTGCCACTTAAGCCGGTACACAGCTGGTTCAGTATAGTAAGTTTTATAGATGCAGCTAGCTACTATGGCAGGAAGGGAGATAAAAGTTGTTGCTGGGGCAGACTGTGTCCTTAGGCTGGGGAGAAATTGTCTGAGACAGTGTTCTGATGCTAGGGAGAAATGCTATTTTTAGAGAGAAATGAGATGTTTTAGAATTGGGGTCCAAGCACATGCACCCAAGCACCCCATCAATAGGAGAGACTTGTTGCACCTTTATTTCTAATAACACAGCACTCGATGAAACCATAACCAAAACTCTACAAGGGCTAACTGAAGAGCCAGTTCAAAACTGGTGTATTAATGATCCTGTTATGGGGTGACTGGAATCTTGGTCTGGTAAATGGACAGGCATGGCAGTATTTATTATCACCTCCCTGATCGTAGCAGCTGGAGTCTTAATTGTAGTAAGGTGCTGCATTGTCCCTTAGGATATGGGGATTAGTACAAAGGTTAATCTGGAGGGCTCTTACTAAACAGATTCCTATCCAATATAAATGAAATAACCTGCACTTCCGGAGGATGAACTCAAAACGAAGGATGGAGGTTGAATGTGAGAAGGCCTTAGAAGGATTTGAATAATTACAGGAATGTGTGGAAACAGAAATTGAGTCAAAGAAAAGAGGGGAGAATGTGACAAACAAGGTGTGGAGTTCTGTTTCAACAGAGAACACATGTACATACAATTTCTAGAACCAGCATTAGTAAAATTGGGATTGAAGTCAAAGGACATAAAAACATACTGTATATCTTACTGGTTGAACAGGAATTCATGCAGGAACTGAACAGGTTGAAACTAGACTTGTAGTCAAACCACAAGTTTGTAGTAAGTAAATATGGAAATCAAAGGAAGGGAATTACCAAAGAAAGTAAGAAGAAAATAAGGGCCAAGGTATCTCAGAAGATTGGAGTGGGAGATGTAAATAAGGCAGGAGAATTTAACATTAAATAGGAACATGATAATTGACTATAAACGAGGATGTCCACCTGTATCTAATGAATAAGAGGAGGGAATGAAGTTAGAAGAAACTGTATAAAATTTACTCTGAAACTCTACTCAATGTGCTTTTGCATAGGACCCTTGCTCTTGTAAGAATACTTTCCTGGCTTCATCAGTCAAGATCCTGTTCCTTTGTGAGCATATTTCTCACATTCACAATAGTAGTAATTAAAATATTTTAGTATTATTATGAGAATAATTTTGAACTCACTGACCACATGGAAGGATCTTGTGGATTCGCCAGATGTCCTTGACCACACTTTAAAAACCATTGGTGCTGAGAAATGCTAAATGAGAAAATACCTTTTGCCCATTCTCCTCATCACTTTCCTGCAAATTAGAGTTTTAAGAGCCTCTTAAGGACCTAAGAGTTTAAATGACCTTGCCAGAATCACATGATTTTTCTTTTCTGTTTACCTTTTCATGCTTATCTCGATTCTTGTCTTGGGAAGTTAAATTTTTAAATACAGATCTGGTCTTGTCTTCAACATGAAATCTTGAAAGTCATCTATATCACTGAATGACCATTTTTTCCCTTGAAGTATTATATTCAGATTTGCTGTGTAGGTGATTCTTGGTGTCAATTCCAGTTCCTTTAACTTCTGAAATATCCCACTCCAAGCCCTTCGATCATTTAATGTTGAAAATCCCAGATCCTGTGTTATCCTGATTGTATTTCCACAGTACTTAAATTGTCTCTTTCTACCTGCTTGCAGTATTTTCTCCTTGATCTGGGAACTCTGAAATTTGGCCACAATATTCCTAGGAGTTTCTCTGTTCGAGTTCTTTCAGGAGGTGATTGATGAATTCTTTCAATATCCATTTTGCCCTCTGATTGTAGAACATCAGGGCAATTTTCCTTGATAATTTCATGGAAGATAATGTCTAGGCTCTTTTTTTGATCCTGGTTTTCAGGTAGTCCAATAATTTATAAACTATTTCTCCTGGATCTGTTATCCAGGTCAGTTGTTCTTCCACGAGTTCTTTGACCTTATCTTCTTTTTTTTTTCAAATTTTTGGTTTTGTTTACTAACTTCTTGATTTATCTCATAGTCATTTGTTTCCCTGGACTCAATTCTCTCTTTTAATGAATTATTTTATTCAGTGAGCTTTTGAACCTTCTCCTCCATTTGGCTAATTCTGCTTTTTAAAACTTCCTTCTCCTCTTTGGCTTTTTGGACCTCTTTTTCCAATTGAGTTAGCCTCTTTTTAAAGCTGTTATTTTCCTCAGCATTTTTTTTTTTTTTTTTGGTTTTCCTTTAGTAAACTGCTAACTTGTTTTTTAAGGTCTTCTATTGCCTGAGCCAAGTTTAAGTTCCCTTTGGAGACAGGGGTCTTGACTTCCTTTGACAGTATGCCTTGCTCTTCCTCATTGGAAAGGATAGGGGGAGACACCTGTTCCCCAAGAAAGTAACCTTCTATGGTCTTATTTTTTTTCCCTTTTCTGGGCATTTTCCCAGCCAGTTACTTGACTTCTGAGTTTCCTCTTCACAACCACCTGGTCTCCAGTTCTGGCCAGCCAGAGCTTGGGGGCTGAGATTCCAATGCTGCTCTCAAACCCTAAGGGCTTTCAGCAGAGGCAGGGTTGCTATTCAGTGTGAGATTAAGTTCAGCTGCTCAGGTCGGGGCAGGGATGCCACACAGGGCTCATCTCCCTTCAGGGTTTTACTTGGAGACCTTCAATAATGGATCTGGGCTCCAGCCTGCTTTGGGAGCCCTTGTCCTCCGCTACCTCCGCTGCTGCCTTCTGAGGAGACCTGAGTTATGGAGACACCCTGCTCCCCTCTTGGCCAGCCAAAAAGATCCTCTCACTGACCCTTGGCACCTGTGGGTTGAGGGATCTGTGCTGCTGCTGGAAATTCTGCCCCTGAAGCCTGCTCAGATCTGCTCCTCTCGATGTTGTGCAGCGAAGGTAGGACCCGTGTGTAACGGACCTTTCCCGTTGGTTTTTCAGGTCTCTCTGGAACAGAAATCTCCACCACTCTGTTGCTCTGTGGCTCCTGCTGCTCTAGAATTTGTTGGGAGTTCTTCTTTACAGGTATTCATGGGTTGTGGGGTAGGAGCTAATGGTCTGTGTATATTTTTACTCTCCATCTTGGCTCCTCCCCCTGGAAATATATTTTTAAGTGAGATTTGTACCTTTTCCTTCCCCCGACTTGTACAATTACACTTTATAAGGAATTTTTTGGGGTTTTCTGTGTTTTTTTAAATGAATTATTGACCTTCCTTTTCCATCTGAACTATTCTGCTTTAGGAGAACTACTTTTCTTTAGTGATTTTTTTTGGTGTCTATTTTTCCATGAAAGTAATTCTATTTTTAAGGTGTTATTTTCTGCAGTATTTTTGTGTCTCCTTTGTGAAACTGTTAATTCTCTTTTCATAATATTATTTTATCACTCTCATTATTTTTTTTCTATTTTTCTTCACTTTGAAAAACATCTTTTTCTTTAGCTCTTGCTAAATTTTAGGCTTAGGTTCAATGGGCATTTTTCTTTGAGGATTTTCCTGGGTAGCTGTTTTTACATTGTAGTCCTCTTCTGAGTTTCTGTGTTGCTTCTGCCATTGTAGTATTTTTTTTTATGATCAAATTCTTTTGTTATTGTTTGCATATTTTTCTGCCAATTCTTAAATTTCAACTTCATGATAAAGTTGAACAATGCTTACCTGGTGGAGGGGAGGCACATTCCAAGCTTTATTATATTTTTTGTGATACTAGTTCTGGTTTAGTTCTAGTTTTTCAGAGTTAGTTCTGGGATACTATAAGTTTTGTTGTTTACAAGGTAGTTTATTCTGGGAGAAGTATGATCCCTTCTTTATTGGCCTGCATCCTGGTGTTTACCAAGGAAGTTCCTTTGATCACCTGCAGCTGCATAGGCTAGCACTCTCCATTCTTTGGAATTATAACCAGAACCTTAGCTCTCCATTTCCACTATGTAACTTTGACCCTGATCTGCATATGGAAAATGCAGTTGCCAGTTAGTCCCTGCTATATTGAGTGTGAGCAAAAGGTCTCCTGTGATATAATTTTGACCAGCTTTCTCACCTCCTCACCCCACTGTTTCAACACCGAGAGCTCCCAAAGTTTCTGGCTGCTTTTATACCTGTCACTTTTGGACTCAGGACAGACCTCCAATAAACCTCTACCCCAATGGTAGAGATTTCTCCTGCTTCCCTTTTTAGCTTTTTCTTAGGCCAGAAAACATATTATCATCTTACATTTTTGTTGTCCCCACTGCTTCAGATTTTGATTTGAGACATTGTTTTAAAGTTTTCTGCAGGTGAATGTTGGGAGAGTGCAACTGCATCTTTGCCTCTAATCTACCAACTTGGTTTCCCTAAAAGTAGAATTTTCTACTGATGAGGTACACCAAACTTCTTAGTACTTGAGACCAGATGATTTCTTTTTACCTTTATGTTATTTGTGTTCATCTTTTGTTGAGGAAGAAGATCATGCCATCAGAGAAATGATGACATGACTTGCATTTGACTTTGTTTGGCGCGAGGCAGGGCTGTACAGGTCACCAGCCTCACTTGTCCTCCAGAGCCATCCGAAACCAGTGACCAGATATTCATCAGGATGACTGGAGATGGCCCAGGATGCACTGGGATACCTTGGACCCCTTAGGCAGAGGTCTTTGCAGTTACTCATTTAGGGTGAGACAGTGACCATTCATTGAATAGGCCTATTTAAGAAGTAACCAGGTCATGGTCTCTTTAGTGAGACAAGAAAAAGAAAGACATGTTATTTACTAGTAGTAGTAGTAGCAGTAGTAACCTGAGACATAGGTGTTGTTTTCTTCAATGTCCTCCAAAATACAGAATAACTTTAAAGAATAATGTTCATCAAAATCCGATGACTGATTTTTCTCCATATGTTAAGAAGATATTTGTTCAACAGTCTAACTGGAAGACATGGTTCTTGGTTTGTAGAAAATCAATCTTTTAATTCACACAACAAAAACTCCTGAACTATACATTTCTTTTATGCCACTACAAGCATCACAAAAGGAAATATAAAGTGTTGAACAAAAATGAAAATGTCCCTGTTTACTGAATAATACAGTCTGAGTCAATTCTCTAATTATGTGACATTGAGGTCAGTGTCATCCTTCCCTCACCCATTCATTGATGACAACACATTTCATGTGACATTAAAACTTCAGCTAGAGTTAATTTCCATATTTTCATGTGTGTTTTGAAATATCAAGTGTGTGTGTGTTTGTATGTTTATATTTGCAAGTACACATGGGTATCAAATTAAATTTTAAAATGTTTATAGACACATGTACAATATATATTGGCTATAAAATGGTGATACTATTCCTTTTGACTTTCTCCATGGTTTATAACTGTAGAGTTTTCACAATTACTATCTATGATTTCTAGAGTGGCAATACATTGATAAAGGTCAGTTGTACTGAAGAACCGTTTGTCTTTTTTCTGCTGCTTATACAAATAAAAAGACAGTGTGAAGATGAAGTTATACCAGCAAAAGTGAGAACTATTTCAGCAAACTGGTATCATTCCTTTAAGTGGTCACTTTATTTTCAGTCTCTCCATTTACCAATCTCTTCTTCAATGAATGACTGATATCATCTCCCTAATGCACCATTCTGATAGCACCATTCCACTGCTCAGTAGCCTTCAGTGAGTAAACATTGTCTACCAAACATAAGTGACTAAAAGAAACACAAGCTGGGGATACATTCCCATTGGCCCTTCACTAGCAATTAAAATATAAAAATCCTTATCCTTATATTCAAAACTCTTTAAAATCTGGTTCCAACTTCCCTTTCAATTTAGGATGAAATGCGCTACAGACAATTGCTTCTTTTTTTTCTCCCTGCCTTCCCTCTGTGCCTTTATTCATGAAATCACCCATTCACCCATGCCAGCAATGGTGTCCTCAATGCTCATGACTTCCTTCTTAACCACAAGACCCAGTTCCATTTTTAAAGGTAATTTAAATGGGAAGATCTTTCCCATTCTTTGGTAGGCCCATGTGATCTCTTTAAGTCACATGAAAGCCTACGTCACATGTGGTGGGAGGAGCTTGACAAACTGGTGAAACAGGAAGGATAGAGCAGAAACAGGAGGAAATTGATGAGAGCAGTTAGAGCAGGAGGAGAGGGCACAGGCAAGCAGACAGCTAGGCTCCTACATGTTTGTTTGTTTTGAGGGAAGACCCCAGAAGAGGTGTGTGTGTGTGTGTGTGTGTGTGTGTGTGTGTGTGTGTGTGTGTGTGCGTGCGCCTGTGAGGCTTGGGAATGACTTTGCCCCCTGCAGTGCTATGTAAATTGGCTTCTTGGATACTATGACTTAGTTACTTTATAAAAAAAGGTTTACCTTTAGGTATTGGGATTGGACTTTCTAGTGTCTGAATAAATGTTTTTCTCCTGCCTTTTACATGGATAGTCTGTTATACTTGGTGATTTGAACTACTAAGGCATATTCATCATAGGCACTGTTGGTACTGTGCATATTGCGTTTGCAACACATTTGGTGTCACGAACAAGTCACAGAGTATAAAATCTCTATTTGGAGGGATAAAGGCTTTAGAGGAAGAAATGGATATCCCAGTATGGGAGGATTTACCATTTTCCTCCCTAGCAAGGCAATGGGCTAAAAGCACTGAACCCTGTGAAAACTGGGAACTGAGGTTACAGGAGGGGAAACCTAGAGATCTGGAAACGTGTTTGCAAAGAATACCAATACAACCAAGGAAAAAGCTGGCAGGGGTATGTAGAAGAGGCTTTATTTTATTAATAGGTTACTCTGTGTGTATAAAAGAAGAGACAAGCTGCTGAAGGAAAAAAATTCAGGTGAAAAAAAGAATTATTTGGTTTGCATGGGAATTCCCAATGTTCAGGTTTTCTTTTAAAAGAGCAAGCTGGGGGGTCTCAGATAGAAGAAAAGGCTGTTCATTTAGCTCAGAAGAAGTGAAAGGATGGCAACAGAAGTGTGCATGTGATCTTTGTACAGACCCAGCCTAGTTTCCAGGGAAGCAATTGCCAGGAGAGTTCATGGGAGGAAAGGTAATTAAATTGGAGTTGGAAAATGAAACAATGTTACTGGGGAGACTTCATGGGCAGAAGCATGCCCCATACTAATGTCAAAACAGGAGATCCAATGGGGCACCTCAGTATTTAGGGAGATAACTAAGGATTTACTTAGCAGGAGGTCATAGACATTTTGAACAGGTTCACCCAAAAGTTGGGAAAAATATCTTGAATGGTGAGAATCAGTGATGAAGGTTTATTTATTGATGGCATGGGTTGTTTAAAATTTATAGGCATTAGTCAGAAACCTTTTGTACAACAAACTCTTAGAAATTAGAATATGCTTATCTTCTGATTTCCTTGTTACAATTCTATTGATGCGATTTCTCCCATCGACCTATGTAATGAATATGAAAGATCTTGGGGCCAAATGTAATGGTAATTTAAATGGGAAGATCTTTCCCATTTATTAATAAGTCCATGTGACCTGCTTAAACCACATGAAAGGCTAAGTCACATATGGTGAGAGGAGCTTGCTGAATAGATGAAACATGAAGAGTGGAGCAGAACTGGAAGGAAGTTGGTGAGAGCAGTTAGAGCAGAGGGAGGAGAAGACACAGGCAAGCAGACAGCTAAGTTTTTGAATATTTGTTCATGAGAAGGCCTCAGTAGAGCAGGGGAGGTCAAACTTGGGGATTGCTTTGTCCTCAGCAGTGCTAATTTGTATTGAATTCTTGATTATTATAATGGATTTGGTTTTCTGGTGTTGAGGTTTGGCTTTCTGGTGTGTGAATAAATGTTTTTCTTCCACCTTCTATGTGGAGAGTAGTTTATACTTTATTATTCAGAACTATGCCAGCATATTCATAATCATTGTCCATGCTGTGGATATTACCTTTTCAATACACCATTTCATACATGAAGTCATATTTACTTTATTCTCTGGGCTAGGAATTCTGAATCTGTTGTATATATTACTTATATGCAAGCATACACACATGATACATACACACACCTGCATATATAATAAAACATATACATAACAATGTATGTATGGCATACATGTATGCATTTGTATATGTATAAGTATGCATGTTTATATAAGCATACCTACATATATATGGAAATATATGTATTTATAATCATGCATATTTATATACACATGTATTTATATACATACACTGAAATATTGGTGCTCATATGTATACATATGTAAATAAGTTGATAATTGCACTGTATATAATTAGCTTGGTTTGGAATTATATGTATTTTTGTGCCTTTAAAATACATTCTAAGAAAGGATCCATTCATTTTACCAGGCTTCCAAAGTGGTCCATGACGTCAAAAATGTTACGAACATTTGCCCAGATGAGAATCATATTAACGCTTTCATTTTTCTTCTATCACTGTCTGTGGGCATTTATTGTAATTATACTTGTCCTATATCTGCACATAAATGCCCACATGTATACACATATGTCCATGTATGTATGCTATGTATTCTAAAATATATAATATGAATCTACATAATATGTATGCATAAATGTATATTGTTTTATGGGTATACACATATGTATTCATCTATTTATTTTTACAATGCATGTTCCCTAGTGGCAGGGGCTGTGTCTTATTGCAGCTTTATATTCTAAGAAACTAGCACAAATCCTTGCACATGATAAACACATTATAAGTGACTGGTAATTTTACTTGCATACTTTAAGATCCTGTGGTTTGTTTTTGTATCTGTTTAGTACACAATCAAATGTGTATAACAAAAGCATTTGTGATAAAGTTAAAGAATGACTTTCTCAAATGTGTCAAATATAATCTTTTTAAATACCACAATTCAAATATAAGTGACCTTGACAAGAATTAGAAAACAAGAAAGTCATTTACAAATGCAATCCTCAATCTTAATTTTGGATTTGCTTCCTCTATCCTATCATCTACCTATGTACATACACATAAAATACACACATAAACACATATACATGCATACATATATGTGCATATATACTTACATGTATGCATATATACACATATACATATACGTATATGCACATATACATGTGGTCCCTTCACCAGCAAAGCTGGATTAGGGCGGTACCTTACAGAAGCACAATGGCAATTTATATAGACCCTGACTTAGAAATCCCCCTCCCACAGCTGATCATTAGCACACACACACACACACACACACACACACACACATATGAATAGATAGATAGATTTTTAATAGTACCACTAACTAGTAACAAATTTATTTGATACCCACATCATTTCCTCTCTTTTCTTGATCATCCACTGATTATGTTCAATCTCAACCATGAAATGGTCACAGACTAATCAGCAAGGGATGGAAACAATACAGAAAGCCCACGTAATCAGCCTCATGCTAAATGAATATGACTTGTAATTTAGATCTAGCTCTGTGGCATTGATGTGGGACTTTATAAAACTTCAGTTGGGTTTCACAGGAAATAATAAGGCAAATTATTATGGCAGGCATTCAGATTAGTTAGCAGACCACATTTCAATTTAACAATCTACATTTTCCTCTATTACGGAAGATACTGATTGCATTAAGTCCTTAATGATTCACAGGAGAGGTGGTAAAGTAGTGAAAAACCACTTCAATTAGTATTTTGACAAAATTATATTGGTTACACTTCTATATTAAATGCCTAAATGCTCAATGAGATACAGTAATACATGTTAACAAGCATATTTATGCTTCAAAATTTGTAATAATAATTGTCATTAATATATGTTAAGGAAAATTGCCCTAGGATTGCTTTCTAGTATGTATTATGTGTCTAAATATTACTGATTATTAAGACTTATTAATATGACATTGAAAAAATAATTTTTTCCTAGTATATGAATCTTTTCAGAGTTTAAAGGCTCATTCATCTGTAGTTAAATCTAAATTTTGACCAGTCAAAAAGATTGCTTACCTAAGTGTATGCATTCATTTGTAGCACATAATTTTCTAATAAAGAAACTAAAGCATAAATGGATTTTCATTTTTATTTTAGCTGTTCTTATTGTGAGGAAGAGGGGGCAGGGCTGATAGAAGGAAGGATAAATTAAGGGAGGCAGTGGTCAGAAGCAAAAAATTTTTGACATAATTTGAATAGCTGGAAAACAGTTTGGCCTAAACTTGATAGAAACTAACGTTTTACACTGTATAAAAAGATAAGGTTAAAATGAATACATCATTTAGACACAAAAGATGATACTGAAAATTAGGAGAGCATCTAAAATTTTCCTGTACGATCTAGGAAAAAGATCAAACAAGAAAAAAAACATTAGGAGATGTTAAATGGATAATTTTAATTACATTACATGGAAAATTTTTGGCACAAACAAAAAATGTCATTAAGATAAAATGAAATCAAGAAACTGGGAATATTTTTAGAACAAGTTTTTTTTTTTTTAAAGACCTCATTTCTCAAATACAAAGACAACTTTTCAAATTTAAAATGTGAGTCATTCCTCAATTGATAAATGGTCAAGGGATATGAACAGGCAGTTTTCAGAAGAAGAAATTAAAGCTAACTCTAATCACATAAAAATATTCTAAAGCACTATTGATTAGAACTATGCAAATGAAAACATCTCTGAAGTTCTTATTCATACCAATCAGATTGGTTAATATGACAGGAAAAAATGAGAAATGTTGGAGGGCATGTGGAAGAAACTGGGACACTAATGCATTGTTATTGGAATTCTGAACTGATAAAGATATTCTAGTGAGCAATTTAAAAGTGGAAATTGAAGTGCTGTCCATCAATTGGGGAATAACAAATTGTGTTACGTGATTATTATTGGATCTATTATGCTATTATGTGATGATTAAATATGAATGACTTAGTTATTTCCAGCAGTACAGTGATCCAAGACAATTCCGATGGACTTCATGATGAAAAATGTTTTCCACCTTCAGAAAAAGATCTGATGAATTCTGAATGTACTTTTTTTTTTTTTTTTTTTGTAAAATGCTTAAAGGGAAATGTTTTCTTTTTTTTCCCGGGATTTAAGAAGTATAATTGATATAAATTTTCTTGCCTGCATAATGGGTAGGAATGTGAGAATTTGGAGCTCAATTTTTAAAAGTGTTAAAATAAATAAATGATAAAAGTGAAAAATAAATCACCGTTGCTCATAAAAATACAAGTAAAACAATTTTGAAGTCATGCCTATCAGATTGACCAACAGCAGGAAAGGTAAATAGCAAATGCTAAAAGAAATGTGGAAAATAGGGACAATAATGCACTGTTAGTAGAGCTGTTAAGTAGTGTAACCATTCTGAAAAACAATTTGAAGCTATGCTCAAAGGTCTATAAAAATATTGCTACTGGTTATACATCTCATAAGATCAATGAAAAAGTAAAAAGATCTATGTATACAAAAAACGCTATTTAAAAAAGATGTTTTTGTGATAGTATGGAATTAGAAATAGAGGGGGTGTCCATCCTATGGGGAATAGCTGAAAAACTTATGGTATGTGATTTTGATGGAATACATGGTGAGCAAGAGGGTTAAGCCAAGATGGTGGAGTAGAAGGATTGACCTACATTAGCTCTCTCCCCATAACCCATAAAATATCTGTAAAAAATGACTCTAAACAAATTCTAGAGCAGTAGAAGCCTGAAAATGGTTGATTGAAATAGATTTCCAGCCTAAGACAGCCTGCAAGTGTGATAGGAAGGGTCTATAGAACCAGACTCAGAGCAGAGCACAGTCCAGCTTAGGCTACGTGGGCATGACATGGCTAGAGCAGAATTCAGGGCTCAGAATCACAAGCAGCAGTTGTGGTTCCCATATTTCTCAACCCACAAATGCCAAAGATAGCTTCAAAGGTCAGTAAGAAAGTTCTTGTATGTGGGTGAGAGAGGAGCATGATATGGCCCCAGGGCAGCGACAGTCACTTCACCAGCAGCACAGGGTCCACTTTTGCAACCCTTGACCTAGAGGCCCTAGGGGAATCAAGCAATTAATGTGGGTCTCAACCCTGAGCTGCAGTCCTGGGGTAAGGAGGAGCTCTGGCATGGTGGGGCTGGTGGTGGCAGTGGAGAGGGAATCCTGCTCATAGTTGCAGGACAGAAAAGAGTGCTTACAGTTGCTCACAGACAAGAGTTCAGGCCAGGAGAGGAGTACACCCTTCTCCCCTAACTATGCCACCTTGAAGAAACTGAGAACTTATAGGTGCCTTGAAATGTCTCAGAGAATAGCTGCACAAAACCTCCAAAGCCTAGGGTAGTATATCATCCACTTAACAAAGGACTGAAAAGTCAAGGAACTGGGTGGGTAATTACCCCACCAAAAAAAGAGAAAAAATAAGACTCTAGAAGGTTACTTTCTCAGTGAAAAGGTATTTTCTTCAATCCTTTTGGATAAGGAAAAACAAATCATACTATCAGAGGAAGACATCAAAGTCATTCTAAATCCAAAACCTCCAAAAAAATATGCAATGGTCTCAGACCATGGAAGAGCTCAAAAATGATTTTGAAAATCAAGTAAGAGAGGTGGAAGAGAAAATTGGAAAGAGAAATGAAAGTGACAAAAGAAAATCATGAAAAGCAAGTGAAAAGCTTGCTGAAGGAACCCCAAAGAAATGCTAAAGAAATAACACCTTTAAAAATAGATTAACCCATATGGCAAAAGAGGTGCAAAAAGCCAATGAAGAGAAGAATGCTTTAAAAAGCAGAATTGGCCAAATCGAAAAGGTGGTTCAAAAGGTCACTGAAAAAAACAGTTCTTTAAGTATTAGAATGAAGCAGATGGAATCTAATGACTTTATGAGAAACCAAAAAATTATAAAACAAAACCAAAAGAATGAAAACATTGAACACAATGTGCATTATCTCATTGGGAAAAACAGCTGACCTGGAAAACAGATGCAGGAGAGATAATTTAAAAATTATTGGTCTACCTGACAACCATGATCAAAAAAGAGCCTAGACATTATCTTCCAAGAAATTATCAAGGAAGACTGTCCTGATATTCTACAACCAAAGGGTAAAATAGAAATGGAAATAATTCACCAATCACCTCCTAAAAGAGATCCCCAAAGGAAAACTCCTAGAAATGTTGTAGTCAAATTTTAGAGTTCCTAGGTCAAGGAGAAAATATTACAAGCATCTAGAAAGAAACAATTCAAGTATTATAGAAATGTAATCAACATAACACAGGATTTAGCAGCTTTTATACTAAGGGACAGAAGGGCTTGGAATACAATATTCCAGAAGTCAAAGCAGATAGAATTAAAACCAAGAATCTCCTACCCAGAAAAACTGAGTGTAATACTTTGGGAGAAAAATGGAATTGCAGTGATATAGAGGACTTCTAAACATTCTTGTTGAAAAGACCAAAGTTGAATAGAAAATTTGACTCTCAGATACAAGAACCAAGAGAAACATGAAAAGGTAAATAGCAAAGAGAAACCTTAAAGTACTCATCAAAGTTGAACTGTTTACATTCCTATATGGAAAGATGTTATTTGTAACTCATGAGACCCTTTTCAGTATTAAGAAGTTAGAGGGAATACATCTATATCTACATCTATATGCATATATATGTATATATTTACACACAGAGAGAGACAGAGGGTACAGGATGAGCTGAATATGAAGGGAGAATACAAAAAAAAATATTACTTAATGGAATATAATGGTTGTTTTCCTTCATCATCGAAGAGGACCAAAATGACTTCACCATTGTAAAGTAAAATTTCAGTGTGTCCAACTGTGGCTGATCAGACAAGTATGAGCTCAGAATGCTCTACCACAGGTTGGGCACAGATAGTCCATGTGAATATTTGGGGTGGATATCCAAAATTTGCTTTGTTTTGCTTTGCTACGTTTACTTTATGCTGTCACAATTCTACTGTGCTCAAAGAGCACAGCACCTTTTCTTATGTGGGCATGCCATGCTGAGCGGTCCTGTGCCAGTGTCTCCCATGTTCCACTGGTCAAATTTAAAGTTCTTCAGAGAGATCTTGACAATGTCCTTGTATCATTTCTTCTGGCCACCATGTGATCACCTGCCCCATGCAAGTTCTCCATAAAAGAGCCTTTTTGGCAAGTGCACATTTTGCATTCAAACAACTTGGCCAGCGAATTGGAGTTGTGTTTCTGAAGCATAGTTTGAATACTTGGCAGTTCAGCTTGAGCAACGACTTCAGTGTCTGGTAACTTATCCTTCCGAGTGATCCTAGGAATCTTCGTAAGACAGTTCAAATGGAAGCAATTCAGTTTCCTGGCATGATGCTGGTAGACTGTCTATATTTCAGAAGCATATTACAGTGAGGTCAACACAATGGCTCTGGAAACCTTCAGCTTGGTAGTCAGTCTAATACCTCTTCTCTCCCAAACAGGGAAGGGTAAAATGTAGCAAATCATCTCACATAAAAGAGGGAAGAAACAACTTTTAAATTGGAGAGGAAGATGAAAGGATATAATTAAACCTTACTCTCATGGAATTTGGCTTAGGAGGGAATAACACACACTCCACTGGATATGTAATTCTATTTTACCCTGAAGGAAGGCAAGGGGGAAGGAAATAGGAAAGGGAAAATAATAGAAGGGGCAGCAAATTGGGGAAAGGGATAATCAGAAACTAACACTATTGTGGGAGGAAAGGTCAAGGAAGAGATTGGAATAAATTGAGGGCAGGATGGGACCAAGGAAAATGTGGTTAGTCTTTCACAATATAACTGCTCTGGAAGTGCTTTGCACTGTTACACATGTATGACCTATACTGAATTGCTTTTTTTCTCAATGAGGGTGGGTGAGGAGGGAGGGAGAGAATATGAAACTTAAAGCTTTAAGAATGAATGTTAAAAATTATTTTATCATGCAACTGGACATGAAGATATACAGGTAATGGTTATAGAAATCTATTTTGCCTTACAGGAAAAGAGGGAAAGGGGGATGGAAGAAGGGTGGGCAATACAAGGTAGGATAAACTGGAAGAAGGGATGAATGGGATGCATGCTGTCCTGGGGACAGGGTGGGGAGAGATGGGGAAAAAAATTTGTATTCAAATTCTTGTGGTACTGAATGTTGAGAACTGAAAAATAAATAAATTTCACATTAATAAAAAATGAAATGATGAGCAGTGTGGTTTCAGAAAAACCAGAGTACACTGATGGCATAACTAGGAGAACATTGTACACAGTAATCACAATACTGTAGCAATGCTCAACTGTGAAGCATTCATCTATACTGATCAATATCATAAACCAAGATAATTCGAAAGGACTCATGAGAAAAACAACTATCTACCTGCAGAGAGAGAATTTATGAAATGTGAATGCAAACTAAAATGGTTTTGTTTTACATTGTATTTCTTTTTGTAACATAGCTAATAGTTAAATACATTTTTATATAATTTCATATGTATAATTGATATCATATTGCCTGACTTCTCAGTTGATGGGAAGTGGTGGGAGGAAGAAAAGAATTTGGAACTCAAAATTTAAAAGAATAATGTTAAAAATAAATAATAAATTTTACACACTTTTTAAAAACATACAAATTTCATTATTTATATTAACAATAATTTCACTGTGCTGTTCAGTCGGTCTCACTAAATCTACTTCTCTAATGGTTACAAACATACAGATATCTCTTCCATCCCCCAAAATCTTCAGTTGCTCTTTCCATACAAGCTTATTTCTTTCCTTTTTTGTGTGTGCGTGTCTAAACTCCTTGAGAAGGCCCTTTTTATAACTCATGCTATCAATTCCTTTCCTTTAATTTTCTTAACAACTGTCTACAGTTCAATTTTTGACATTATTTTTTAGTCATTTTTTTCTTCTCCATAGTAACAAATACAGTCTTCTTTTTTTGAATCTTTACCCATCACACATGATAATGGTGACCCTCTCCCAAGTCTTTGTCGTGGGTAATCATTTTTTGTCTCTTTATAATATTTCCATTAGTGATCTCATCAGTTTCCATGGATTCAAGTATCTTTTCTATGCTGATAATCCTAAAATCTACTTATCAAGCCTAAATTCTCTATTAATTCCACCAGTTCCCTGTTGGATATTTCAAAATACATGTCTATTAGATTTTTTAAAATTGGCATACTATTTAAAACTAAGCTCATTATCTTTTCCCTCAAATATCCCCTTGTACTTCCTTTTTCCTGTAAAGAGTACCAAAGATTTCTTTAGTCATTTTTCCCATATAACATTTGGAAGTCATATTTGTATTTTAGTCCACAAAAAAACTGTCAGACATTGTGCATAAGAATTGAAAAAGGTATGTTTCCCTCATCCTGTAAATTGTAGTCTTTGAACACAAATATAGGCCTTGTCATTTATATCATTATATTAGATTTGCTTAATTCATCAAGTATGTTTAAACTCATTTTAGATGTTGACTTAGTCACAAAAAATTCTATCCTTCCAGCTTTGTTTCTTTGGAAAATCTGATAAACATGGAATCTATATCTTTATCCTTGTCATCTTTAATAATACTGAACAGTCCAGGTACTAGTACAGTTTCCTGAGAAACTTTACTAAAGATTTTCCTACAACTTTGGCGGGCTGGTTCTCAAAGTTCTCATTATTTTTTTGCTAATCCTTATATAATCTTTTTAATTTAACTACAGCAGTCTTTTCCACACCCCTGGAAGGTGCTTTCTTTCCTCTGAAACTAGTCCCTTCTCCTGGTATTCTCTTCTTCTTGTCTTTATATTTCCACAACTTTTACTCATTCTTTTGGGTTTTTTTTAAACTATTCATGTACAAACATATTTAACATATATATCCACATTATTCATGTTGTGAAAGAAGAATCAGAATGAAAAGAAAAGCATCACATGATAAAAGAGAAAATAGTATACTCTGATCCTCATGCAGACTCCATAGTTCTTTCTTTGGATGTGGATAGCATATTCCATCTTGACACTTTTGGAATTGTCTTAGAACACTGTATTGTTGAGAAGAGCTGTCTGTCAGAGTTGGCCTTGCATAGCTTTGCTGTTACTGAGTACAAGGTTCTCCTGATTGTGCTCACTTCACTCAGCAATATTTCATGTAAGTCTTTCTAGGTTATTCTGAAATTTGACTGCTCAACATTTCTTATAGAAAAATAGTATTCCATTGCACTCATATACCATGATTTGTTCAGCCATTTCCCAGCTGATGGACATTTCCTCAATGTTCAATTCTTTGCCATCATAAAAAGAGCTACTATAGATATTTTTGTACATGTGGGGCATTTTCATGGTTTTTTGATCTCTTTGGGATACAGACTTAATAACGGTATTGCTGGATCAAAGAATATGCACAATTTTCTTACCTTTTGGGCGTAGTTTCAAATTGCTTTCCAGAATGGTTGGATCAGTTCACAACTCCACCCACAATGCATTAGCATTCTAATTTTTCCACATCTCCTCAAACATTTATCATACTGTTTTATTATCATATTAGCCAATCTGATATGTGTGATGTGATACCTCAGAGTGACATTTCTCTAAACCATTGTGATTTAGAACACTTTTTCATGTGATGATAGATGGCTTTAATTTCTTCTTCTGAAAACTGCTTTTCACATCCTTTGACCATTTACCAACTGGGGAATGACTTGTATTCTTATAAATTTGACAAATTCTCTTTGTATTTCAGAAATGTGGCCTTTATCAGACACAGTGGCTGTGAAAATAGCTTCCCAGCTTTGTGCTTCCTTTGTAATTTTGGCAGCATTGTCTTTGTCAGTGCAAAATCTTTTAAATTTAATATATTCAAAATTTTCCACATTGCATTTCATAATGTTCTCCAGCTTCTATTTGGTTACAAATTCTTCCTTTTTCCATAGATCTGACAGGTAAACTATTCCTTGATCTCCTCCTTTATTCATGGTATCAGTGTTTATGTCTAAATCATGTATGCATTTTAACCTTATCTTGGTATATGATGTAAGATGCTTATCTTATTTATGCCTAATTTCTATTGTACTCGTTTCTATTTTTCTCAGCAGTTTTTGTCAAATAGTGAATTCTTATCTCAGAAGCTAGAGTCTTTGGATTTAACTAACAGTAGATTACTAAAGTCATTGACTAGGTCTTGTGTACCTAACGTACCTAACCTATTCCAATGATCCAGCCCTCTATTTCTTAGCTAATACCAAGGAGTTTTGATGGTTGTTGCTTTACCATACAGTTTTATATCTGGTAGGACTAGACCACTTTTGCCTCAATTTCTTTTCATTAATTCCTTTGGTATTCTTGACTATTTATTCTTCCAAATGAATTTTGTTTCTGTTTTTTTTCAAGCTCTACAAAATAATTTTTAGTAGTTTCACTGATATGACACTGACTAAGTAAATTAATTTAGGCAGAATTGTCATTTTCATGATATTAATTCAGGCTACCCATTAGCACCTGAAATTTTCCAATTATTTACATCTTACTTTATTTGTGTGAAAACTGTTTTGTAATTATATTCATGTAGTTCCTGGGTTTGTCTTGATAGGTAGACTGCCAAATAATTTATAATGTCTATACTAACTTTGAACGGAATTTCTCTTTCTGTCTCGTATTGTTGGGTTTTTAAAAATAATACATAGAAATGTCAAAGATTTATGTGGGCTTATTTTATATCCTGCAATTTTACTAAAATTGTTAATTATTTCAAATAGTTTTTTAGTTGATTCTCTAAGACTCTTTAAGTATACTATCATGTCATCTGCAACTGGTGAGGGTTTTGTTTCCTCATTGCCTATTCTAATTCTTTCTATTTCTTCTTATCCTTTTATTGCTAAAGCTAATGTTTCTACTACCATATCAAATAACAGAGGCCATAATGAACATCCTTGTTTCATCCCCCTCCCCCAATCTTATTGGAAATGCTTCCGGCTTATTCATTACATATAATGCTTGTTGATGATTTAGATAGATGTTACCTAACATTTTAAGGAAGATTCCTTTCTCCATTTTATTCATATAAACATTTAGAGAGAGAAAATTTCTCTTACATACTGCTTTGACTGTATCCCATAACCAGTCAATACTCCCATGACCCTATCTCCTTTAAATCCCTTTTTCTTGACAAGCCACTCTTCATTATTTGTTACATTCTGATAATAATTTCACTTGTTTGTGTGATTGTCTTGAGTGTTTAACTATATTGAAAACTCCTTGAGAATGTCATACTGTAGTGTATCCTCCAAAAGCCAAAAAAACTATGAATGAAAAAATTATTCAATGCAAAAAGTTAAAAAGCATATTAATATCTTCATTTTCCTCCCTCTTTTAAGATAACAAGGTATTATAAAACTATTTTGAGATTCTGTCTTATTCAAGTTCATTTGGGACAACTGGTTATATTGATACTTCTATCATGCCCCCACAGAATATAAAACAAAAAGAAAAAGACAGAAAATAAAATTTTATTATTGCATAATATCTTTTAATTGGTCATTTGTATTTACCTTTTCATGTTTCACTTTGTTTTCATATTTCAAAACTTCTATTTAGTTCTTCTCTTTTCTTTAATAATAGATCCTTAGTTTCATTTTTTTTATTCTAAAGGATTATACCCATTTTTATATTTACCTAGGTAATTTATTCTTAGTTGTAGTTCTATATCTTGAGTCTTTTAGAATTTTTTTTCCTTTTGGAATATTCATATCCATTTTTAATACTCCTTTATCCTTTTAGTAAACTGTGGTACTATGTTTTTTGAAGTCCTTCAGCATTTTATTTTTGACTCATTGGAATAGTGTTTCTTCTTTGACTTGGAAGCTTTGGATTTTGGCTACAACATTCCCAAGAGTTTTCATATTGTGATTTCTTTGACAGATAAATAGTGGGTTCTTTTATTTTCAAATTGCCTTCCTGTTCTGATATATTTAGCAGTTTTCTTTCATGATTTCTTGAAATATGATAACCAGAAGCTCTTTTGGTCATGGTTTAAACTAGTCATATACCTCCATTTTTTTCATGCTCAGTTAATTTTTTTTATATGAGATACCTTGCTCTATTTTAAGATGTTTTTTCAATCTTTTTTCAATTTAACTTTTTTTTATTACAGTATCAGTACCTTCTATTTATTTTTTTTCTAATTTTCAGGTATTTTTTTTCTTGGGTAATGTTTTGACTCACTTGTGCTAAGGTATCACTTTGTTTTTCAATACTTTCCTCTAAAGTTATCATTAATTTTCCAATTTCTTTATCTAGTTCTCTCATTTAATTTATGTGTTTCGAAATTGTTGCTTTATTGTTATATATGTTTCAATGGGCCCAAAGTGTACAGTCAAATTCTATCCTCCTGGACTTTCCAAGCTTAAGACTAAAATTTGAATTTAGGTAGCATAACTGTAGATTTAACCTTACATGGATAGCCAGTAGGCATTTTTTGATTCCTAACTGTGTCAGCAGGCTAAATGTCTTGTAGATTCAAAGTGAAGGAGCTCTAGACTGATCCCTTGTTTCACAGTCATCACTCTGGTCTCTTACTTTGTGTCAAGTCTTGTACATTATTGTAGGTCCAGAGCAAGTGAACTAACTATTAGGCAGCCTTTGGTTGGATGCTGGGGAACTGAATTCATCATCATTACCTTGGGTCAGAGCAAAAAATTCCTGTCTCACATCTGTTCCATAGTTCTTTACTTGTTCCCTACGGGTCAAAATCATGATCTTTGATCAGAAAACAAAACAAAACAAAACAACAAAAAACCAAAAAACATCAATGCAACAGCATCAATAACAACAACTAAGCAACCACTAGTTGTTTCTTAGATTTCCTAATCACTACTCAGTTTTAGGTTCTTGCCAGGCCTAGAGGCCTGAGGGCTACCCGAGTCTTACCTTACCTGTCCCAGGTCTTCGGTTGGCCAAACCGGATAAACGTATGAGAGAAGAGACTTTCCGGAGTAGAACAAGGGTTAGGCTTTATTCAGGGTCCTGGTTACAAGTGCAGGGGAAGCTCTTCCTTAGGAGGGAGCGAGGAAGCTCCCAAGGAGGCAAAGATCTTACGATAAGAGATTGGAAGTAGAAGTGTAAGTGGGAAGAGAGGGGGAGGGGAGAGCGAAGAGAGGGAAAACGGAGCCCTCTGTCCTGTAACGGCCCCTCCCGAGCTAAGAGCGCCTTCAGGCTTTCCTGATCCTAATTAAGCTCTCCAGCTGCATAGTTTGCACCTGAATACCATGCCTGTTAGATAACAATAGGTGTGCCCAGATCCAGGACAGTCTCGAGGGGGATGATCCTCCCATCACATTTCTCACGGGAAGAGGCGGAAATACACGAGATTGCTCGGTCTCACTCCTCGATTCCCTGCTGTTTTCTGGGGGACCTCATGAGAACTCTAAGATTTAGAAGTTACCACCTTTACCTGCCCGAGACTGTCCACATGGAATTGAGCTTCCACCCCCAACAGGTTCTCCTTAAATGTTTGTTGAAATAGTTGTGGGAAGAGATACACTGTGCTATTTCCTCCTGTTCCTCTAACTTTTCTCTCAATCCATATAATTTATTAGATAAATACTATGGACAAAGCACTGTACTAATAATCAAGGAAAATGATAGAAAAAGTGTGACATCCTCAACTCTTCAGATATTTACAATTTAAATGATACAAACTAGAAGTGTATGTGTATGTGTGTAGTCTCTATCATTTAGATTATATATAGTCTTATCATGTAGAATAATTGTAAATATATCACAGGTGTATATATATATATATATATATATGTATATATATATATATGTACATGCATATGCACACACATGCAGACATACATACTCATATATAGATATATACAGATACACATACACACATATATAAATATATACATACATGGATATACATATGTGTGTGAATGTATGTGCAGATGAAGTGGGAGAGTGAGTGAAAAGGTCGACAGATAGTTAGAGTTAATTAGTAGGGTCCAGAGTATATAGTGGAAGGAAAAATATTAAGATCAGGTTGTCCTCTGTTACATTAGAAGGTTGATAGCCATAGACTCCTAGCTCATCTAAGCAGTATGAGCATCCATACTGAATAAAAATATAAATTCATTTATTTTCAGTTTTCAGCATTCACTTCCACAAACAAATTTTCTCCTCTTCTCTTCATTACCCCCAGCCCTGAACAATATGTATTCTGATTGCTTTTTTATGGTTTCCTCCAATCTGCCCTCCTTCCACTACTTCCCACTCCCCAATCCCATTCCCTTCTATTTTCCTGTAGGGTAAGATAGATTTCTATGTCCCATTGCTTATATATCTTATTTTGTAGTTGCATGTAAAAACAACCTCTAACATTTATTTTTAAAGTTTTGAGTTCCACATTCTCTCCCTTCCTCCCTTCCCCACCCACTCTCACTGAGAAGGCAAGCAATTCAATAAAGATTATATATGTGTTGTCATGCAAAACACTTCCATAACACTGATGTTGTGAAAGATCACCTATATTTCCCTCCATTCTGTCCTGCCCTCCATTTATTCAATTCTCTCCTTTGACTTGTCCCTTTACCAAAGCATTTGCTTCTAATTACCCCTTCTCTCACTCTACTATCCCTTTGATTATTCCCCTTCTCCTATCCCCTTTCCTCTTGCTTTCCTGTAACGTATGATAAATTTCCATACTCAATTAAATGTGTATTTTATTCTCTCCTGAAGTCAAATGTGATGAAAGGAAGGTTCTCTTATTCCTTCTCATGTTCCCCAACTTCGTCTTCACTGTGAAAGCTCTTTCTTGCCTCTTTTATGCGAGGTGATTTACTATATTCTACCTTCCCCTTTCTCTTTCTCCTGGTATATTCCTCTCAACCTTTAATTTTCTTTGTTAGATATAATCCCTTCATACTCAGCTCATCCTCTCTCTCATGAGTTACAAATATGATCTTTCTACATAGTAATGTAGACAGTTCCACTATAATACATTTCTTATGGCTTCTCATTCCTGTTAAACTTTTCATGCTTCTCTTGATTCTTATTTTTAGAAGTCAAATTTTCTATTCAGCTCTGGTCTTTTCAACAAGATTGCTTGGAAGTTCTGTATTTCATTGAAGTTCCATTTTTTCCCTTTAAATATCATTTTCAGTTCTGCTGGGTAGGTGATTCTTGGTTTTAATCCTAGCTCCATTGATCTCTGGAAGATCATGTTCCAAGCCCTTCCATCCCTTAGTGTAGAAGTTACTAAATCCTATGTTATCCTGACTGTGTTTCCAAAATACTTGAATTATTTCTTTCTGGCTGTTTGTAATATTTTCTCCTTGACCTAGGGATTCTGAAATTTGGCTAAAATATTCTTAGGAGCTTTTCTTTTGGAATCCCTTTCAGGTGGTGACTGGTGGATTCTTTCCATTTCTATTCTGTCATATAGTTCTAGAACATCAGGGCAGTTTTCTTTGATAATTTCTTGAAAGTTGATGTTGAGGCTGTTGCTTTTTAAATTATGGCTTTCAGGAAGTCTAATAATTTTAAAATTATTTCTCCTGGATCCATTTTCCAGGTCAGTTGTTTTTCCAATGAGATACTTCATGTTGTTATTTTCTTTTAATTCTTTCAGTTTTGATTTATAATTTCTTCATTTCTCAAAAAGTCATTAGCTTCTATATGTTCCACCCTAATTTTTAAAGAATTATTTTCTTCCATGAGTTTTTGAACCTCTTTTTTTCCATTTGATTCATTCTATGTTTCAAGGAATTCTTCTCATTGGATTCTTGGACCTCTTTTGCCATTTGGATTAGTCTAATTTTAAATGTGTTATTTTCGTCAGAATTTTTTTGGGTTTCCTTCAGCTAGCTGTTGACTTGTTTTCCATGGTTTTCTTCCATCACTCTCATTTCTCTTCCCAATTTTTCCTCTACTTCTTTGACTTGATTTTCAAAATTCTTTTTGAGCTGTTCCGTGGCCTGAGACCAATTCATACTTTTCTTGACTTTGGATGCAGGATCTTTCACTTTGTTTTCTTCTTCTGGTTGTATGTTTTGATTTTCCTCATCAACACTGATGTAAGAAAATACATCTTCACCAAGAAAGTAAGACTCTATAGTATTTTTATTTTTCCCCCATTTGCCCATTTTTCCCAGCCAATTGTTTGAGTCTTGAGCTTTGTTAAGTGGAGGGCTCCAGTAAAAGCCTCTCCTTCAGCAGTGTCTACAGCTGCCTTGGGGCTGCAGCTGGGTCTGGATCATGTTCCCCTCTCAGCTAGGTGCAAGACCCTTCCCACTGACCTTTGAATATGGCATTAGCATTTGTGCGTTGATAAGTCAGGAATCTACAGCAACTGCCAACGATTCAGTCCCCTAAGACCTGTTCTTGCTTAGTACATGCAGGCATGGCTGAACTGGGCTCTGTTCTCAGTCTGATGTGAAAGACCCTTCCTGTTGACCTTCCAGATCGTCGTGGGCTGAATATTTCCTTCATTCCTTCACTTTGTGGCTTCTGCTGCTCTAAAATTTGTTTAGAGCCATTTTTTTACAGGTTTATTGAAGGGTTTGGGGGGAGAGCTGTAGCAAGTCTCTATTTCTACTCCTTCATCTTGGCTCCATGCCCTGCAAATTGATGTTCTTAATGCAGATCTCTGAACATGTCAATCCATTGTTCACAAAGCCCCAGCTAGATCCCTATTGGTTCTCCATACTGCTCTTCACCTCAACTGTACAAGATGATATCTGGGCAGATGGTGGTTATGGAATGGGTAAAGGAAATGGAAAAATGGAGGGGACTTATACTGAAAGTTTTCAGTGTTCAGCAGTAAGGCCTGGGCAAATAGGGGTCAGGGGAGAGGAAAATTGAAGAGAAGGTTAAAACACATTCATGCTATTGAGTCTTGTTGCTCCATTATCTAAAAAGTATCTTCAAAGACATTATTTCATTAATGCTAATAGTTCTTTATAGGATCAGATTACAACCCTTATGTGAATTACTGGATGATCCTTGAAATTTTATAACCCTAACCTTTATTATCCTACAGGTAACTTGATGATTGTACACATCTTTACACACACATTTGCACACGCACAGAGTAGACATGCAATTTCATTTGTATATGGAATTTTTCAGTTAGGAAATTCCCTGTGTCAATGAAGGTCAACATCTTTTCTGCAAATTTTGTTCAGAGAAGTGAGAGGCTATGTAACTTGTATGGGATAACCCAGCTAGAATATGTAAAATATGGAATTTGAATAGGTCTTCATTTAGATATAAGATTTCTATTCACTGTCAACTGACTTTATGTTAATAAATGACTTAACACTGAGGTAGGTTTGGCCTTGGATGACATTACTACACCTATACCCCATTGTTTTACAATTCACTAGTACCTGTCCAGTGCTTATACTATATTGGTATAGCTTTCAAGAACTTTAAGAACACTATGATGAGATCAGAGTAGCTGATATAATATGCATACTCAGTCAATCACTTTCTTTATTGAAACAATGGATAAATGAATGAATGACTTGCTCCCTATACCTACTCCCTGAAAATTTATTTTGAAAAAGCATTTACATCTTTTATGTTTAGCAAATCTCTAATTTGATTATGTAGGAAAGAAATTTTATGTTTTACAGTGTTTTTTCTTAGTTTTGCATATATCTACATACACATTAAAAAGTCCTGATCAGTCAGTGAGAGCTTTTCAGATCCTCTTGTTTTTTTTCCTGGTGGTGCAAGATTATTGGATAGCTTCATTTCTTAGGTGAAATGAAGCTTTAGTTGGTTTCTACTCAAAAAAGCAAAAGTGTTACAATAATTTTTAGTTCACATATTATTTAGCATTATTCACATCTGT
Organism: Notamacropus eugenii; assembly: GCF_028372415.1. Taxonomy (NCBI): domain Eukaryota; kingdom Metazoa; phylum Chordata; class Mammalia; order Diprotodontia; family Macropodidae; genus Notamacropus; species Notamacropus eugenii. The sequence goes on along the minus strand of NC_092877.1, from coordinate 253,654,637 downwards.
TTATTTGGCGTTGGTCCATCTAAGATAGACCTAATTTCTCTAGAAGCACATAGTTTATAAATATCCTCTGTTATCTGCTTATAGTGCAAAAGAATTCAGTCTTTCCTCATATCTGTTTCAGAATCCTTAATTCTTTTAAACATCAGCACAAAAGTAATCATCAGAGCAGTTAAATGGTCATCACCCAAAATAGCTTATAATATCATAAAAATTCTACCAGAAAGATATTTACTAAACACACACACACACACACACACACACACACACACACACACACACACACACAGCTTGTACTCAAAGTACTGAAAGGTCCAGAGCATATTTTATATGTAAACATACTCATTTGATCCTCACAGCAACCCTGAAAGATAAAGTATTGAAATAAAATTGAATTTGGATTAAATATGAAAGAATTTAAAAAAAAAGAATGTGGAAAAAACAAAAGGATCTCAGAAAAGTTTTAAAAAATAATTAAAAAAAAATCGGCTTTGAAAACACACAATGCAATCCTGGCTTCTGAATGCATCATTTCATTCTCAAAGAGAGCTATGTTGATTCAGTTTGAAATTCACTGGGCTAGTGTCCAGCTTGTAGTCTGCTGACTGGAAAGAACTCCAGCAGGGCAAGGATGTAAGTCCTTTTGATGTTTCTGGCCAATGGTTTTGTCAAATTAAGGCTTTAAAAGAAGTACCTGCCTATGACCACATGGTACCTGTTAAACTCAAGCTGTCTTTTTCCAGATTGGTACCAGATGCCTACACAGGAAATAAATACACAACAAAAGGATAGGGAGGAAAAAATAGCTTACAGAAAAGTCATTGCCTCCAGTTGAAAGGAATGTCCTCACAGCAATCAAGTTAAATACAAGGCTATCAAGTGAAGGTGTCATTTCAATGACTGGAGCCAAATAAGTTAGTTTGTTGCTGTTTAATCATTTCAGTAATGTCTGATTTTTGTAACCCCATTTGGGATTTTCTAGACAAAGATATTGGAGTGGTTTGCCATTCCCTTCTCCTACTCCAGAGAAGGAAACCGAGGCAAACAGGGTTAAGTGACTTGCCCAGCGTCACACAATTAGTAAGTGTACAAGACAGAATTTGAACTTAGGTCTTCCTGAGTCCAGACCCAGTACTCTATCCCCTGTGCCACATAGCTGCAAGATGGCATATATAGTAAGCATTTGATACATACATATATGCACATATCTACATATATATATATATTGCATGCATGTACATATATGTGTAATATAGTTTTTTCCCACAGTTCATCCACTAATGTCAATTATTGAAAGAAGATTATCACAGGAAATATATTACACCCTTCTATAATCCATTATGTGATTTTTCTTACTCTTGTGTTACTTTATGTTAGTTATAACTTTGATTTTGAAAAGATTTGGCCATCTAAGATGTACAAAAACATGACATCATCCAATGGGAAAAAATGTTAAAAATTTAGTGTGAGGAGTTTAGGGGGAAAGAGTTTGTTTAGGAGTATATAAATATTGACTATATTCATTTTTATGTATGTTCAGGAAGCTTCTACCATTTTTAATGGAAAAATTGCTACTTAAAAGAATGCACATTTAAAGGAAGATAAAAACTATGTGAACAACAACAATCTACTCCTTTACCTCAGATGTGATGTTTATAGAGGATGTCAGTCCTGTATGAACAAGTCTTTATATAACAGTTGACAATTAAATAAGCATTAAGGTTTACAAATAATTTTACATATATATCCTTTATAAGAACCTTTAGAGTCAAATTACTATTTCGTTTATCAAATGAGCAAACTGAAGTTCAGAGAGCTTAAATAGCATTTCTAGGCTAACAGTAAAAGTGGCTGAGGCTGGATTTAAACTCAGGTATTCCAGACTTCAAGCCCTAGGTACTAACCATCACAACAGGTTGCTCTTTTTGTTTTGGACATTAGGGGAATTCGCTATAAATTCTGATCATTTTTCCTAGTCCTCATCTTCTTGAAAACTGGTTTGTTTGTTTCTTTTTTCATCTCTGAAAGAAGTTGAGTGGCACTAGAAATAGTTAATAAAATTTCATCAGAGACAGTCTTTTCCCCCTTTTTAAAATGTACATACATCTTACACACATAATGAGTTTTGTCTTGTTTGTTATGTTTTTATTTCCTCTGTGTTTTTGTCTCTTTAAGTTTTTTATTGCATATGTATATATATATATATATATATGTATGTATATACATTTGCACATATGTATATATACATATACACTTATACCACCCCCTCCATAAAAGGCAAAAGAGTAAAAATGCACCTTTTGTTTGTTTTTTTACATTGCACATTGAAATTTCTGTGTTAAAAGTGCCTTATATCTTACCAAGACATATTTGGTCAGGACATTATTAAAAGGAGTCTTTTAATATATATTTTTTTCTATGGTGTCCACCTTCCATTCTCTTGTCTTTATGAACCTTTCCAATAATGGTATAATAAGAGTAGTAAACCTCAGATTAATAAGTACGGCCTTCTGTCTGGTCTATAAATGTTTAATTTTCTTGACTTAGTAACCTCCAGTGCAGAGGTTAATTTAGCTAATCATTTAGCTCTCCCTGACATTGAAAATGCCTAATTTGAATGAAGCACAAAACTTTATTTTTTAAAGTGATGTACCAAATGATACTTCCTTTACTATAATTATGGAAATACCTTTTACCTTTTGGTTAGTCTATCAACTTATCATCAAGGAACAAGAATGCTTGCTCACCCTCTGGAAAATTCTTTCAACTTTTTTCTAAGGCCAGAACTGCTATTTAAAAAGGGAAAATATTTTTTTTTTTTAAAGAAGGCAAGGATTTTAATACTTACCCTGTGTTGACCTATGGATTTAAAATTATATTCTTCTCTCTGATTAAATGTTAAAGAGAAAAAAAATGATTCATTTAAAAAGATTCTTAGCCTATAATTTAATGGCAAAAGTGCTTCCACATCTCAATGTAAAGAAAAGTTAGCAAAACTAGAGACACGAAAGTGAAATTTTGTATGGCAAGATTAACATACCCTACTCTTAGAACAGTTGACAGACAATAGGGACTTTTACAATATTATCTGTTTTGTTTTTACCAAACAAATTAATCTTGCAAAAAAGACAGAAATCACATTTGAACAAAAGTCCTAGGCTCATATTTCTCTGAAGAAAATTAGGGAAAATTCAGATGTTATTACATTTGGTCAAAGGTCCTTACAAGGTCCCAAAACTTGTAATAGGTAAGAGATACAATTTTCAGACCCATTTAAAGTCATCATGACTCCTCCTCATGAAAATATCTAGAAATCTGGATGATTTTTAAAAATAGAAATAAAAAATAAGGCAACAAATTTGCGTGTTGCCTGTAGACTATAAAATATATTTACTCTAACTTTGGGAGCAACTCAAAATAAGAGAATGTAAAGATTCAAATGTGTGACAGTAAATAGCATGTTTTGGAACTACTTCCTATTAAATGAGAGTTAAGACTATTCCAGATGAATTCTATTATTTATTGAGATACAAAAACAGGGTAAAAATTTACTTCTTAGCACCACAGTTTGTAAATACAAGTTGGTTGGTCCCAAAAAGTAGCTAGATATTTAACTTTCAGTTACAATGATGAATATCATCTATAAATAAATTACTACAAAAGGACTACCTTAAGTAAGGGATGATAGTTCAGGTAGAATAAATATGATAAAAATATAATTCATATTTATCTAATGCATTAGTTACTATGTGAGGTGGTTGCTAACATTTTTTCCTATGAAATGTATCAGAAAAGGGAGTATCAAAACAGTCAAATGACATCTCCAAGATCACATATCTAGCAGTTGAACTGAGTTTCAAATTCAATTGGAGGACACTCCCAGAAGAAGGACATGATGAAGAAAAAGGAGTATGAGGTTCCAGAGGTGAGAATCTGGAAGAGTTGACCAGAATAGTTGTGGAAGTTTTTTTTTTTTCCTAGTAAAATTTTACCCTACTCCTGGTTTGATTTGGTTGGAGGAAATGCTAGAGGAGATGTGGAAGTATAAGTATATCAGTATTATTTCGGTAGAGCTGAGAATTAGTCCCACCATTTCAGACAATAATTTAGAACTGCTGCTAGATCTATGTTCCAAGAAGATCAAAGAAAGAAGGAAAGGACCCATAAACACAAAAATATTTAAAGAGGGTATTTTTGTACTGGCAAAAAATGGAAGATGAGCTCACTAATTAGGGAACAGATGAACAAGTCATGATAAATGAATGTGATGGAATACTATTGTGCTATAATAAATAATGGTTTCAGAAAACCCTGGAAGGCATATATGAACTGAAGTAGGATTAAGTGATTGCAATCATGAGACCAATACATACAATAACATCAATACTGTAAAGACAATCAGCTGTGAAAAATTTTAAAACTATGATCAATACAATGATCCACCACAACTCCAAAAGACACATGATAAAAAAATGCTAGCAACAAACAGATGGATATCTGATGCACTCATATTGGAAACTTATATTGAAGTATATTTTTTCCTTTACTTTTCTTATTTTTTTTCAACTAGTATATGGCTAAAACAAAAATGTTTTGCATGAGTTCATGTATGTATAATGTGTATCATATTTTCCTTCTTAATGGATAGGTAAGGAGATAGAGGGAGGGAATCTAGAATTGAAAAATACACACACACACACACACACATATATATATGTGTACACAAATATACATATAAACATACACACACACATATATATATGCATATATTAAATGTCGGTATTAGAAGCTGCTTTTGTCAAAATCATCTGTCAAACCAAATCTAATTCAACATCTGCTCAGCAAACCCTGCTGGTGAAATTTTCTTATCTTCCTTAGGTTGGTACTTGTCTAACAGCCATATAAAATACGCTGAAAGATCTACTATTGAAGACATTTAGCTTAGTACTCCCTCTAGATCTTACATATCATTGGCATAACCTTCAAGAAACAAAGTTCACTCGTACGTCACCAAGAAAATTATATTATCAAGTTTCATGGGAAACTCAACCTCTTATAAGATATAATTTCTTTTTAATATTTCATTTTAAAATTATGAACTTAACAAGAAACAAATTCAGCACTTTGGAAAAAAAGAAAAACTGCAGCTATAATAAATTTAGAACTATTATTTAGATTTATTAAATTAATATTTAATTTAAAGAGATTTTAAAGTTTTCCTATTTATTTTTGCTTTCTTACACATTTCTCTTTTCTTTTGTGTGCTTTAAAGTATTTCAATGAAATTTTCTAATACACTATAGTTTTTTATACTGTTGATTTGAAATGATTACAGTCATAATAAGTATACTTAAGTTTCCTTTTGCATATGTCACTTTGAGATGCTGTATTTAAAAATACTTGATATTTTTGCTAGCACATCTTCTTCATTTCTGAACACATATCTCTTTCTTCCCTTTCTCAGTGATCCATCATTTTCCCTCCTCCCCCTTTGTCAGTGAGCCAGATTTTTTAAAGAGGAGAAAAAAGTAGTTCATCAAAATCTTCCAAGTTTTATAATACATGAAATAATTCATTTAATCCCTACCTCTGTTTAAAGAAAGAAAATACTTTTAAAACAAGAATGCTCAAGATTAATTTTTTCTCAGATTGATTAATAAAAGTTTATTATGAATCTCTTTGCAAGCATTCAAACAACTTTAAATTATTTGCTGTTATTGTTTTTTATTGGTTTTATGTATATTTGTATATACATATATACTCATATATATACATACATGCAGTGACTCATACTCTATATGCATATACATGAGTTTGCATACATATGTACATATATGCATATAAAATGTATATATGTATGTGTATGTAAACATGCATACACATATATGTTTTTTTCATTGAGTCAAGGAATATTTTTGAGCAGAGTCAATGAGGATATTATAAACTAAATGCAATAGTCACAACCATGGGAGCATTTCAGAGAGAATGCAAAAGTACTACACGGAGAGAAGCAGCTCAGCTTGTTCTGAAGCTCAAAAAATGGAAATCAAAGGGATACCTTTGATGATCAATTATGTGACAGTTTAATTTATTTGTCTTTGCAAATTTAAATTAGTTAAGATAGCTTCAGGAAAACAAAACATACCTTTTAGCATGTTGAATATGAAAGTTATAACAAGAAAACCAAAGTTTCACTCTATTTCTTTTTTCCTCATGAGGCATTCTTTTTTCTTTATCACCACAAGAAAATAAGAACACATTTCCCAAAAATATATCATTTTATTACACAACATTTTGTGATGTAATTTTAATTAAAAGAGAAAATGGGGAGAAAAAGAGACTTAGAAGACACTGATTACATTTATAATTATCCACAATAATAAAGGTCAAGCCAGGATGAAAATCTCATCATTTTTTTTTTTTTGCTAGGTAGCTCAGGAAAATTCATTGAGTACTGAATGAACTCATATGACAAGATAGAAAAGAGCTTAATCTTTGACTGTCAGCAGTTATGTAAATAATGTGAATGCCATCCAGATATAAGAAGTTCCTTTTGAACTGATGTTTCTAAATGAAAAAAAGGGAATCAGCACAGAACCACTTATTGCCAAGTACTGTGGAAAATTATGGTTGACATGAAAATAACTCTTGAAGCCTTTAAGCATAATAAATGTCTGGTTGAAACCCTTTACAATCACTCCTAGAAATACAAAGTCAACCGAGCTTCAAGAGAACAGCAGACTACCTCACTTGGAGAGAAGAAAATACTACATGCTAGATAGTATCCTGCTATGATATATCTAAACACATAAAATCAGGAGAAATAAGGTAATAATTGTAGAATGTTTTTCACAGATTTGGAGGGGAATACGAAATAAGTCAATCTTTCAGACAGACTTTTCCAAACCAACCAACTTACAAGATTGCAGAGAGAAGCCAGGAAGTTTCCTGAGCTCTCCCCAATTTTCTTCAGAAAAAAAATACTAAACCAGGCCTCTTAACAGATTCTGGAGTGACATAACTGACACAAAGATGGAACAAAACAAATTTCCTGCTTAAGGTAACTCAGAAGGACATCATAAAAAGTCTATCTAACTTTACTAAAAAGGAAAGCACAGTTCAGCATACATGGTGTTCTAGAAAGTCAGGAGGAAGCTGTTAGACACAGTACGCATCTGAAAGTGAAGCCTTTCTGTCCTGCCTCAGCAGACTAAAGGCACAGCAGGCTAGTTGTGAGGCCTCCAGCCCCAGTGAAGAAAGGAAATTAGTAGCCCCAGAACCATGGCACAATGGCCATGACTGGACCACGCCATCACAGGTTAGTGGACAGGCCTTAACCACTAGAAGACTAAGATTGAAAATCCGTGAACTAGGCTCATGGCCCATAGAACATGAAACTTGTGAGAGTGTACCTTGTGCCCCAGGAGCAGAGGTTAACTTAAAAAAAAAAAAAAGAGCAAAAAAGGCAAAAAGAGTTCTGACTATAGAAAGTTGCTGTGACAATAGGGAAGATCAAAAAAGGACAACAATGTCAAAATGCCTACATGTGAAGCCTCAGAACGGGATATGAATTGGTCTCAAGCCCTGAAAGTACTCATGGTAAAGCTCAAAAAGAACTTTAAAAATCAAGTAAGAGAGTTAGAAGAAAAATTGGGAAAAAGAACTGAAAGTTATGCAGGAAAATCATGAAAAGATAGTCAATGGCTTTGAAAAGAAAGCACAACAATTGACTGAAGAAAACAACTACTGTAAAAAGAAAATTACCTAAATGTGGGAAAATCAACTGAAGAAAACAATTCCTTTAAAAGTAGAATTGGTCAAATAAAAAAGAGGTACCAAAACTCACTGAAGAAAATAATTCCTTAAAAATTAGTATTGGGCAAGTGTAAGCTAATGACTCTATGAGGTATAAAAAATCAGGGAATTAAAATGAAATGATTGGAAAAAATAGAAGAATATGTAAAATTTCTCATTGGAGAAAACAACTGGCCTGCAGAATAGATCCAGGAGAAATAATTTAAAAATTATTAGATTGCCTAAAAGCCACGATTAAATAAATAACAAACAAACAAACAAACTAAACAGCCTGGACAGAACCTTTCAAGAAATTATAAAAGAAAAACTTCCCTGATATCCTGAAACTAGAGGTTAAAATAGTGATTGAAAAAATTCACCAATCATTACCTGAAAGAGATCCCAAAAGAGTCAGATTTCAGAATTATCAAATGAAGGAGATAATACTGTCAGCAGTAGAGATAAAAGTAAAACTGATCAATTTGATTTAAAAAAGAGAGAATTCAATTAAATTGCCATTATCAAAAATGGAAGGGGTGAATTCACGACCAAAGAAGAGGAAATAAAATATTAATTGGGAGATATGTTGCCAAAATGTATGCAAATGAATCTAATAATTTCAGTGAAATGGAAGAACATTTACAAAAATATAAATTGCCCAGATTGAGGAGAGTAAGACATAAATAACCCCATTTCAGAAAAAGAAATTGAACTCATTAATGAACTCCCTAAGAAAAAATCTCCAGGGCCAGATGGATTCGTAAGTGAGTTCTACCAATGATTTAAAGAACAATTAATTGTGATACTGTACAAACTATTTGGAAAAAGTAAGTGGAGTTCAACCAAATTCATTATATGACAGAAATACGTTGCTGATACCTAAACTGGGAACAGCAAAAACAGAGGAAGAAAATTAGGGACTAATTTCCATAATTACTATAGATGTCAAATTTTTAAATATAATATTAGTAAAGAGATTATAGAAACTTATCACAAGAATAATATACTATGACCAGGTAAGATTTATGCCAAAAATGCTTTACTACTTGGAAAAATAGCAACATAATTGACCATATTAGTAACAAAACAGAAATCATATATTTATCAAAATAAATGTAGTAAAGATTTTTGACAAAATATAGCACCCTTTCCAATAAAAAGCAATAGAGAATATAGAAATATATGTTTCCTTCATTAAAATGATAAGCAGTATTTATTAAAACCATGAGTAAAGGGGTTAAGCTAGAAGCATTCCAAATAAGATCAGGAGGGAAACAAGAACATCTATTATCACCACTATTATTCAATATCATTCTTGGAATGTTAGCTTTAGCGTTAAGGGAAGAAAAATAAATCGAAGGGTAGTGAGGAAACAAAACCCTCACTCTTTGCAGCTGGTATGATAGCATACTTAGAGAAACAACTAAAAAATAAATTACTTGAAATAAACTACTTGAAAAAAATACTTGAAATTAACAATGTTAGCAAACTTTCAGGATATATAACAAACCCAAATAAATCATCAGCATTATCAATTATTATTATCATATATATATATATATATATATATATATATTGTATTATCAATTTCCATATGTTACCAATGAAGTCCAAGATTCATAGAGAATTCCATTTAAAATAACTCTAAACAATATAAAATATTTGGGAGTCTATCTTCCAAGACAAACTCAAAACTATATGAATACAATTACACAACATTTTTCATAGAAAGTGTCACATTCAAATAATTGTACAAATTATCAATCACTCATGGACTGACCAAGCTAACAAAATAAAAATGACAATTCTACCTTAATTAATTTGCTTATTCAGTGCTATCCTGATCACATTACCAAAAATTATTTTAGAGAGCTAGAAAAATAGTAACAAAATTAATCTGGAAGAACCACAAAAAGAATATCAAGGAAATTAATTTAAAAAAATGCAAAGGAAGGTGACTTAGCTATTACAGATCTAAAACCATATTATAAAGTGACAATGATCAAATCTATTTGTTAATTGCTAGGAAATAGACTTGTGGATCTGTGGAATAGGCTAATGCACTATAGTCACTGCCTATAGAAATCTATTGTTTGATAAATCCAAGGACTTCAGCTTCTGGGATAAGAACTCACTATGTGATAAAAATTTTGGGGAAAATTGCAAAATATTATGGCAGTAATTAGGCATGGTCCATCATCTCACAACCTATACCAAGATAAAGTTGAAATGGCTACAAGATTTAGACATAAACGGTGAAACTATAAGGAAAGTAGGAGAGCAAGGAATAGTTTACTTGTCAGATCTATAGAAAAGGGAAGAATTTATGACCAAACAAGAGATAGAGAACATTATGAAATGCAACATAGATAATTTTGATTATATTATATTGCAAATGTTCTTGCACAAATGAAAGTAATGCAACCAGAATTAGAAGGAAACAAAAAGCTGGAAAAAAATTTGTCCAGCTAGTGTTTCTGATAAAGGCCTCACTTCTTGAATATATAGGTATATATGTAGACTGAGTCAAACTTATAAGAATATATGTAATTCTGCAGTTGATAGATGGTCAAATGCTGTGAACAGACTGTTTTCAGATGATAAAATTAAAGCTATCTGTACTCATATAAAAATACTTTAAGTCACTCTTGATTTGAGAAATGTAAATTAAAATAACTCCGAAGTACCACTTCACACCTATCAGATAGGCTAATATGACAAAACAGGAAAACGATAAACGTTGGAGAAGATGTGGGAAAATTGGGACATGATTGCACCATTGGTGAATTTGTAAACTGATTCAACCATTCTGGAGAGTAATTTGGAACTATGTTTAAAGGACCATAAAATTGTGCATATCCTTTGATTCAGCAATACTACTATTAGGTCCATATCCCAAAGCAATCTTAAAAGAAGGGAAAATTATCTATATGTACAAAATATTTTTAGCAGATCTTTTTGTGGTGGCAAAAAAATGGAAGCCTGTGGTGGGAGGAGTTTGCTGAATAGGTGGAGCAGGAAGAGGCCAAGCTATAGAAGAGCTGAGAGGAAGTTAGTCTTAAGAGCAGTCACAGCTAGGAAGCATACAGGCTCCTGAGTAGCCTGAGTGATTTTGTGATTGTGGTTTTGTTTAAGACAGTCTGCTTGTGATGAGTGTAATGAACCTGGTTTGTGGGAATCCTAGCAGGGGGAAGGCTTGCGGATGGTGTTGTCCTCTGTATTGTTATTGTGTTGTTGTGATGGATTTCGTTGTGAATAAATGTTTTGGTTCTTTGTTTTCCATGTGGAGACTCTGAATTGAGCTGTGATATACATGGCTGCTGTGGGCTCTGTGGATATTGCACTGATGCTACACAGGTGAACAAATTGTTGGATATGGATGTAATATAATACTATTGTGCTATAAGAAATGATAAACAAAAGGATTTTGGAAAAATTTGGATTTATATGAACTGTTACTGAGTGAAGTGAGCAGAAACAAATGATCATTTTACACAGTAACAGAAACATTGTGTGATGATCAGCTATGATTGATATAGGTCTTCTCTGCAATGAAGTGATTCAGTACAGTAACAAAGGAGTCATGATGGAAAAATGCTATCCACATCCAGAGAAAAGAGCTATGGAGTCTGAATGCAGGTTGAAGCATACTGTTTGCACTTTTTTTTTCATGGTTTTTGTTTTTTTGTTCTGATTCTTCTGTCTCAACATGACTAATGTGGAAACATGTTTAACATGATTGTACATGTATAACATATATCATGTTGTTGGCTGTCTTGGGGAGGTCAAAGAGAAAGGAGAGAAGAGAGAAAAAAAGGAAGGAGAAAGACTTGAAACTCAAAATCTTATGAAAATGAATGTTGAAAACTATATTTACATGTAATTGGAAAAAATGCTATCAAGTGAAAAAAAAAGATTTCATTTTCAGATAAAATAGAAAACCTGGCAAATGAAAAAAAAAACCATAAAATCCTATTGAAAATTCCTTTAAGAATAACATTGCCTATAATTCTCATACTCCTTACTTCCTGTTGTTTTTCTTCTTCTGGACCAGAGCAATGGATCTCAGATGTTCACTTTTGTCCTTCCTGTGAACAGTGACTGTGAGTATAATAATTATCAGTTTTTCTTTACCTAGAGATAATATTCATTATAAAACTACAGTACTGTTTCTCTTCTTTTTAACGACAAACTCCAAGAAAAAGTTTTCTGTACTCATTGCCCGCATTTGCTTTCTTCTCTCTCCTTTCTTCTTGATAGAGTAAGTATTTAATCAATATACTAATGAGCTAAAGTTTGTAAACTGATTTTAAGCAAATTAGTTTCCAATAATCTGTGAGTTGGCCACACAATAAGCAGAAAATCCAAGAAAGGCTTCTCAGAAGCGTAAAGGACTTTTGTTTTTAATGTTTATTTATTTATTATTAGTTTTCAACACTCATTTCCACAAAATTTTGAGTTCCAAAGTTTCTCCCCATCTCTCTCCTTGTCCCAGCCCAAAACACTGGACATTCTGACTACCTCTTCCCCCAATCTGCCTTCCTTTCTATCACACACCTCCCTTCCCTTATCCCCTTCTTTTTTTTCTTGTAGGACAAGACAGGTTTCTATACTCCTATACCTGTATTTTTTATTTCCCAGTTGTTTGCAAAAACAATTCTTAACATTCATTCCTAACACTTTGACTTCCTACTTCTCTCCCTTCCTCCTTCCCTCCCTCCACCCCCATCCCCACTGAGAAAGCAGGCAATTCAATATAGGCTGCATATGTGTAGTTTTGCAAATGACTTTCACAATAGTCATGTTGTATAAGACTAATTATATTTCCCTCCATCCTATCCTGCTCCCCATTTATTCTATTCTCTCTTTTGATCTTGTTACTGCCCAAAACTGTTTACTTCTGATTACTTTCTTCTCCCATTTGCCCTCCCATCTATCACCCCCCTCACTCCACTTGTCCCCTTCTCCCCTACCATCCTGTCGTTCAAAATACACTTTCGTACCAAACTGAGTGAGCATGTCATTCCCTCAAGTCAAATGTCAAGAGAATAAGCTTCCCTTTTTCCTTCTCTCATCCTCCCTTTTCTCCTCTACTGAAGAAGCTTTTTCTTGCCTCCTTTATGAGCAATAATTTACCCTTTTCCATTTCTCCCATTCTTCTCCCAATATATTCTGCTCTCACTCCCTCAATTTTATTTTATTAGGTATCATCCCTTCTTATTCAACTAATCCTGTGTTCTCTGTGTGTGTGTATGTGTGTGTGTGTATAAAAGTTTCAACTACAAAAATACTGAGAAATGTCTCAAAAGTTACAAGTATTATCTTTCCATGTAGGAATGTAAACAGTTCAACCTTAGAAAGTCCTTTCTGTTTTCTCTTTCTTATTTACCTTTCCATGCTTGATTCTTGTGTCTGAAAGTCACATTTTCTATTCAATTTGGGTCTTTTCATCAAGAATACTTGAAAATTCTCTATTGCTTTTAATGACCATTTTCCTCCTGAAGTATTATACTCAGTTTTGCTGGGTAGGTGATTCTTGGTTTTAATCCCAATTCCTTTGACTTCTGGAATATCCTATTCCAAGCCCTTCAATCCCTTAATATAGAACCTGCCAGATCCTATGTTATCATGATTGTATTTCCACAATACTCAAACTGTTTCTTTCTGGCTACTTACAATATTTTCTCCTTGACCTGGGAACTCTGGAATTTGGCTACAATATTCCTAGGAGTTTCTCTTTTTGGATGTCTTTCAGGAGGTGATCTGTGTATTCCTTCAATATTTATTTTGTATTCTCATTCTAGAATATCAGGACAGTTTTCTTTGATAACTTCATAAAGAATGCTCTCTAGGCTCTTTTTCTGATCACGGCTTTCAGGCAGTCCTACGATTTTTAAATTGTCTCTGCTGGATTTGTTTTCCAGGTCATTTGTTTTTCCAATGAGATATTTCAAATTATTTTCTATTTTTTTCACTCTTTTGTTTTTGTTTTGTAATTTCTTGGTTTCTCATAAAGTCATTGGCTTCCATCTGCTTAATTCTAATTTTTAAAGAACTATTTTCCTCAATGACTTTTTGAACCTCGTTTTTCATTTGGCTAATTCTGCTTTATAAAGCATTCTTAACCTCATTGGCTTTTTGGACCTCTTTTGCCAGTTGATTTAGCCTATTTTTAAAGGTGTTATTTTCTTCAGCATTTTTTTGGGTCTCCTTTAGCAAGCTGTTAATTAGCTTTTCACGATATTTTTGCATCGCTCTCATTTCTCTTCCAAATTTTTCCTCCACCTCTCTTACTTTATTTTCAGAATCCTTTTTGAAGTCTTCCATGACCTAAGACCATTGCATATTTATTTTGGAGGCTTTGGATGTAGAAGCCTTGACTTCCTCTGATGTTATACTTTGTTCTTCCTCACTTGAAAGGGTGGAAGAAAGTAACTGTTCATCAAGGAAGTAACCTTCTGCAGTCTCACTTTTCTCCATTTTTTTGGGCATTTTCCCAATCAACTATGTGACTTTTGAGACCTTTGTAGAGAGTAGCATATATTCTGGGGACCTATAAGTTCTCAATTCTTCAAAGGTGGTATAATCAAAGGAGAGATATTTACACCTCTCTTGACCTGCACACTGGTCTGGGAGCAACCAGAAATATTTCTGTTCAGAATATGCAATTGAATTCCCTCTCCAGAGACTCCACCAGCTCCACTGCCAGTGCTCCTCTTCACTCCTGGGTGGAGCTCAGGGCTGAGAATGAGATCAGTGGCTTAATTCCCCCAGGGGCTATAGGCAGAGGTTTCCCAGGGCTGCCACTCAGGGCTGACATTAGATCAGCTCTTCAATTCCCCCAGGGGCTGTAGTTGGAGGGCTCTGAAAATGGTAGCTTTGGCTTCAGTGGCTGCTGCTGGAGGTTCCCACTGCCCTCCCCTCTCCTGGATGAAGATGCCCTCTCACTGACCTCTGAAGCTGTCTGTGGCATTTCTGGGTTAAAGAATCTGGGAACTGCTGCTGGTGGTACCCTGAGTCCTGTTCTGGGTCCTGTCCTTGCTGCCCTGAACTGGTCTGCTCTCCCCTGGACTGAGCTCTGCACTAGTCTTCACTCTGCACTGGTCTGGTCTGCATTTGTCACACTGATCTACAAATGTAAAGGACTAAGCAAAAAAAAAAATATTACTACTGAGTATTAGAGGATACATTATTATAACTGTAAAAATGATTATAGCAACTCTTTGGAAATACGGCTAGAACACCAAGTTCATATAGCAAGTATGTATATTAGAGCTAGGACTTTTAACACTTGAATCTAGATATTCTTTACTCCAAGATCATTTGCCTTTTATTTCAGACATTGCATATGGAGATACCCATATACATATTTGGATCTGCCTTGATATGGTTCGCAGAGAGGCTTAGATAGATATCTATAGCATCTTCTCAACCTTTCTTTCTACCTATCTTTGAATTACAGCAGGAATGGAAGCAGGAGGTTAGCACCAGAGGCTTGCCACTCTGAATTCTTCAGAGAAACTTTACTGGGCTAAAAGTATATCTTTCTGCAGCACCACACTGACATAGTTAGTCTAAAGGAAACAATAGTTTTAGATTCAACTTGAGCTCTTGACCATTTCCCTTAACTGAGGAGTATCACAACCTTTTATTTCAAATTTTGACTCCCTCCCAATCAAATGCCAGTTAAGTGAAGTGAATAGCAAATGAAACCATTTATTCAATTTTATAATAAACAGAAATCAGAGAAGTCATATGGATGATAATATACAAGATAAGACTAATTATGAATGAACATGTTGACATCTTCCTATTGTTTCTCTCCTTTTAATGGCTTTTCTCTGAAGAGTTTCTGGAATTGTATGTATTCTTTTTCAAAATTACAGTCCTAAGGATTTATTCACCTCTCCCAAGACTTTAGCTCATGGGGAATGGAGGGAGTGAATAATTAACAATCAATCTCCACAAATGAGAAAGCCTTATGAAAATATTCCTTGTAGATATGTATATTTATGTGGAGAGATAGATGATTGAGATCTGATCAACCACCTAGGAAAAAAAGAATACTTATTACCAGTTTATTACATGCAATTAGATTATATGATCTATACCACTGTTTTTACTCCATGTATACATGCATATATGCTTATTTCTTACATATGAATACTATTTATGAGTTTACATTTGATGCAATCAAATAATTTTTTCTGAAAGACGTTTGAAAATTTTATGAATCAAATGCTTATCACATGCTGACTTATGTATGCATATGTCAGGAAGGAATGAAGGAATGCTGTAGATTATCCCTTTGTTTCATGTGATCATTTTCAAATGTCTATCCCCCTTTTTTTCCCTGTATGGAAGCACTGGGATGATAGAGAAGAATCAGTCCAGTGTTTACCTTGAAGTGGGAATTCTAACGAGTGCTAATATACTCAGAACTTTGCTGTTTTTCAGATGACAGCACTGGTTTTAATAAGACTCAGCATATTACAGTCTTCTCAGAATGATTTGTATGCACTCAAAAGAGCTGAACCTAACTACCCATAAAAATTTCATGCTGTGTTTAGACTGCAATTCATGACTACAGACTCATCAAACAAGTTTATATTTATCTTATGGTAACTCAAATTAATTTGATATGTGAAAGAGTAATTATTTGGAAGCAAGATTCATTGAATAATTTTGAAAAATTTTGAAAGCATTTTCTTTTTCAATTTTATTTTCCATTTAATAGCATTTTATTTCTTCTAATTGCATGAAAAGATAGTTTTCAACATTCACTTTTATAAGATTTTGAGCTACAAATTTTGTCCATTTCTGTCACTCCCTTTTCCCCTCCCCAAAACACCAAGCAATCTGATATGAATCATACATGTATAATCATATTAAACATATTTTCACATTAGTCATGTTGTGAAAGAAGAATCAGAAGAAAAGTTAAAAACCATGAAAAAGAAAACAATAAAAAAAATGAAGATAGTGTGCTCAATCTGCATTCAGACTCCATAGTCCTTTCTCTTGATGTGGATATGCTGCATAAAATTTTTGAAAAGACAATCAAACAATAAGCATAGCTAGATTTTTCTTAAATTATATTATCCATATGTTGAGTAATAGAAGAGATATAGTCTAATTAGAGATAAAACTTATGAAACCTTGTGTTCTACTAATATCTTCATAGATTGTCCTTCATATATACATACACACGTGTGTGTGTATCTATGTTCCTTATATATATATGTACTTTACATAGGATTGTAACATAGGTATATAGGTCAATAACTGTTGAAGTTTTCTTGGTATTTTCTCTCTAATATTAATATGATAAAATCATAGATCTTAAATTAGAAATCTCAGAGGTCATGAACTCTGACTCCCCATGAGGTATTCATCCATTTGGCATAATTTATTTTATTATTTTGATTAATTTTATTGCAACAACTCTATTGTTGATGTAATTCTTTTCTTACAATAATACTGCCACCCACTGGTTATTGGGCAGGGTTCTTACATTTAGAGTAGCAATAGCAAAATCAATTGTTTAGATAGTCTATAAATGGTTTGGTTATTAGTATTCTATTTCTCTTTTCATTCTATCACTCACTCAGAAAACAGAAGATATAATAGGCTGATTGACTACAAAGTCAAAAGGACATTAAAAGTTGTGGTGAAAATTATTTTACATATGAGGAAATTGAGACACAGGTTAAGTGTCTTTCCTAGAATAGTCTAGGTCAGGATTTGAACCCATATCTTCCTTAATTCAAGTTGAAGGGGCAATATAGCAAATAGGGATGTGGTGTATTTTTATTTTATGGGATTTCATGTGCAAAGTCTACCAATGATAGGCATTTACATATTTTGCTGGTCAAATATTCAGAAAACTGAGCTGTTCTGCTACTGAGATGATACTTGAAAACTTTCTGATGTGGCAGAAGCTGTCAGAACTTGGATTCAAATAAAATATCATTCTGAAACCTAGAGTAATTTACACAATGTGATGAAGCACCAGGGTAGGAGCCTATGAAAGTTTGACTGAAATATCCATATTATGTTCAGGAGAGATTTTAAAGATATGTAATTAACACAATATTTACATATTATATGTGTCTATTTTGATGTAGAAATTTGGTGCTATGGGGTAGAAAAAATTTTGGACTGACAGATGCATATTTTAGTCCTTGTATTGCCACAAAGTAGTTATATAATCTTAAATAATAATATACTCTCTCTGGGACTCAATTCTCTCACCTGTAAAAATGAAGTAGTTGCATTTGATTATTCCTAAGTTTCCTTTCAGCTGTAGTATTTCATTATCCAATGTAATTAACTAGTTTCTTTGATCTCTGTGAAGTTTAATTGATTTAGTGCTCTAGTATCTTGAAAGTCTTAATATGATGCTATTGCATCTAGTACATAATTCATTCACAGGAAAAATATGGCTGAATTAGATTAAAATGTAATGAGTCATCTGGAATCCCAGTGCTCCACAAAGAGGGATATTATTTTTAAGGTTATAGAATGTTAAAAGTGATTTCATGATAATATATGCAAGATAATTTCGATTTTCAGACTTTAGAAAACTTACAAAACACAGCTTTCAAATATGAAAATGTTAATTTTCATTAGGAAAAACCCAAGGATTATAATTTCAAGGTGTGTAGTAAAGAATAAAACATAGCAAGAATGAATATTTTAGAAATTTAGAATAATGGCAAAGGAGAAATAATCATTTATAAATCAGCAATTTTATTTATAAAACTCACTGTAAAATTCAAGGCATTCATATATTCACATCTGGACTATTTGAAATCACTATGTGAAAGCAATTTTTGCATCATGAAAACTAGGACCTCATGAGGCTATTTACTACATTATTTTTTTAAATGGGCATATTTTAGTAGAAGTGGACATGTTTATATTTACAAAAGTGCTTCTGATTAAATTAATCATTATCAAATAATGCCAATCTGTTTTCTGTGCCTTTCCAGAGATATGAAAAATATGCTTAACTTAAACTTACAAATATATTTCTCTCTTTTGTCCTTACACACTTGTGAATGACATTTGAGCAGGGGGGAATTAAAATTTCTTTTGAATTCTTTGGTAAGAACATTCAGATTATGAGACTATTTTGAATTTTTCTTTCATGTTATCACCATATTTAACTCAGTACAATGATATTCAGTATAGTATTAAGCAAGCCACTTTGCAGTTAGGAAGTGATTGTGCTGATGAAAATTGACTTTAAGAACTTTGCATATAAGCATTAAATTATTCCTTCATAATTTACCAAGGGTTTAGACAGGATAAGCATTATTTGGGAAGAATATCATATGATTCTGGAGAAAATCAAATATCGCTTTAAATTATATTCCTTATTTTAAAATATTTGTTACTTAAACACCTCTAGAAGACATGAATTCTATATATAATCAAACGTTTCTTGTATTTTGAATGAATTTATGTCTATAAAGTAACCTGGTCTCATTTAATAATAACAGCTAACATTTCTATTATGCTTTAATGTTTGGAAAGCATATTACATATATTATCTAATTTTATTCTTACATTAACCCTAGTATGCCTGCAATTATCATTTTATTATTGTCCCTGTTTTATAAGGCTCCTATCAGGTAGTGTTTAAGAGAAGATTTGAACTCTGGAATTCCTGAGTTCAGATCTAACAGTCTATCAACTGTGGGACTGAACTGCCATTTTCTTTACTGAATAATCATTCTCAATCATCTCAGATAGATAGTTGCTTTACAATTTTCTGTTATTGAATTTACTCCAAAATGTCTTCCATAGACGAAATAATGTTCACCTTCTTGTTTTAATGTCTTGTTTCTCTATTTTTCTTATTATTTTTGTTATATAAAGTATATAATACACTGGGTAGTACGAAAACATTATAATTAATCCTAATTATAGCAAGTAAAAATACAGTAAAAGTTGTCATAGCAATTAAATTGCTACTTCCCTAAATTGCACAACTCAGCTCAAATATTTTAAAAATGCAGCTTAGAATTACCCCAAAAGTTTTCCTACCCCATTAAATGAAGTTCTTGAGAAACTTCTCACCTGACTCACCTTTAGAAAATTAAGCCAGTAGTAAAGGTCGAGTCCCTTTCTCACTTTAAGAGAGTTTGAATATAAACTCACTGCAATTCTGTAGGCATTTTCTCCTCTCTTCCCCCATTCCTCACACACAGACAAAATTTTATGAATCCATATCAGTCTTCATGTTCAGTGACCCCCTTCCCTGTCTCCTACTTGAAAAAGATACAAATCTTATAATCAACTATAATGTCACTGATTCAGTGGTACACTATTTTATCTAATACACCAGGAAAGATACCAATGCCATCGAGATCCCAGCAAACCTAAACTTTTACCACCATCCTCCTTGACTGTCTTTTATATTACCAGTATGTCCCTTCCATAAAGTTGGCTTGCTTCATGGTCTTTTTTTGTGCATTTTGTCTTCCCTTGGACTGGATTTTGGCATAATCTGAACCTTCCTAAACCTGTTTGCATAGCTTTGGAGAAGTATAAATGACATTATTATCGTTTCTATCCTACAGGAATTTATAATCTATATTGTTGATTGCAACTATAATAGTTGAGAAGACTAAGAATGACTAATATTTTGTTTGTTTTAAAATAACCTTTTTTTTAAATTTCTCTATCATTACTGGTGTTAGAGGAAAAAAATGTGTCATTAACAAAGGAGTCATCTACATCTAAAATGAAAGCCAGATACACACACACACACACACACACACACAAACACACACACACACACACACACACATGAGAGTGGAGCTACAGGTTTTGCCTATCAACTCTCAGTTGCTTTATATGCCCCCATTCCTTATCCTGTAGCTCATGACCTCACCTGTTGTCTTTACCTAGTTCCCAGACAGCTAGATGCCACTATGAACTCAAAGTAAAGGCATTTATTGGGGGTAGGGAGCAAAATAAGAGCAAAATAACATCTCTCTCATTAACATGGGGTTCAATCTTGTACTAAATTTCTCATAGCATCAGTGGGAAGGATGGACAAAGAATTCACAAATTGAGAGGCATGCTCTTAAGAAAGGTCTATGGCCAAGGCACCTTTGAGTAGGGGCAACTTCAGAGTTGCTGATGTCTTCAAATTGTTTCCAATGACCTTGAATTTGAAATATCCACTGCTACATTATTAGGTACTGCTTTGATGGCTGTACTTCACTGTTTAGCTCTCATCACTAACACCTTCAGTTTCAGGCTAAGCAGACAACCTCCATAACAGGGCTGTCTTCTTAAATGACCCCTGAAGTTTGATTACTAGGAGAGTTGGCTTCTCTACTTTTAAACACTCCTTTTCATGTGTCAGTAAATAATCAGAGAAAAGGGCACCAGGGCAGTCCTATTGTCTTTACCAATCCTCAGCTAAGTTTCCTGTCACTTTCACATGTGTATTTAGAGACACAGTCAGGAACACACACAATTTAGCAGTCATCATTTTTTAGTCAGTGGCTTCCTTAGGGTATAAGCCTAATAAAGGTCAAAGGATATAAAAATTTTACTCCCACCCTTTTTTACATCATTTAAATTTGCTTTTCAAAATGGTTATAATGAATGACAATTTCACCAATAATCACATACCCACTCTGTGGTCAAGAAAGCAGTTGGTTTGCCAGGTGTCTATGCCTAGCCCCAATTAGAGGAAAGAATCACCCTATGTTAGGGGTTCATTACCTTGTGAATATGCAATGGACTCTATTGACAGGCTGGTGAATGCTGTAGATCCCTTCTCAGGTATACATATACACACACAACTAATAACTAAATAGTAATTGTTTTCCTTTTATCCAGGAACCCTTAGGGTCTTCCCCTCCCATTTTGATTCTTTTGGGATTAAAGGGGCCATCCCTTAAGTAACTTAAAGTAAACTATTCATTGAATGGGTGTATCTCACTCAAAGTGAGAATGTGATACAACCTTAGCCTGAAAGCATCAGGTCTCACATTCCATCCTGCACCATCTCCAGCCATTCTGATGAAAATCAGGCCACTGGACCCAGATGGCTCAGGAGAAGAAAGTGAGGCTGGTGATCTTGCATAGTCCTCCCTCACTCAAAATCAAAGTCAAGTGCAAGATATGTCATCATCTTCATTTCATGGTCCTCTTTGAGAACAAAGGACAAACACAGCACCAAAAATATTTATAGTAGCACTTCTTAAGATATCAAAGACTTGGGAACATTGCAGATACCTATGAATTGGTAATAGCTAAATTGTGGCACTTGGAGCATTACTGTGCTGTAAGAAAATATGAATTTGATGATTACAGAGAAGCACGAAAATATCTTCATGCAAAGATGAACAATGAAGTGAGCAGAATTGAGAAAACAGTGTACGTGATAGCTTCAACAATGGGAACAGAAGAAACAACCACACAAAAATAATGAAAAGTGATAGTTGAAAATTATATAAATAAACATGGTTTGAGAGAAGAGATATAAGAAGATATTCTCTGCACACTCTTTTTCAGAGAAGGAAGATGCCCAAGCATTGTATATAGTGTATATTTCATATTTTTTCAATCAGTTTTGTTGATTTTTCCTCTTCTTTTTCCTTTTTTATTCTTTTAATTCTTACATACACACACACATATTTGGAAAAATCTCTAGGAAGGGGAAAGAGGAATGGTGGGGAATATTTTGGTAATATAAAATATAATAATACCAATAAAGCTTAATTTTAAAAATGAGAAAAAAAAAGTTGTTAAGGTGAATTGACCTACTTTTAATTAAGCCATGATAGCTTTTTGTAATCATTACCAGGCTGACAATTAACTGCTTCAGTAACCTGAGCAGGAGATCATCAACTCTTATTAATTTTCTTCTCTCCTTTTGATCCTTGATGCATAATTTTTCAGTTAATAGCTTCTGAAGTTCAGCTACATCATTCTTGGAAGGACAGTGCACTCTGCTTCAGAGATTCCAGCTCTCTTGTCTTCAGGAGGAGCCACAAACCTGTTTTTAATCTCTAACTGTGCCACGTTTTCCCCTTTCTTTAGGTTAATACACTATCAAAATACTGGCAATTCCTTTCCCATTCCAGATACACTTTTCCTTATTAAAGCCTCCTTTCAGTTTCGTTTTAGAAGCATTAAATTCTCCCTAGCAACAGAGTGTAGAGAAGCATTCTTCAAGTACTTTCCCATTCTCTTTTAAAAGGGAGATCAGTCTACATGCACTTCCAAGACAAATACTAGTCACTTGACTGTGGCAAGAAATTAAAAAAAAAAAATGTCATACACAATATAAATCACTGCACAATGTCCCAACTACGCATACCAGGTGATATTTTGTCTTGTTTTTTAAACAGTTTGTTAGTGTTTATCTCAACTCTTAATTTCCTGGTTAAAATTTTGCCCTGAATTATGACATCTCAATAATGTGTCAACCCCACTCAACGTTGCTGCCCTTAGTCTCAGCAACACCTCCACAATCACATCCCAATCCTCTTTACTCTTGTACCAACTCAGCTGTTTCTTCAATTTACCGCACCTGGTAATTCATCCTAATAATTTGCTTTCCTCTCTAATTATTTCCACTTACCTTTTCTTAAGTATGTAGGCCTCCTCTTCTCAAATGCAAGATCCATTTCTTAAGTCTACCTTCCCTTTTCTACTCCTTTAATCTTTATGCTATGATCACTGGTTGTTAAAGTTTTTCCTTTCCCTATGATTTGGGTTAAGTAACATTGCTACTGCTGTTGTAGCAGTACTACAGTAAGTAATGTCCTACTTACTGATAAAATTTGGCCCCAGAATTTGGCTAGTACAGGTGACTAGGTCTCAATCTCCATCTCCCTTTACACAATTTCTTAGTGGCCTCTATAAACATTGGTGGCTGTTGACAGAAGTAAAGTGGCCTGTCCATGTGGAGTCAAGGTACTTGAGCTTTGGTGAATGTCCTCAAACCATAAAAGCCAATAATTTCTATGGTATCTGGGGAGAAAGGCCTCATCTAAACAAGCTAAATGTTGAAGCATATTAGTTGAAAATATTTTGCATGGTATGGTTAAGTAAGTTTCTTTTTTTAACAGTTTAATAACCTAAGAGCTTCTCATTTAAATTTAACACTGAATATAACCTAAAAGGTAACTGTCCTGAGTCAATCTTGTTCATTAATTTGACAAATTTAGTAAATGAGAAGAGAAACTAGTGCGATTCACAAGATGATTACATTAAAAAGGATATGCCGCAAATACAAAGGTTGAAGTGATCAGATGACTAGATAACAGCTGTGTGACTCAGGACCATTCAGTCATCATCCCTGTTTCCTTCAGTTTCCTCATCTGTGAAGTGAATGGGAGAAGGAAATGGTAAGCCACTCCATTATCTTTGTAAAGAAACCCCAAATGCCATTTCCTAAAGGGCCAGACAAAACTGAAAAGACTCTAACAATATCTTGTAGGAAGAATCTTTTGCAGGTATATGGTGAATTCTTTAAATGGAACAGAGAATAGATCCTCACTGATACATATTGCACTATTAGTGGCCTTGGTAGATTGCATTATAAAGCAACTGGACAAAGAAATGGATAAAAAAAAAAAAAGATCATAAATAAGTAGTACTGGAATAATGAAAAAGGTATAAATGAAGTAGTAATGGCACGTTTGGACCATATCTCTACTATAAATAGCAATTTCAATAGTATTTGGAATTAGTTGAAAAATAGGGAGATAAATAAATGGAACTTCCATACAATGGAGAATTGGGGAAAAATGGGACTCAATAACCCATTATTTAATAAAGCAGAAAACAAATTATTTAGGAAAGGAACTCCTATTTGTTTAAAAAAATCTGAAGAAAAAAGTCTAGCAGAAACCTACAGCTGATCCAATATTCCATAATAAATTCAAAATGGATACATAACCTTAATATTAAATATTATGCCACAGAAATCAGAAGAAAAATAAATTATATACCTTTATAACTCTGTAGGAGATATTTTATTAAACAAAAATAATAGACAGTTTATTTCTATTATCAATAGAGCTATATCTACTACATATCCATATATCTATATCTATATCTGTATATCTATGTCTACCTTTACTTATCTACATCTTTCTATATACAAACCAGATGGCAAAGTGGATAAAGCCCTGGTCCTGGAGTGATTAAGAATTGAGTTCTGGTCTAGCCTCAGACCCTTTCCAGCTTTGTGACAGTGAACAAATCACTTAACCTCTACTTGCATAAGTTTCCTCATGTGCAAGATGTAGATAATAAGAACACCCAAGGTTGTTTGGGAAGCAAATGAAAAAAATAATTGTAAAGAATTTACCCCAGTAACTTGCATCATAAATGTTATAGAAATGCTAGTTATTACTATTTATTTTAATTATGCAATAACCAAAAGTCATTCTCCAACAGATAAGCAGTCAAAGAATATAAAATAATGGTTCCCCAAAGAATTCTAATTTTTACTAACATAGGAAAGACTATTCTAAATCACTGCAATAAGAATATTGCAAAACAAAATAGCATGTACTTAAGCACAGACGTCCATCTTTAGTTAAGCTATCAATTAGAATAACCATTATGGAAAACAATTTGGAATTATGCAAATAAAGTGACTCAAATACTAATTACCCTTGACCTAAAGTTTACAGAACTAGACTCATAACACGATGAGATCATTGATGGGAAGAAAGTTCCCATAGCAACCAAAATCAGTATATTTTTTACATGTGTATTTAGTAGCAAATTACTGGAAACAAAGTAGAGGCCTATCCATTGGTGAATATATCAATAAATTGTTCTACTTAAAGGTAATGGAATATTAAGGTTTTATGAAAAAAGCAATATGAATGATGAATATAAAAAAGCATGGAAATTTTTTTCATAATATGATACAGAGAAAAGTAAGCAGAGATAACAAAATAATAAACAAATGACCACAGAAATGTAAATGGAAAGAACAATCATAAAAAATTGAAAATTATAATGAATAATAATAGTCCAAAAGAAGAGATATGACAAGACACTTTCACTCTACTGTTTTGTGAGGGTACACAAATATGTAACATTGAATTAGTTGATTAAATTTCCTGCTTTGTCCCTCTTATTCCTCTTTGTTTTTATTTTTTAATTAATGTTTTATGAAATTGCTCTCTTTAAGAAGTTTAGGGAGAAGAATACTGGAAGAATTAAGATTCTACCGAAGACAAAAGTTTATAAAATTGTATTTTAAAAAAGAAGATGTAGGTGGGTTAAAAAGTTGTGAACTTAAAAAAATGCATTTAGTTCAAATGGTAACTTTTAAGTCTATTAGAGTCAATATGTCAACTGAAATTGCCAAATGCATAAAAAGTAAAACCAGCAGGGAGGAAAAAGGAAAAAGTTATGTGGAACTCATGCCCTAAGGCGAATTTGGTTGCTTAATAGCATCTAAAATTATTTCTTTAAATAGAGTGAGGAAATTCTTCCATTTTTCATAAGTAGGTCAAACCCTTTATTGAAAAATGTTAGAGACTTGAGTTACCCACAATACTGTTTCCTTAATTGCCCCACAATAACTTCTTAATAAAGGTTGGGGAAAAAATGTGATCAGACTATCCCATTATCAGTAGAATTTCCTTACTTGTGTGAGATATAAAGACTTCCAATCTTTTAATGAAATTACTAAAGGAACTATGATGATTTTTTTTCTTTTTTACTTGCTTTGGGGTATGATCATAAGTCTTTAAAAGACTTTAATCTTCAGTTAATTTTACCAACCAGTATGGGACCATTGATATTATGGGGAACTTCAGAAGCTTGATACATTTTCCAGCTGACTATATGTCATGTAACTGGCATAGACTTTCATTTTCAGTCAGTCACATAAGAGTGGGATACTATTTCTGGGGCCATTTCCATGGAGTTTTATTTTTTTAAATACAAATTAAATAAGTTTCTGATTCCTGTATAGATAATGTCTACCTGACATCTGCCTTAACACAAAAAAGGGAACATTTAATTAACTTTGGATTTAAATATTTAAGAAAACATTCTAGGTTCACTGTAAGTAAAGAGAATGCATTAAGAAGGGGAATTGGATTTCTTAAGGATTTTAAATGTCAGTTAAGAATAGAAAACATGAAGCCTATCTGTCTAGTTATGCTAATTTCAGTTTTGTGATTAAACACCTACCAGACCTTAAGCATCTAAACCATATCCTGACTTCATATGAATTTCTAAATGAAAATAAATTTCAAAGAAATTACATATCACATTTAGACCTCCTGCCTGTTTAATGCGGAAGATTAAAGGTAATTTCCTGATATAAGAGAGTTGACTTCTGGAAAGTAAGCTCTAAATTATCAGAACAGGGAAGCAGAGAGGCCTGTAAGATTTTCACTTCTTGCACCTCCCCCGATCCTACCTAGGTTAATGACCTAAAAAAAGTACATATAGGAAATGAATGATGCTTCTATTACTTGATGTATGGAGCTCCTAAACTACATCAAATTGAGAAAGATAAAGGTAAGTTGTTTTGTTTTTTTTTTTTTGTTTATTCATTTGTTGGTCATCTCCATTCCCCTCAATACTCAAAATGAAACAACCTAATGGGAGGCAGAAGATAAAGCTTTGAGTTGAGGCAGTTATTGGCCTTTCTCATAAATACATTTGAATTCTAGTGATGAGTTTACCCCTATAAAAATATTGCTATCTCCCATAAAAATGTCATTTATACAGACTTCATGCTAAAATATTAATATGTACATATTTAAATATTCCATACAGCTTTTGAGAAGGAGGGGTTGTGAATTTGACTTAGTTTCAAAAATTTCAAAATCTTTTTAATGTACAAGACCTTATGATTGTAGATTTAGAGATGAAAGGACCATAGGGAGCCATAAAATCCACAGTCCTATTTTACAAATGACAAAACTAAGTCTTAAGAAGATTAAATAAATGCACTTGAATTTCTTCCATTAAACTTCAAGTTCCTTAACAACTTGCTTTTTATTTTTATCCCCAGTACCAACACACCTGGCACATAATAAGGGATTCAGAATTACTTGCTGGCTAGCTAACTTAATTTAAAGAGGTTTTTTCTGGAGTTTGATAAATGCCAATTAAAATGCTCCCTAGTTTTTGTTTTTTGTTTTTTTTTTAATCAAGCAACTATATAAATTTTATGTCTGTAGAATGATAAATGTTTCAAAGTATTGACTGCTATATGCCTTCTTCTCCATTGACATTGAGAAAGGTTCTGATAAGCTTTTCCCTTATCAATGTGTGCGTGTGTGTGTGTGTGTGTGTGCGTGTGTGTGTATAAAACAATAAAGTATCTCTTCTGATTTCTGGCATCAGGGAAAGAGATGCAGTATTTGATTACTGAGTCTAGCCCTTCAGAAGACTAACAGTGGTCCTTGACTCCCAACATTAGAGTTTACTTCAATGAAAATAAAATATAAGTGAGAGAACATGAAAGTGCCTCCCTCAAATGACAACTTGATTGAACTGATTAGTTAGTGATACAGGAAATCAGACATCGGAATTCTTATTATGCCAAGGATCCTTCTGAATACATCAGACACTAAGTTCAAGTAACTAGAGAATCAAACAAGGATATGCTTCATTAGACAGACAAACTTTGACAAATAAATAATTAACATAATCAGTAATGTATGTTGGACAAAGCAGCTGTAAGCCCACCTTCTCAATTGACTAAGAAATGATTTAGGATGGGGGCCATTTCTTCATATCAATATACTGATATATGAGATGGCATTTAGCAAATGAAAATTCATCTTTCTGTATAAAGAATATAGGACTTGGAATAAGGAAAATTTCAGTTTAAATCCACAGCCAGGAAGTATAGCACTCAGAGTTCTGATTTGGGAGTCAGGAAAACATGCCTTTTGAATCCTACCTCACACACTTCTAACTTCGTAAACATAGATAAGTCACTGTTCCACTCTGTCTCAGATCCCTCATCTGTAAAATGGGGATAATTTTAGTATGTATCTCCCAGGGTTGTTGTGGGGATCAAATGAGTGGCCATATGCGAAACACTTTGCAAACTTTAAATTGACATGTACAAAGTAGTTATGGTTGTTATTTATCATCATCATCCCATTTTTTAAAAGAATTATTTTACTGCTGTCAAGTAGCTAAAGCATTCTAATCATTTTTTTTTCTCAAGGCTTAGCATCCATTGAGAATTGACCAAAGTTTCAAAGATGCAGGAGCTTTCTATGGCACTCAGACATTTTAAGCAGAGGTCTCAGAAAACCATGCTAAAAATTACATAAAGAATTGTCATTCCTTAATATTATTTCTTAAGCATTTCTTCATAGGAATTGGAATTTTGTTTAGAAATAACTACAAAATGAATAAATGACTATTCTATTTTCTCATTTTCCTGTATCTAGAGTATTGACATTTCATCAATGAACTTGAAGGCAAAGGTAACAAAGCAAAACTCTCTCAGGTCCTACCAAGATGTCAAGGCTTTGACAGTGGTCTATGATAGAATCCACACTTCTCATTTTTTAAATATTTCATTGACATTAGCGTAGATTTCAAGCTGCCCACCTTTTAGCCTTCCTTATCTTGACTTGGCAAGATCACCTATATTCACATCTCTAAAGATGTACTTTAAAATATTTTTACTTACAATACTTATATTCATATATAAACCTCTAATACTTGTAATATTTCTCACCTTCTCAGAAGCAGCAGCTATAGTAATAATATCACCAGGATTGTTGCTAAATTAAATTGGAAGGCAGATTTTGGCTAAACAAAATGAGGAGCTTCTCTACAATGAAATTTTTAAAAAAAAAATGTTAAGAATTAGTTCCCCTTCAGTAGAATGGTACAGTGTCACTAGTGAACTCTATGAAGGAGATATTGTAGAGAGAATTTAGAATGAAGGTAAGTACTGAATGAAGTGCTCTAAGATTGCTTCTAAGTCTGAGACTCTGTTATCACTAGGAACATTTATGGAAGCAATTGTACAGGCATTTGAAGTCCATGGTCTGTTTTTACAATCAATTACCCAGCTATTCATGTGTAAGTACACTTTGCCTTCATTTACACAGTAATTATCACAGTCATTCACTTTGCTTTGGCAGTAGGACATAACCTCTTTAGTCACCGAGTGCTTTCCTTATGGGAAAAGATTCGAATATGATTCAGTCCTTCACTTCAAATTCTGCCACCTTTCATGTAAGCCACTTACGAGATGGCTTTTGTCAAAATGAAAAAAAAATGAGTTAACATTACAATGTCAGTTTTAAAAAATAATGAATGCTGATTTTTTGCTATAGGTGTTCTGCTGTAAAGATGAATGAATGTTCAATTTATTTTTCATATATTAAATTGAAGGTGTCACTTATGAGGTTTGTTGGGGATTATAAATCGTGGCCTTACCATATCAGATTTCTAATATGCCAGGTTTAATAAAATTGTCTTTATAAATCAATACCGGAACTTTATCTATAGTTATTTATTTTCTTTTTTGAATTATTACTGATTCTGTAAACCTTAAATATTGAAATGATTTATCACTTGGAATCTCTGTTTGTTGTCATACACTTTTAGTATTAAAATGCAATTTTCTCTTTAAGTATATGTGGACAACATAATTGTTCAGTTTTTTGTTTTTTTTTAATTCTTGATAGACAGACACCTCTCACTCTGTTCTCTCTGTTCTTTTCTTTAATTGAGCATGTTTTTGGCTCATTGGTAGTAACTCCCACCCTACCTTATTTATAATATTTTTATGATTTAAGTTACAAATGGGATAACTAGTCCAGTATTATTTC
Source organism: Notamacropus eugenii (assembly GCF_028372415.1). Classification (NCBI taxonomy): domain Eukaryota; kingdom Metazoa; phylum Chordata; class Mammalia; order Diprotodontia; family Macropodidae; genus Notamacropus; species Notamacropus eugenii. Next base: position 253,624,014 of record NC_092877.1, on the reverse strand, counting down.
AGTTCAATGAGCTTTAAAGAACCTTGTATTGAAAAATAAAAAAAGAAAATGCATTGCATAAGTAAACAAATATCAGATAGAAAAATTTATCAGACCATTCATGAGATTTAATATACAAAAGCTTAGGACCACATACAATTTCCAAGTTGTAAGAGACCTCAGCCATTAAGTAATCCAAATTATATACCTGAAGACCTCTAATCAGTGATACCCCATTATTTCCTGAATAAACTCACTGAACTTGTGTATAGCTTTCCTTTTTAAGGAGAGTTTTGTTGTGTTTTATTTTGCTTTGCTTTTCCTCTGACCTCAAGCTTAATTAGTTCTCTTTGTAATTACCATTCATTATTTTTAGTTCTATTGGATATTCTATCTCTTGTCCTTAGACCTTGACCTTCTGATTACTGAGTCCACCTTATCTACATACAACCCAACCAACCACACTTCTCCTTGGCAGTCTTTATGTTATCCCCCTTTGACTATATCTTTCTCTCTTTTTCCTCTTTCCTTTTCTCCTTCCACCTACCTTTCATGTATAGCTCCAGGAAAATATCACTAATAATATTCCAGGAAAGCAATTGCCCTGAAATTCTTCTCACCATTCCTATAATTTCTCTCTCTCTCTCTCTCTCTTTCTCTCTGTCTCTGTCTCTGTCTCTCTCTTTTTCTCTGTCGGTCTCTCTATCTCTGTGTGTCTCTGTGTCTCTCTCTGTCTCTCTCTTTCTCTCTCTCTGTCTCTCTATCTCTGTCTCTGTCTCCCCCCAACCACTTGTCTCTCTCTCCCCTCTTCCAACAGTTCGTGGCACTACATATCTTAGACACCAGTCTTGTTAGAGATATTTGATTATTCTTTTTGGTGGAGTAGGCAGGGAGGTAAATTGATATTTTTTCTTTTAGTCTACAGTACTATGCAAATTTCTTGGGAAAAAGGAATAAATTTGATATAGTTTCATTTTCTAAGAGCAATCGCCATGTATTTATACTTATGCTGATGTTAGATAGTGTCAGAACATATGATCTTGACTTGATAAAATTGGATTGAACTGGTTTCCATTCTGTTAGTTTCTTCTGAGTTTATAGCTGGATTTTATGCTATGCATGCGTTTATTGCTTTCTTTTCTTGAATTTTAATTCTGTATTTTTAGCGTTTTTATCCCAATGAAATGGGCAAAGTTATTTAATACATCTCAATCTCTCTTAGTGATATTTCAGAAGCTGGAGTCAAATACTTTAAGGCATTCAGGACAACAAAAAGTAAAAGACCAGTGACCATGAAGCACAGCAAATAAAATAATCAGAAATGAAAAAAAAAGAAATAGCAAGAACTGACAATATTTGAAGCAAAATATAACTTAATTACTCTGTAGCCCACAAGAAAGACTTTTACAAGTAACTAACTGTAGGAGAGATTGTTTTTATTTTGTCTGTGGTATAGGTTTCTTGGAGTTAGAAAAACATTGAGAAGACCACTTTAAAAAAATACTAAATTTTTCTATGAAAGAAAAAAAAAACTCACAGGAAAGGCATTAAAAACACCAAATATATCTTTTTTTAAGGTGGATTTTAGTGTAAGTGAGGTGGATTTTATTTTAGATAATATTTCTCAGGATCATAGATACTAGTTCCCAGGATCCCTAGTTATAATAATCTCTAGTTTCCAGGCTCATGGTTTATGAATATCTCAACCAGGCTTACCCATCATATTATAATCTTAAGATAATGTAAACATTTGAGCTCAGCTGGTTAATATTCACTGAGGCTGCAATGAGATATAATGATGAGTTAATGTAAATTTGTGAGGGTATTGTTGGCAAATCGCCTTCTTTGTCTCTTACCCTATAAATCAAGTAAGAACTGGTCAGTAAATGGGGGAAAAGGATTGTACAAGTAGAATGTATTTGTGTGCTTGCTTAACCAGTCCCCATTGAGGCTTAGGGTGGAATATGCATGTGTCCAGGCCTTAATAAGCTCTCATTGAGGCTTAGGGGATACTAGAAATTAGAACTCCTATTTTTTCCCGCCCCTATGAGAAAAGTAATTAGAGGTTGCTGGAGGAGTTGGTGCTTCCATGATCAGCAAAACTTTGAGAAGGCTAGAATAAAGTAATCTTATTTAACCCCTTCTTGTGCCTCTGATCCTGTCTTCCTGTCTGCCTACATCAAGAGTGAACCAGCCAGAACACCTACTGGAAGATCTCCTGTGTTATCTCCCATCCTACAATTAGGGTAATCAGTGTTACCTACCTGTCACCTTCATAATGATAATTTAGACAAATGAAAATCACTTAAAAATTTACAATTATATTACACTTTTATAGGAAGTTGTGGCACAAGATTTTGGTGGAAAACTGCTATACTATAAGAAATGATGAGTTGGGGTGATCATAGTAAAAATATGAGTAGACTTGCATGAAATAATGAAAAGGGAACAAACAGAACCAAGAGAATGTTGTATACAGTAACAAAAATATTGTTTTAAGAACAGCTTTGAATGACCACGTCATTTTCACTATTGTAAATGCCCAAATTAACCAGAAAGGACATATAGAGGAAAGTGCTATCTGCATCCAGAGAAATAACTGATAAATAGAAGGATATAAAGAATAGTTTTATGCATATGTGCATATTTGTGTCTAATGGTAGCCATCTCTAGCTAGGGCAGGGATGAAGGAAGAAAGAAAAATAAAGTATTGAGGAGAGAAAGCTGAGCGATAACTTTATTACATGTTTAATAACAAGTTGTATGTAATAGATTTACAGTTTCATGTACAAAAATCTTTTCAAGTATTTTGCTATGTTATGGAAAATATTATTTTATTTCTTAAGTTCAGAATATAATAAAATTAAAAATAAAGACGTGTAGGTAAGGTTGTAAGGTCGTTATCAGATTGTAAAACATCAACTTCCCCCCAGAAAAACTCTTTTGAAAATTTCTTTTTTGGTGGTTTTTTTTCACTTCTAGAAAGATTAAAATTCTTGTCTCATTTTGAGGGAATTATGAACTTCAATACATTTTATACTAAAAACATATTAATATACTGAGAATGACAATTTTTCTGGAATTGCAAAATTCCCCCATGGAAAATGCATACTACAGTATAACCTCATACAATGCTAGACATTGTAAAATGTTAAGAAATTACCAATGAATTGCATATAAATATACTTAAAGGGGGAAGCTAAGCTAAACTCTCTGCCAGGAAGGAGGAATAACTGAGATCAAATCTACCCTCAGACATTAGCTGTGTGTCCCTGGGCAAGTCACTTCAGTCAGTTTCCTCATCTGTAAAATGAGCTAGAGAAGGAAATGGTTAACTATTCCAATATCTTTTCCAAGAAAACCCCAAACGGGTCATAAAGTGTTATACATGACTGAAACTATTAAGGAACAAGAACAAAAACAAGAACAAAAACATATTTACATATCCTGAGAACTCAACGTATTTAAACTCCACTGACACACTATAGACTGTAATTGAGAATGTTTTTGAAAAAATGAATTCTCTTTGAAAGATTCATTTAATATCCACTGTGACAGAAGAGTTGGTTCAGAATATAACAATTTAACATGTGATTTTCCTGGTAAATAGTAACAAAACTCCTTCTATCAAAGTTAATACTTTCTTCATAATGGATAGCCTTAGTTAGTTATCTGCAGAACTGTGAGGTTAAAAGCCTTGCCCTGAGTCAAACAGGGAGGATGCATCTGAATTTTTTTTAATGTGTTTATTTTTAGTTTCAACATTCATTTTCACATAAATTTGAACTTCAAATTTTCTCCCCATCTCCCCCTTGCTCCTACCCAAAGAAAGCATGTATTTTGATTACCCTGTTCTCCAATCTGCCCTATCTTCTATCAGCATCCCCCTCACCAATCTTATCCCCTTCCCTTCTATTTTCCTATAGGGGAAGATAGATTTCTATATCTCATTGCCTATATATTTTATTTCTTACCTAAAAAAATAATTTTTAACATTCATTTTTATTTTTGAAGGGGGAGATGGTAAGGCAATTGGTGTTAAGTGACTTGCCTAAGGTCACACAGCTAGCACATATGTCAATTGTCTGAGGACAAATTTGAACTCAAGTCCTCCAGACTCCAGGGCCAGGAGTCTACTCGCTGTACCATCTAGCTGCCCCTTTTAACATTCATCTTTAAAGCTTTGATTTCCACATTCACTCTCTTCCACCCTCCCCACCCATCCTCATTGAGAAGGAAAGCAATTCAATATAGGCTATTCATGTATATTCTTGTAAACCACTGCCACAAAAATCATGTTGTGAAGCTGTATTTCCCTCTATCCTGTCACACCATCTATTTATTTCATTCTCTCCTATGACCTGTTTCTCTGCCAAAGTATTTGCTTCCAATTACCCCTTCTCACAATCTGCCATCCCTTCTATTATCCCCCCTCTCTTATCCCGTTCCTCTCTGCTTTCCTGTAGGGTAAGATAAAATTCCATACCCAATTGAGTGTGTATATTATTTCCTCCTGAAGCCAAATCCAATGAAAAGTAGGCTCACTCTCCATCTCACATTCTCCTTCTTTGATTCCACTGTAAAAGCTCTTTCTTGCCTCTTTTTGTGAGATGATTTACTGTGTTCTACCTCTGTTTCTCTTTTTCCTACTACATTCCTCTGAACACTTAATTTTCTTTTTTAGAAATCATCCTGTCATATTCAGTTCACCCTATTCACTTCTCTGTGTGTATGTGTGCATATATGTATGTATATATATACACATACATATATACACACACATATACACACACATATACATATACACATATGTATATATGCATATATACACATCCACACACATATATGTATGTGTGTATTTCTGTGTATGTTTGTGTGCATGTATGTATGTATGTATGCATGCATGTATGTATGTATGTATGTATGTATTTCCTCCAAGTATCCTAATAATGAGAAAAGTCTCATGAGCTACAAATATCATTTTATGATGTAGGACACACAAAGAATTCAACTTTAGTAAGTCCTTTCTGGTTTATCTTTCCACTTTACCTTTTCATGCTTCTCTTGATTGTTGTATTTGAAAGTCAAATTTTCTATTCAGCTCTTGTGCTTTCAACAAGAATGCTTGGAAGTTCTCTATATCATTGAAATTCCATTTTTCCCCTGAAGTATTATACTCAATTTTGCATGGTAGGTGATTCTTGGTTTTATTCCTATCTCCTTTGACCTCTGGAATAGCATATTCCAAGCCCTTCTATCCCTTAGTGTACAAACTGCTAAATTCTGTTGTCCTGATTGTGTTTCCAAAAAACTCTAATTGTTTCTTTCTGGCTGCTTGTAATATTTTCTCATTGATCTGGGAACTCTTGAATTTGAGTACAATATTCCTAGGAGTTTTCCTTTGGGGATTCCTTTCACTAGTGGATTCTTTTCATTGCTATTTTACCCACTGCTTCTAGAATATCAGGGCAATTTTCCTTGGTAATTACTTAGAAGATGATGTCTAGTCTCCTTTTTTGATAATGGCTTTCAGGTAGTCTAACAAGAGTAAAATTATCTCTCCTAGATCCATTTTCCAAATTAGTTGTTTTTCCAGTGAGATACTTCACATTGTCTTCTATTTTTGTTTCCTTTTTATTTTATAATTTCTTGATTCTTCAGAAAATCATTAGGTTCCATTTGCTCCATTCTAACTTTTAAGGAATTACTTTTTGGGTGGGAGCTTTTGGACCTCTTTTTACACTTGGCCTATTCTGCTTTTTAAGGTATTCTTCTCCTCATTGTCTTTTTGGACCTGTTTTGCCATTTAGGTTAGTCTAATTTTAAAGGTGTTATTTTTTTCAGTATTTTTTTTTTGAGTTTCCTTTAGCAATTTCTTGGCACATTTTTCATAATTTTCTTGCATCACTCTCATGTCTCTTCCCAATTTTTACTCTACTGCTATTAATTGACTTTCAAAATCTTTTTTGAGTTCTTCTGTGGAATGAGACTAATTCATATCTTTATTAGAGAATTTGGGTAAAGGAGCTTTGACTTTGTTGTCCACTTTTGGTTTTATATTTTGATCTTGCTCATCACAAATCACATAAGAAAATACCTATTGATTGAGAAAATAAGAATCTACAATTTGTTTCTTTTTCCCCTGTTTGCCCATTTCCCCAGTAAATTACTTGACTTTCGATCTCTTTGTTAAGAGAGGGGCTCCAGAAGAATCCTCTGTTTTAGCAGTGGCTGATGCCACCTTGGGTTTGGGACTGTGGCTGAGGCCAGGGCTGATGCTGGATCTTGGGCTGGTGCCAGATCATGCCCCTTCTCATCCAGATGAGACACTGCTCCTACTAAACTTTGGAGCTATCTGGTGTTTGTGGGTTGAGTAGTATGGAAATTGCAGGTGCCACCAATGATTCAGTTCCCTAAAATCTGCTCCAGCTCTATCCATGCTGTCACAGCCCACTCAGAACTGCGTTCTGCTCCCAGTCTGGTGTTGATAGACCCTGTTGACTTCCCAGATTGTCCTGGGCTGAAAATTTATTTCGGTCTGTTCTTTCATGACTTTTGATAAACTAGAATTTGTTTATAGCTATTTTTACAGGATTTTCAGGGATTTGGGGGTAGAGCTCTAGCCAATCCCTGCTTCTTCTCTGCCCCTCCCATTTCTATATCGTTAATGTATTTTTAATGGAATGGGAAGATCTTTCCCATCTATTAATAGGCCTGTGTGACCTGTTTGAATCACATGACACTTGTGGTGGGAGGAGCTTGCTGAATGGAACAGGAAGGGTAGAACAAGAAGAGACAGAGCTGGAGCAGAGCTGAGAGGAAGTTGGCCAGACTAATCAGATTTGGGAAAGACAGAGAAAAAAGGAAGGACTGGGACAGCAACTAGCATAATTGGGAGAGCTTGTTTGTGATTTTGTTTAAGGGAGTTACTTTGTGGAAAGCCTAACAAATGGAATAGTGTTGCCCTCTTCATTGTTATTGTGTATAGATTTATGTGTTGCTACAATGCATTTGGCTTTCTGGTGTTGGAATTTGTCATTCTGGTGTTTGAATAAATGTTTTGATTCAGTCTTCCATATAGAGAGTCTATTGTATTTCATGATTCAGAATTACACAGGCATATTCATAGCTGCCATAGGTGCTGTGAATATTGCGTTGGTGCTACAGCATCTGAAGAAAGGATTGAACCCAGGTAATACAGAATGGAAGTAAACTTGTTATGTACTAGGTCAGATAGCCTCTCTGTGAAACCACATGAAGAAGTAAATTGTTAAGTATTAAATAACTTTTTCCTCTCAGTCATTAAAAAAAATACTAAATAGTTCAATGACAACTGCTTAATAATATAATTTGAGGTCTGGGACTATCTTTTTATTCATTACATGGCACATAGTTCCACTGGGATTTTAGAACTTTTATAATTGAAAATGAGTTATGTTACTTTGATATATAATTAAATCAGTAAATTGATTTAGGTAGAATAATAATTTTATTATGTTTGTTTTTCTGCACTTGTGAAGAATGGATTTCTCTGATTATTTGTCACTTTCTACTCTTTTAAAAAGTGTGTTGTAATTAGATGTGTTTGTATCTTGCATTTTGATAGAATGACATCCAGAAACTTTATATATTTTGTTATTATACTGAATGGGATTCATTTGTTTCTATTATTTTCTACATTTATCATTGTTATATACAAATGCTAATGATTTGTGCATATTTATTTTGTATCTGAATATTCTACTCACAATTGCCTCAGATGTTTTTTGATGACCCTGTATATGTTTCTAAATATACCATCATTTTATCATGAAGTACAGATACACTCAGTCTCTTTCTCCTTGATTATTTCTACCACTAACATTTATGCAGTTCTGTCAAATAACAATAGTGAAATGCATTATCTTTGTTTTAGTCTTTTATCTACTGGAAAAGTGTCACATATTAGAAAATTACCTGAACTTATTCCAGGATGTTGAAATTTTCAAAGCAATTTGAAAACTCTTCATTTAGAATGTCCTTCATACACTGTAGTACATTTTTCTGAATATCTTTGACAGTGAAAAAATCTTCTTTTGAAAGTAGATTTATTTTTTCTGAAATAAAAATAATTCATAACTCCTTTTTAATACTGATGAAAAGTTGGGATTATACAATTTTGATTTAAAGAGAAAAATGATATGGATTATATTCTTGAATACCTATTGGTTCTGAATATAACACAGGAATTCTGGGAATAGCAGTATTATCAGAACATGTATTAAGTATATAACTTGTTCAAATGATTGTTAGAAAAGACTTGGCCTTGACCTTAGAGCACACCTGTCAGCTCAGCACCAGATAAGCTTCAACATTATATAGCTTCTACCTGAAAGAACCAGAGGCCACAACACACAAAGCCAGAAGCCAGGTATCAAACTCCTAGCATAAGGAACATGAGACAGAGTCTCTTGTGATCCAGAAACAGAGTCAAGAAAAAGGCAATCAAAATGAGCAAGAAGGAAATCATAAAAGCAACAACCAAAGAATCTTACTATGGGGACAGGGAAGATCAAAATATGAATTCAGAAGAGGACAGTAATGACAATATGCCTGCATCTGAATCCTCAAAAGGTATTATGAACAACTCTCAAGTCCCAAAAAAGCATTCTTAGAAGACATCAAGAAGGATTTTAAAAGACAAATTAGCAAGGTAAAAGAAACGTTGTCCAATGATTTTAAAAATACAATTGACAAAATGAAAAACAAAAAGATTCACTGAAGAGAAAAACTCCTTAAAATGCAAAATTGACCAAATGGATAAGGAGGTACAAATCTTAACTGGGAAAATTCAACAAATGGAAAAGGGAATACAAAAGTTAACTGAAGAAAACAATTCATTAAAAATCAGAATTCGGCAAGTAGAAGCTAATAACTCTTTGAGGCATCAAGAATTGGTGAAAAAAATATAAAGAATGAATAAAAATAGAAGAAAATGTAAAATATCTCATTGGAAAAACGATAGACCAGGAAAACAGACCCAGAAGAGAAAACTAAAAATTATTGGTTTGCCAGAAAGCCATGATGAAAAAAAGAGCCTGGACAATACTTTCTAAGAAATCATTAAATAAAACTGCCGTGATGTCCTAGATTCAGAGGTCAAAATAATTATTGAAAGAATCCATCTATCACCTCCTGAAAGAAATCCCAAATTGAAGACACCAAGGAATATTGTTGCCAAATTCCAGAACTATCAAATCAAGGAGAAAATATTGCAAGCACTCTGAAAGAAACAACTCAAATACTGAGGAATTACAGTCAGGTTCACATAGGATCTTGTAGCACCTTTGTTAAAAGATTGGAGGGGCAGGAATAAAATATTCTGGAAGGCACATGAGTTTGGACTACAACCAAAGATCAATAACCCAGAAAAAGTGAGCAAAACCTTTCAGGCAAGGAAATGAATATTCAGTGAAATAAGAGATTTCCAGATCTTACTAAGGAAAAGGCCAGAGATCAACAGAAAATTTGATCCTTAAATAGAAGACTCAAAAGAGGCATAAAAAGGTAAATGGGAAAAACTGTTACACAATATAGGCAAACTTTTTACATTCCTGTATGGGAGGTTAATACTTGATAATCTTGAGAACTGTATATTTTTATGACATTTATTGCAAAGGCAGAAGAGGGGAGGAGGAGACAGAAATGTAAATTACATCACATGAAGAAGCATAAAAATATATTATAGTAGAGGGAAATGAGAGGGAGATGAGTATTGTTTGAGGTTTACTCTCATCTGACTTGGTTCAAGGAGGGAACAGCATACTGAGTTAAGGATAGAAATCCAACTTGCTCTGTAGGAAGTAGGAAGGGAAGGGGGAAAGAAAATGGAAGGAATACTTAGAAGGGAAGGAGGAAGTAGTAAGGGAAAAGGGGGGGTGATATAAGGAAGGAAAGGCAGAGAGATGGTGGTCAAAAGTAAAACTCTGGAGGAGAGGAAGGGAGAAATAAAAGCATAAATAAGGTGGAGGAATAGAATAGAGAGAAATATACAGATAGTAACCATAATTTTGAATGAAATGGGAAGAACAATCCCATAAAACAAAGGCAGATAGCAGAATGGATTAAAAATCATAAACTTACAATAAAGTGTTTAAAAGAAACACATTTGTAACAGGGGGATAAACAGAGAGTAAAAGAAAAGGGCTGAGGTAGATCATATTATGCTTCAGCTGATGTAAAATAGCATGGGTAGCAATTCTAATCTCAGCAAAACCAAACAAAAGTAGATCTAATCTACTAGATACTACAAGATAAGGAAAGAAACTATATCTTGCTAAAAAGCATCTTCAAAAATGAAATAATATCGTTACTAAACTTATATGTATCAATTGGTACATCATTCAGATTCTTAGAGGAGAACTTAAGGAAGTTACAGGAAGAAATAGACAACAAAACTCTACTAGTTGGGAACCTCAGCTTCCCCCTCTCTGAACTTGATAAATCTGACCTCAAAATAAGCAAGAAGGAGACTAATGAAGTGAATAGAATTCTGAAAAAGGTAGTTTTGACAGACCCCTGGAGAAAATTGAATGGGGATATAAAGGAATATCCCTTATTCTCAATGGTGCATGGCATATACACAACGATTGACCATCTACTAGGGCATAAGAACCTCACAATCCAGTGCAGAAAGGCAGAGACAGTCAATGTATCCTTCTCAGATCATAATGCAATAAAAATTATATGTAATAAAGGGCCATGGAAAGATGGACCAAAAATTAATTGGAAACTAGGTGATCTAATCCTAAAGAATGAGTGGGTCAAACAACAAATCATAGAAACAATCAATAATTTCATTCAAGAGACTGAGAATAACAAGATAACCTACCAAATCTTATGGGCTGCATTGAAAGCAGTTGTTAGGGGAAGTTTTATATCTTTGAATGCTTACATGAACAAAACAGAGAAAAAGGAGATCAATGAACTGGGCACGCAACAGAAAAAGCTAGAAAAAGAAAAAAATGATAAATTCCCAGTTAAATACCAAAATATAAACAATGAAAACCAAAAGAGAGATTAATTAAATTGAAAATAAGAAAAATATTGAACTAATAAATAAAATTGAGAGCTAGTTTTATGAAAAAAAAAAACAATGAAATTGATTAACCTTTGATCAATTTGATTTTAAAAAAATAGAAGATAACCAAATTATCAGTATCAAAAATGAAATGGGTGAGCTCACCCCCAGTGAAGAAGCAATTAAAAAAATTAGAAATTTCTTTTCCCAACTGTATGCTCATAATTTTTCCAATCTTAGTGAAATGTATGAATATTTATAAAAATATAAATTGCCCAGATTAACATAAGAGTAAGTAAAATATTTACATAACCCCATCTAAGAAAAAGACATTGAACAAGTCATCAATTAACTCCCTAGGAAAACAAATTCCAGGGCCAGAAAGATTTACAAGTGAATTCTATCAGACATTTAAAGAACAGTTAATTTCAATACTATAAAGACTATTTGAGACAATTGGTGAAGAATGAATTCTATCAAATTCTCTTTATAATACAAATATGGTTCTCATAACTAACCCAGGAAGAGTCAAAACAGAAAGAAAATTATAAATCAATTTCCCTAATGAATATAGAGGCAAAAATTTGAATAAGATATTAGTAAGAAGATTACAGCAACTTATCAGGAGAATAATACTCTTTGATTAGGTAAGATTTATACCTGGAAAGTGAGGCTGGTTCAAAACTGGGAAAACTATCAGCATAATTGATCTTATCATCAACAAAACTAGCAGAAAACACATGATTATCTCAACACATGCAGAAAAAGCTTTTTACAAAATACACCACCTATTTCTGTTGAAAACACTGGAGATCATAGGAATTAATTAAGCCTGTCTCAAGATAATAAATAACATCTACCTAAAACCATCAGCAAGCATTATATGTAATGGGGATAAATTAGATGCATGACCAATAACATTCTGGGGTGAAATAAGGATGTCCATTATCATCATTGTTATTCAAGATAGAACTAGAAATGTCAGTTTTAGCAATAACACAAGAAAAAGAAATTGAAGGGATTAGAATAGGTAAAGAAGAAACTAAGTAATCACTATTTGCAGATGATATGATGATATACATAGAAAATCCTAGAAAATAAAGTAAAAAACCACTTGAAATAATAAACAACTTTGTTGAAGTTTCAGGATACAAAATAAACTCACTTAAATCATCTATATTTTGGTATATTACCAGCAGAGCCGAACAGCAAGAGATAAAAAGAGAAAATCCATTTGAAGTTACAGTAGACACTATAAACCATTTGGGAGTCTACCTGCTAAAGCAAACCCAGGAACTGTATAAAAACAATTAAAACACACTTTTCACACAGATAAAGTGATACCTAGCTAATTGGAAAAGCATCAGTTGCTCGTGAGGAGGCCCAGCTAATATAATAAAAAATGACAATTCCATCTAAATTAATTTACTTATTCAGTGCCATACCAATCAAACAACCCAAAAATTTATTTTCTAGTGCTAGAAAAAAATAATTTAAGAATTAATCTGGAAGAACGAAAGGTCCAGAATATCAAGGGGATTAATTAAAAGAAATGCTAGTGAAGGTAGCCCAACACTACCAGATCTCAAATTGCATTGTAAAGCAATGATCAACACCATTTGTTACTGTCTAAGAAACAGAGGAGTATGTTAGTGGAATAGGTTAGTTACACAAGACACAATAGTCAATGATCATGGCAATTTACTGTTTGATAAACCCAAGGATTCCAACTTCTAGGATAAAAACTCACTGTCTGAGAAAAACTGCTGGAAAAATTGGAAAATAGAGTGAAGGAAACTGGGTATAGACCTCTGCCTGACACTGTATATCAGAATAAAGTGAAAATGAGTGCAAGATTTAGTTAAAAGGCTGATATTAGAAACAGGATAGAGCAGAAAAAATAGTTTTATTTGTCAAATTTATGGAGAATGGAGAGATTTATGATCCATCAAAAGATAGATAGCATTATGAAATGCAAAATGCAAAATTTTGATTACATTCAGTTGACAAGGTTTTGCGCAAATAACGCCCATGCAACCAAGATTAGGAGGGAAGCAGGAAACTGGGAAATATTTTTTACCGCTCGTGTCTGTGATGAATGTTTCATTTCTAAAGTATATAAAGAACTGAGTAAAATTTACAAGAATACAGGTATTTCCCCAACTGATAAATGGTCAAAGGATATGGGCAGGCAGTCTTTAGAGGAAGAAAATAAACTATCTAAAGACATGAAAAAATGCTCTAAATCATTGTTGATTAGAGAGATGAAAATCAAAACAACTCTGAGGTACCATATCACACCTATCAGACTGGTTAACATGAAAAAACAGGACGGTGATAAATGCTGGAAAAGATGTGAGTAAGTTGGAATACCAATTCATTGTTGGTGAAGCTGTGAGCAGATTCAAACATCCTAGACAGCAGTTTCAAACTATGCCTAAATGACAAGAAAAATGTGCATGCCTTTTGACCCAGCAATAACACTTCTAGAGTTGTATCCCAAAAAGATCATAAAGATGGGAAAAGGACTCACATGTAAAAAAAATATTTATAGAAGCTCTTTTGGTGGTAGCCAAGAAATGGAAATTGAGGCAATGCCCATCAGTTGGGGAATGACTGAACAAGTTGTGGAATGGGAATATAATGGAATACTATTGTGCAATAAGAAATGACAAACAGGCAGACTTAAGACAACAGTGGAAAGACATAACAAGTGATGTTGAGGAAAGTGAACAGAGCCAGGAGAACATTATACACAATAACAATCACAGTGTGAGGACTCTTTCTGATAGTCTTGACCCTTCACAATAATGCAAGGCCCTAAAACATTTCAAAAGGACACTTGATGTAAAATGCCATCCATATCTATAGAAAAATCACTGGGGTCAGAATGCTAAATGAAGCAGACTATTTTCTATTTTGTTATCTTTCTTTTTAATTCTTCTATGCAACATGACTAATGTGAAAATATGTTTAATGGGAGTGTATGTGTAGAACCCATATAAGATTGCATGTCATCATGGGGAGGGGGAGAAAAAAATTAAAACTCATGGAAGTGATTGTGGAAAACTGATAGTAAATTAACTATATAAAAAAAGAAAAGATAATTCTCATTCATATCTCTAAGTTCTAGGATGCTTATTTTTTAAAATGTTTCAGTAGGTTGTAACTTCATCTCTTAATTGTACAAACTTTGTGCAGAGGGCACAAAAATCATTAAATTTAGGAGCTTGCTTTATTTTCATCAAGTATGATTCCAGTGCTTCATCATGCTATGACAATAATGCTGTCTCCTCAAAAGGTATGATAGTGAAATGAAGTATCTGACAGATCCTGCCAAGCAATGAAGTCTTTAAATATGACCAAAGTGTAGATGATGAGTCTGTCCTCCTAACCTCAACCTAGCTAAGTACATTGGCAGGCCATTACATAATAGATATGTTCTTTAGTGATGATGAATCATGAAACAGAAAGCTAAAAACAAACAAAAACTGTCCTTGATGCCGTATTGTCTTTTTTCTACTTTACATAGATGGTGTGAAATGAGGGAATATTGGAAGGAGACCTTACTCAAATCACATAGCTTTTAGAACTCTTATAATATTGATACTCTGAATATGAAATTATTTTCCTTACAGCAATGATGTGACATAATTAGAAGATTTTGACTACTTCATTATTGAGGTACAATTATATAAACACTATATTTGGGTTAGCATCTAATTTCAAATACCAGCTCTACCACCTTCTGCCTATGTGAACTCAGGTGCATCAGTTAACCTTCTGGGGCACCATTTTCTTCAAATTCTTATGATTCCTGTATGCAGATTGGTTTCTCTATATTTGTTTGCATGTTGAAATCTCCATTAGATTGTAAACAAGTTGAGGTCTGGGATTTTCTTTTGCCTCTTTTTTTGATCCCCACTCAACACTGTTCTTGAAACATATAGTAGGAATTTAATAAATATTCATTGAATTGGATTAATGAGTTTTGAATAAATGAATTTTAAAGTCTGTATCTGATCACAGTTCATTGCACCATGATCATATTTTATTATAATTAAAAATACAATGAGAAGATACATATCAGTCAGTCAATAGGATTTTATTATTACTGCAAACAGATATGCCAGGTAAATGGCATAGTGGATAGAGTGTTTGTCCAGGAATCAGGAAGACTCATCTTCTGGAGTGTAAATCTGGCCTTAGATACTTACTAGCTGTATGACCTTGGACAATTCACTTAATCCTTTTTGTCTCATTTCCTCATGTATAAAATGAGCTGGAGCAGGAAATGTCAAACTACCCCAGTGACTTTGAGAAAAAAACCCCAAATAGGGTCATTAAGAGTAAGGCACAGTTGAAAAATGACTGGATAAAATACAACAAAGACATTTATGTAATAAGCTAAATGTGGGGATACAAAGGCAAAGCATGATCCCTGCCCTCAATGAACTTACATTTTGTGAGAGAAACAGTACACAAATAATTTTGTATACAGGAGAGATACTGAGTATATGGACAATAATCCAAATGGAAAGAGGAGGGGTGGGAAAAGAAAAAGGACAGAATTTTAGCTCAGCCTTTAAGGGAGTCAGGAAAACCAAGAAGCAGAGGTAAGGAGGGAGAATATTCTAAGGATGATCATTTCCTCTTACATAAGCTCAGAATCAGGAGTGTCATGGGTGCAGAATACCAAGAAGTTTAGTAATGCCATATCATGGATCATGTGGAAAGAAGAAAAGCGTGAAAAGAATATAAAAATAGGGAAAGAGTGTGGCTTTGAAAGGTTTTAAAGGTACAAAAGATTTTGTGTTTCCTCCCATAGATCAAAGAAAATTTAATCTAAATGGAAAGATATTTCAAAGATTCTCTTTTTGGTTCCATCATATACTAAAAGGCAATAAGAACCAGCATTTACAGGATATACGAACTTTAGATACCATCCTTATGACATATAGAAGTTTAAAAAAGCACAATTATGATAGTTTTCCCTTACATGTCACCATAAGCAGTGTAGAATAAATGTAGAGAAATTTTATAGAGATTTCAGTGATTGTAGTTTGTTTTTTGTGTGTGTGTGTGTGACCCCATTTGGGTTTTTCTTGGCAAAGACACTGGCATAGTTTCCATTTTCGTCTCCAGCTCTTTGCACAGATTAACAAACTAACATAAAAAGGTTTAAGTGAAATATTCAGGTCATATAGCTAGTAAATATCTGAGGCCAGATTTGAACTCAAAAGATGAATCTTCCTGACTCCATGTCCAGTATTATGTACACTGTACCATTCAGCTGCCCCCTACCCATATAGATATGTTCATTCAAACCTAATCAACATGTACTTTCATGTTTAATCATTCCTTAATGAGGTCACAAAGGAAAGTAGTGAAAAGTGTATTTTCTAATATGGTGGAAATCTTACATTACTACAGTATTTAAAGAATTATTTCTGGGGGCCACTTGAAGTTGAGGTATTAACATGCTCATTTGTTCCTTCCTAGTCCTGAACATAGTGTCCAAAGGAAATGTGTGGTGCTGAATAAGGAAAAACTCATTCAACTTGTGGCTGAGAAGGAGTTGATCCATTTTAAGCTGAAAAGAGAAGACAAGGAATAGGTTCAGAGTTAGAGTGCGGACATCATTCCTGTGTGTCACCACCTCTTTCTTCTCTTTCTTGCTCCAGGAATTCAGTGACTGAAGATCCTTGTCCTGCTAAAAGGGAGTATAGAACATATGGTCTCAAACTTCCAAAATGCATAGTCCTCTATCATTCTTGGAAAGACAGTTTGTTTCTAAGAGGTGTGGTTCCACAAAAATCATTTGTGAAAACACAAGCGCAGTGGGAGTCCAGGGACTTTGGGAGCTTCTTAGGTGTTCAGGAAGACAGATACATCAACAAATACTAGAAGGAAAAATTCTTACTTTTGACTTGCTACTTCTCATTTGTGAAAATTGTTGATCTTGAACTGAAATGAACCTCAGAGGTCATTGAGTTCAAACCTCTTTAGTTCACAGATATTAGCATCATGTTGAATTAATCACTTATAAGATTCCAATACAGCCCTGGAAATTAAATTGAAAATGCCCATCTTCTCATTTTATTTCATTAACTTTTCCAGGTGTTGTTTTTGGTTTTGTTTTCGATGGAGAAACACCAGTGTTGAAGAAGCAGTTTTTGACTAACAGATGACAAATAAAATATTTGTCAGCCCCTGAAAGAAAACTGCAGGAAAACTTTTGAAGATATTCCTAAAAAGACAAGCTATCACATAAGTTGATAGGCAAAAGAAACATATGTAGAAGTGGAAACAGCTTGAAATGTATTTTCACAGAACAAGTTTACTTGTGTTCCATAAGTAGCAGCAGAAGGCAGATTAGGCCATTCATGTGAGAAATATATTGCATTTTATTTCAAGAGGTGAAAGTAAAAAAGATGAAGTACTTAACTAGTCTTACCCAGGTTCAAAGAGGAGATGACATCTATGTTTTTTCCTTCAGTAAATGAGGAAGACTTCTGAACAGGAAGATGAAAAAGAATGGCAAATAAGAATGAGTCAAAAACAAACATTACAAGAATAGTTCTTTCATAATCCTTATGCAATAGATATTGAATTTGAAGATTTCAACTATCAACAAAAATAAAGCATGAAATTTTGACTGATATGAAGAAGTATACTTAGTGAAGTAAATTAGAACATTGTTAGAAGCAATATCAGAAGATGCTGAAGTGGACAAGAAAAGTAGTAGTGATGAACAGTAGTCCGATGTACATGAAGTATTCAGACCTTTTTCTCGGCATAGGGAAAAAACCAGTTCCAGAATAGGGGGCTATATTGAGAGAAAAGGAATTTTTTTGACCCCAGTAAACGTATTAAAAGTGAAAGAATAAAACTCTCAAAAAAATCTTCAAGCAGCCAAGCAGCCAGTGGAAGGAACTGAAAAAGAAACAGATGAAACTGTCAATTAATAACACTGTATTAATCTGGAGGAAGTAGAAGATCTGGATAATAAACGTTTAGTCAAACAATTCACTGCAAGCTCAAGAATACATTGCCACAACCATAAGTGTCCAGATATTCTTGGAAAGTCAGAAGTTTCTATGATTGTTTGGCATTTCTTACGTTGAGATTCCTATGGAGTAAAAGACTAAGTCTGTCATTTTGAACCTTAGTAATCAGACTTCTAGAACAATCACTGATGATAGAGATACTAGGCATTTTGGAACATGGCAAATGTATAAAATCTTTCTGAGTAATGATGTTTGTTAAATATTGCCCGTATATAGATTTCACAACCAACTAGAATTAAACCAGGACAAATCAATTCATTTGTCGTATTTGCTTAGAAGTGATTACACAGAAAGGATACCAACTGTTAACTATGTAACAGATATGAAAATTTTCAACAAATTTCCTGGATGTTGCTTGGATCCTCTTTTAAAATTTTCAAAATGGTAGAATGAAACTCAAACAAAAAAAGAAGACTCAATTTCCACGACACCAGTGTGAAAATGAAATTGTGAAAATTAAAACTTTCTCCTAGTTTCCTTAACCCAGCTGTTGAAGAAGCTTACTTGAAATCTGTAGTGGATGACTCAAAAGCAGCATTCTTAGGGGAAAACTCAATCTTGAAAAAAATTAGAGACATTTGTCAGTGTTATTTTGGCTAGAAAAGAACAAAGACGTTATCTGGATGCTATATAACTAAAATAACTCAATGTGCAGAATATTCTCCAACAATTCTTTCTTTAGGGTTGTACAACATAAGAAACAACGTGATAAATGAATTAAAATCCAGAGAGTAAACAATGTTGTATGCTCAGGAAAGAAAGGGGAGAAGAAGCTTCTGAGATATAAGTAGTTACTTCTTCTGGACAAAGAGAATTTAAGGCACGTAAGAAAAATAAAGCTAAGAAAAACAGAACAGATTGAAAAACCACAAAATTTAAAAAAAAAATTGCTTTCCAGTTCTAATCAGAAGAATAAATATGGTAGAGGTAATTTTGTTGGAGAAGCCCATTTCTGAGAATTATCTGAGGTATCTTTGGGGCGAGATGTCAAAATTATATCTTCAAATAAGGTCAAGAAGGGGAAATCTTGTCAGCATTCAAATACTGTTTGCAGAAGATAGATAGCAATGCATAATTCCAAGAAGAGTGAAAAGAGCCCTAGCAACTCTAGTGATGAAGATGTAAATTGTGTTTGAGAAAAAGAAAGGAAACAAAGAAATGTTAGGGGGACAAAAACTCTAATTTTTCTATCTTTTTTTTCTGTCTTTCTGTACCTGTAAAAACCTTCTCTGGCACCATCCAGTTTCTGCAGTAGACCAGCTGTTCCTCTTAAATGATGCAAGGAACCAGTTCCTCTTGTATTCATGAAGTTGCCTCTAATCCTGGACACATCCAAATATTGCCTCTGATACATATTAACCATGTGACTGTGGGCAAACTAGCCTCTATTCTCAATGACCCACAACTCCTTAAAAATAAGTTGTAGAACAATTCCTCATCTGCAATAGTTGAGGAATTTCTTTGCCAGAAAGCTCTACCTTGAAACTACAGGTCTGAATTTAGGTACATCTCTCTTTATGTATAGAGAAAGTAGATCTACTAAAATTACCTAATGAATTTGTTATAAAGAAAAAAGATTTACCAACCCCTCTCCCCGCAAAAAACTGTGTAGGTGACCCAACAAACAACAGATGGAGTTAGACAGTTCTAGCATTGACCTATGTTAATGAAGTCTTATAATGAATTTCATCCTAGAAAAGGAACTAAAGTTCATTCGAGATTATGAGCAGTATCTACCCATATAATAACAAAAACAAAGTTTATTTTTAAAAAATGAATAGAAAACTCGGCATGAATCCCAACTCAAGAATGTTTTCTTCCAAAGAACATTCATATATAAGCTGATGGGTGTGGGAAAGGGAGGAAGGGAACAAGAACTTACAATATGCTAGGCACTGTGCTAACTAATTATATCTGTGTATGTATGTGTGTATACTATTTACATGTAAAATTTTTTAATCATTTTTTTGAGTTCCAAATTCTCTTTTTTCTTTCCTTTCCCCCTCTCCCTGAGAAAGCAAGCAATCTCATATATATCATGGAAGAAATCACACACAATATGTTTCAATATGCATTCAGACTCCATCAGCTCTTTGTCTGGAGGTGAATTGTGCTAATCTTTTGACAAATATGTCATTGATGAACAGATAATAAGACAAAACAATAAGAAAAGTATTAGTGAATTTGCAAATGTTTCCAAAATCTATTTAAATGATCAATGACAAAGAATGCTAATAGACTACTGCTGACATCACTAAGATCATAGATACACTGAAGAAATAGCTCATATTGAGAGGCCGTGCCTGAGCCCACAAGGGGCCAATTTACAATACTGTGCTGTTTTATATCCTGGCAGTTTGGACCAAGATCTAATGAGAGAGTTGTTAGGCTCCCTGTTCTCATAGTTTTGGTCTCATTTAATAATCACTCTATCAAAGAACCATGAGTATGATTTTATTCATACCTTATTTTTAGAGGTTTACAAAGAAAAAGAAGCAAAATAAAGATCCTCAAATTACAATAATAATCTGGAATAAAATATATAGTTTCCTCCTAAACTCAAGAAGAATACTAAGCAATGGAGATACATAAGTGAGGATTTGATGAAAAAATAAACAAGACCAACAAAAATGTTTTTTTTAACAGGATTAAATCACTTAGCCTATAATGGTTGTTAAAATCAAGGAGCAGCTAGCTGGCACAGTGGATAGAGTGCTGGGTCAGGAGTCAAAAACACTCATCTTCCTGAGTTCAATTCTGGCTTCAGACACTTACTAGCTTTGTGACTCTGGGCAAATCACTTAACCCTGTTTTTCTTACTTTCTTAATCTGTAAATTGAGCTGGAGTTGGAAATGGCAAACCACTCCAGTTTCATTGCCAAAAAAACCCTTTTGGGGCTCACGAAGTTTCATAAATGCCTGAAAATGACTGAACAAAAACAAATATTTAAAAATTGCCTGGGAAGTTAATCCTTAAATCTCTGCAAAACACAAAATCATTTTCAGAACTGCTATTAAATATTTCATCTCAGCCCAGTAGTGGCCAACAGTTCCCATTATATATGTTCTGATAAAATAGCCAAGAGGATTGGGTAATACTCTTGTCAGAGACTATCCTCTCTCAAGTAGAACATTCTCTGGCACCATTCAGCTTCTGCTGTAAACCAGCTGTTCCTCCTAAAAGATGCAAGCAACCAGTTCCTCTTGTATTTATGAAGTTGCCTCTAATCCTGGACACATCCAGTCTGAGGTAGATACTAGGCCTTTTACTTAGAAAAGGAAACAAAGCATAAAGCATGAGTGTATCTAGTTGATTCCACATTCTACTTGGGAGCAGGAGTCAAGTGTGTGAGGCATGGGGAGAGACTAAACATCTTGCTTTCCTTCCATACGAGGAGTCTAGAAACTGGAGTATATTATTTGCCTCAAAGGAGAGTTTGTAGCAAAGAGAGCTAATCTCTTCTTTTCACTGGTACAACATCTGTCTTCCTCCAGATGCCATAACAAGGCATATTGTTATGACCATGACCATGCAATCAAATAGGCTTTGCCCCTATACACTTAAAAGCCAGGCCCTTTGAACTGAGCCCAGCCACTATTCTCCAAATGCCAAAGCAAAGAATCCATGTCTTTGATGTCCCTAAATGTATACAACAGTGCTCCTCTACGCAAATTTAGTTTCCACTAGAATTCCCCAACCTATTTATTCATCCTTGATTTCCTTATGCTAAATTCATTTTCTCCTATACTTCAGCCATTTTGACTGAATTGACAAGATATTTCCTTCATTTTACTAAATCTATCACCATATTATTTTGTCTCTTTGTTGTTATTTTCCTTATCCACTTGTTATGGCTATCTGTACAGTATCTTCATATATCTCTCACTGGAGGTATATATAAACAAAAGTATTCAAAGTTCCATTATATCAAGATCTTGTCTAGGACTAAAGAATTCATGGTGAGTTTAATTATTATTTCAGTGTTATTTAAATGTTATAATTCAAAAACTACACAAGCAGTCCTGTTCCTTCAACGAGAATCTAATTAAATGCA
The DNA here is from genome assembly GCF_028372415.1 of Notamacropus eugenii. Lineage (NCBI taxonomy): Eukaryota > Metazoa > Chordata > Mammalia > Diprotodontia > Macropodidae > Notamacropus > Notamacropus eugenii. The sequence goes on along the minus strand of NC_092877.1, from coordinate 253,601,851 downwards.
TTTAGTGAAAATAAAACAAAAGAATCTTCATTTAATAAAGATAATGCTTTTATGGGTAAAACTGACATAATACTGTGCTTTTGATGCACTCAAGTGTCATTATGAAACTTTAGTATCTCAAGAAAGCACTTATTTACAAGAACTTGTAATGAATTCATTCATACATTTGCTGTGATGGCTTAAATGCATTTTACTGGATTTTCATATAATAGTTTCCAACAAGCAATTACTTTTTTCAGTTAGAAATACAACAGGGTTCAATTATTTTAAGAAAGAAGAAATATATGTCAATTCCCATTGTGTCACGAACATCTTTCATCTTTATACTATGTTCATTAAAGTAGTACAAGTAATCTCAGTCTAAATTTGGAAACTTCTTCTGGATCTCAAAAGATTTAATTTCTTTTCAACCTTTATATCACAGATTGTAAGCATCTAATTTCAGTAACTGAATGGTCATCCTTTCTGCATTAATCTCAGAAAATGTGGTTTTTAGATTTTAAGGACCATGAAAGCTAAACAGCTATTTTCCAGGTATTATCACTGCAAGCCTCCTTTATCCAAGTTGAGTATACTTTCTTGAACATCTGAGATTACAGTTTGAGTAACTTCTTTGTGATTGATGAAAGCAAATAGGACAATGGATAGCAGTGGGTTATAACAGACTTTTATGCTCATTACTTTATATTTTAAAAGATATCACTTGATCTTTAGCAATATATGTGTTTGTGTTGTAGTACACACATATATTTGTATAAATGTGAGATACACACACACATATACACATACACATATATGTATATACATATACATGAAAAGATCAATTGAAGAGCTCCTTTCTGATGATAATTTTAGCCTTTCCATACGAGGCTGTGAGCAAGTCACTAACCTCTCTGAATCTCTGCTCCTCCATCTGCAAAATGGAGCACAGCTTTTCCCCCACCTACTTCACAAGATTGCTTAGAAGCTCATAAAATCATGATTGTGGTAGTGTCCATGCGTTATGTAATAATGAAGGTGAAATATTCCCTACAGATTAAAAAGGAATTAGAAGACCTGAGTTCAAGTACAAAATCTGAAAGCTACTGAATTTTTCTCAATGGAGAAATCATTTAACCCTCTCTGATACTCAGTTTCCTCATTCTTAAAATGAAAATAGTGATTTTTGAAAATCTTGCTCACAATATGTTAGTAGAAATATATATACTGTATACTCAAAAATGACACACAGATGTCTTGTTGTTTTCATTCCAAGTACAATTGAAAGACATTCTAAAATGTTATAACAAATGAAACAATATGGAAATATGTTTGTATATACTGTTTTAAAATCTTATTTTTATTAATGTTTTTGTTTTACAACACCTTCAATTCTGAATGTAAGAATAAACCACTCCATTTTCCCCTACCAAGTGAATAATTTTTTGTTTAAAAAAAATCAAGTGGAGAAATAGACAGTGAGAAATCAATTTTTGCATCAAATGAATGTAATAGTATATGTCACATACTGGTGTATTGTTTTTATGTGCATATATACACACGTAGGCACACACATACACATATACACATACATGCATATATACATGTGTATGTATGTATGTATGTTCACACATATTGTCAATTTAGTGAAATATAAGAGCTTTTCTGTCCATTACTTGGCCTATGTAACCATGTGTACCTTTTCTGTCTCGGAACATGGGCTATGTACCCAGGTCTAAAAGTGCACAGGTAATTCAATCATGGGTGTCTTGCTGCTTTGAGCTCTGGCTCAGCTCATAGCTGTGACATATTCTGAGTCAAATAGAGGCCCGATGTACAGCCATTCAGGCTCTGGGCCACCTGAGCCTTTCTAATTAAGTGCTGAGGCACATATATTGTCAAGCTCCTTGGTTCTAAACCAATCAGGTACTGAGTCTTTGTTTGAAAACTGCATATGTTAAATTAATGGCTGAGAGAGGAAAGCGCAGAGAGAAGAACTCATTTAGGAGCACTTGCTTGTGGGAAGGTTTGTTTGAAGTGAGGCTGGACAGAAAGAACACTTAAGATATCCATACTCCCTTAATTGTGATATGTACAAATACTTTTGTGACTTTATTAAGTTTTGCTTTCTAGTATCTCAATATTGATTTTTCAAATAAATACTTTGGTTTGGCCTTGAATGAAGAGAACTTATTATATTTTGTGGTTCAATCCTCATGTTATGTAAAGATATTCATAGCTGCTGCTATGTATTGTTGTTGCGTTTGTCCTTCATTTTTTAAGAGAACAATGACATCAGAGAAATGATGACCCGGCTTGCTCTTGACTTTGTTTTGAGTAAGGGAGGCCAGTGCAAAGTCACCATCCTCACTTTCTTCTCCTGAGCCACCTGGATCCATGCATCAGGATGACTGGAGGTGGTCCAGGATGCAATGAGCGACCTTGACCTTTTAGGCTAAGGCCCTTTCAGGGACTCACTTAAAGTGAGGTAATGTTCATTCAGTGAATAGGCCTCTTTACAAAGTAGTGGGAGAGGAATGGCCCTTTTCCATAGAAAAGAATAAATAAATAATAAAAAAATAAATAAATCTGGTAGGGACAGGAGCCTCAGGGTTGTTGCTTGGAAGAAAAAAATTATTGTTGAAATTCACTTTAAGTCAGTAGGATCCAAAAAACAGTCACTGAGTGGAGCTTGGGCAGGGACTCATTATTGTTCAATCTATGGATGTCAGAGTGCATCAGATGTAATGTTTTAGGGAAGACAAGAAAAAAAGGGAGAAAAAAAGCAAGAAAGGAAGAAAGCAAGAAAGCAAGAAAGAAAGAAAGAAAGAAAGAAAGAAAGAAAGAAAGAAAGAAAGAAAGAAAGAAAGAAAGAAAGGGAGGGAGGAAGGGAGGGAGGGAGGGAGGAAGGGAGGGAGGGAGGGAGGAACGAAGGAAAGGAGGAGGGAAGGAAGGAAGGAAGAAAATAAGGAAGGAAGGAAGGAAGGAAGGAAGAAAGAAGAAGAAAAAGAAGGAAGAAAAAAAAGAACAAAGAAAGAAATCTAGCCAGTAAACCCCAAGTCGACTGGATAGCTTCTGACCATCAAAATTTGCCTTCCTTTGGTTAAGAGGAGGAAAGGGAAACAGAGAAGTTAAGAGAGAGGATGAGCTGAGTTACCCAGCTAGCTAGGTCCCCATTCAGGCAGCTCGATCTACTCACAGGTTGTGTTCATCCTTAATTTTGAAGAGGACTATGACATCAGAAAAAACAGTGAATTCTTTTTGGAACCAATTAGAAAACCAATAACTCAGGAAGCTGTTAAGTTTTAATCTAGACAATTTTTCTCCTTTATGCATAATGTCATTTGGAGGAACTCCATGTACCACCAAAGCAATAACCAAACCATACTAATACAAACAAAACAAAAAACAACTTTAGTTCCTCTTCTGTTTATTTCCCCCTTACTTAGTAGTAGACAGATTTTTTTTTTAAATGAGACTTTATTTCTTTTAACTAAAGTGTTTGACTGATTGATTTCCTAATACTTTAGCATGACAGAGTATAACATGACTTTTTATCAGTCAAGGTTGTTCCATGCTGTATCACAGGAAACCAGTAAGTCCCATGCACTTAGAAAATGAAGACAGATGTGGAATGAAATCAGAGATTTCAGAAGGAAAGAAAGCAAGTGACAGAAGATGAACTATAAGGAACAGTGCTAAAAAGAAAATGAAAAACATTGAATTATAACAATTTATTCACCGAACTTTGATTCCTTAAGATTTATTTATTCCAACTATTAATATTACTAATTTTGACTTCAGATTACTTTAAACAAAAATTATTAGCTACAAACCTATAGGAATTTTTGTTTGTAGAATGGCAGAGGTGGATTGAGTAGAACTGAAGTAGAATTATGACCTTGCCATTGACCAGGTATGTTTTATTGGTCAAATCATTCTAACACTCTGGGAGTCTCAGTTTATTTAGCAATAAAGTGAAGCTATTAGTATTTCTTTTAGAGCTACTGTTGCTAATGTGATAACATGAAATAATGGCAGTGAAGACCCACTGTACACTTTAAATTCTATATACATTAGAGTTCTGCAGCACAGTTACATTCCACTGTTTCAATAAGACATGGAAAGATCCTTGGATTCTAAAAGTCTTTGCCACTAAAACACTAGTTTCATCCTGCCCTACCAGTATAGAGAGGATTAGTATTCAAACTCAGTGATAGACTGTGTGTCTCTTGTCTGAGGATTAACCTGGATAATTATGGGTATATTCATCCTTCACCAGACATTTTGTAACCGGATGATGAATGGTTTCTGTCAGAGCAATTCAGGAGAACTTCTACAGTGCTGTGCAGCATATTATAGTCTGTATTGGTGAAGGGAAGAATATTTACCCTGATCAAGACAGCTATATTTGAATTACTATTATTTACACATTTTATATACATGATTAAATACAATCTTTTTGTGATACGGAAGAAATGACCTTTAAATACTCTCATACTTTTTCCATATCTATCCATTCATCTATCTATCTATCTATCTATCTATCTATCTATCTATCTATCTGTCTGTCTGTCTATCAATCTATACATCTATCAGTATATATCTATATACATACAGTTATAGAAATGTATATATCTATATATGTGCATGCATACACGACATACACATAAAACACACATATGCACTGCAAATATGTGCAACATACATATATAAAATCTATAGACACATATGTATTATCTGCATGTATATATGTGCATACACATACACATGCATACATAAGTACATACATATATACATACATACCTGTCTTCTTGACAACCATCTCTAGTATAGGTAATACAAATATAGTTCTTATTTTTCAGAAAAGGAAATATACGTATATATATATATATATATATATATATATATATATATACGTGTGTATACACACATAAATACATATATATGTCAACACACATTTTTTCAGAATAGGAAATTGGGTTTTTGTCAGTTTAGTTTGATTTGGCCAATGCTCAAATGATAATAAATTGTCAAAGTGGACTTCAAATCCAATTTCTTTTTTTCAAGAATAATGTTAGTTTGACTAAACTAGGTCAAGTTATTCCCACAGAACTTGTGTCGATGTATACTCAAAGTTATAATTATGGTGAAACTGTTCTCTGAATTCAAATATTGGTTGAAAGCTATTTCATTTCAGGTTGTTTTAATTCTTGATTTTTTTTTGTCATGTAGATGTGGCCAGAGGCTACACAAATCTGCATTCAGTAGATATTGCTTTTTTCATATGTATGTACTAAAACCAATATATAATAATGAAGATTGTTCTGCTGTTTTGAGGTTTTTCTGGACATTTTTGTTATCTTTTCTTTAAAATTATTCTATGCCAATCTCTCTTTCTCTATTTTTCTTTCTTTCTCTTTTTACCTTTTTCTTCTTTCTTTTCCTTTATTCTTTCCTTTCTTTCCTCCTTCCCTCCCTCTTTTCTTTTTCCTTTCTTCCTTCCTTCTTTTTTATTTAATTCTTTCTTTCTTCCTTTTCTCTTTCACTTTCTATTTTTTTCTTTTTTCATCTCTGACATTAATGTAGTCTCACACATTCACGCACAGCTTTTTAAAAAAGGCCTTCTAAAATATGCAACATCAAGTAAAAACATAGTCTTTTATTGACTCTCTGAAAATGTTTTACTCTCTATGTTGAGAATACTGGCATATTTGAGAACACTGGGCGTAGACTTACATCTGACACCATACACCAGAATAAAGTCCAAATGGATACAAGACCTATGTAAAAAAGCTGATACTATAAACACATTAGGGGACAAAACAGGAAAATGATAAATGTTGAAGGAAATGTGGGAAAATTAGAACACCAATTCATTGTTGGTGGACTTGGAAGCTGATCCAACCATTCAGGAGAGCAATTTGGAATTATATCCAAAGGGCTATAAAAATGTACATACCCTTTGACCCAGCCATAATGCCTCTAGGGATGTATCCCAAAGGGATCATAAAGATGGTCAAGGAGCGGAAATCAAGGAGATGCCCATTAGTCAGGGGATGGCTGAAAAAGTTATGATATATGAATGTTTTTAAAAATAGGGTAGTTATGATCCCCTATAGGGATACTATTGTGCTATAATAAATGACAAATAGGTTGATTTCAGAATAACCAGGAAGGACTTCCTTGAATTGATGGTGAATGAATGAACAGAACCAGGATTATACACAGTATACTTCATATTATCAGTTACTTATTTATATAAGTTATACACAGTAACAGTCATAGTTTGCAAGTACTAATTTTGATAGACTTAGCCATTCTCAGCAATGCAAGGACCTAAAATATTTCCAAAAGACTTATCATGCAAAATACTGTCCACGTCCCGAGAAATGACTATGGAGTCAGAACACAGAATGAAGCCAACTTTTTTTCCTTTGTTATGGTTTCATTTTTCTCATGACTTTTCCCATTCATTATAATTCTTCTATGCAACATGATTGGTATGTAAATGTATTTAATAGGAAGATATGTGTAGAGACCATAAAAAATTTCATGCTCTCTTGGTGAAGGAGGGGGAGAAAATTTAAAAGTTATGGAAGTGAATGTTGAAAAGCCCAAATGAATAAATTAATAAATCTGGGGGAAATGATTTTATGTACTATTTCTACATCAATTTTCATTAGGTATGTTGGTCTACTTTCTTTCTCTGCTTTATCTCTCCCTTTTTATGTATATAGACTTTATTTATCTCACATAGTTTATAAGAACTCATATCCTCCCTTTTCATATTCAGTTTTTGTAATATAAGGATTATGTTAGTAATTGATATATTATACATTTTAATTCACCTAGTTCTCTTTTTTGTTATTATTGTTTTTCCGCTACTGAAGTTCATTTCTGACTTTACTTATTTCTTCCTGTTTTTGGGTTATATAAATGATTTATTTCTTCTCCTGTAGCAGAGAAACTAAAACTAATGAGACAGTTTCCTCAACCCAGCACAAAAAGAAATAGATTCAATGATATTATGTGTCAGACTTTGTCCTGGAAGACCTAACAATTTGATAAAAAAAAAAAAAACAAAAAACAAAAAAACTTAGGTATATTCATCTTTAGTATTTCTACTACCTTTGCTTATTTATAATGTTTTTTGGAGTAGTTTCTAAAAGTGGATGAAATATTTCCGTTAGAGCTGATTAGTACCTTTGTTAGAAAACTTTAAAATGATTGTCCTGGATAGAAATGCAACACTTACGGGTTACAAAATGTTGGCTTCTTCAGAAAAGGCTAGGCAGAAATTACAAAGACATCTTGGTTTTGTATGAAATTATTATTATTATGTGTTATGTGATACTTTGTAAATATTTCAGTTTTTATCCCAAAGGAAAAATAATTCATAATTAAAGCATAGAAAGGAAAAAAATCTTGAAAACATCACAGTCTCTTTCAGAAAAGAATCAATCTTCATTAATTTCAAGTGGAGTATTATTGTTTTAGCAATTTAATCAGTGATAAACTTGAATTATTACACATTAATTCCAAAGAGAATTTAATCATGTGGGAAACTTAATATTTTTATTCAAATTTCCATTGATTTGAAAACAAAATAGACCCAAATTATTTTTCCTGATTAAACATTCAGCTTTTGAAATAAGTTTGCTAGCAATTCCTCTGCTATCAAAAACATGGTTAAAAGATTTAAATATTGCCATCACAAATTATGTGGACTTATTTTTTAAAAAAGACTAATTATTTTATTTAATAATTCATGACACCATATTTTCTATTTGTACATTTTAAAAATCTTAATGCTTCGCATAATTTTGTTGGAAGGAATGTGCCATTTACTAACTCTCCTCTCAGTTCCTCAGCAATTAATCCTCAGTAACATCAGTCTATCATTAACTATATGTTTACCTATAGGACATGGGGAAATTTTACTTTTTTTGATATGATATTCCTCCACCTTCATCTCAGCTGCTTTTTTTTCTGGACAGTCAGTGCATTGTCCTTATTAAATTATCTGTGTATTTATACCCTGATAAAGTATATAGGGATATTTTGTATATACATGGTTTTGCCATCCTGGAGAGTCACAGTGATCCTTTAAAGATAATTTCACTTTATTGTTGCCATCATTATCAGTTACACAAGAAACTCTATTGCTAGTCACTGTGCTAAGAGTCAGAGTTATAGATATGAAAAAGATAGACAGTCTCTGATCTCAAGCAAATTAAAATTTAAGGGAGAAGACACACAAAAGGAAGCTTTAAGGAAGGGGGAATGTAACCAGGGTGTGACATGCTAGAATGCAGTCAAAAAGGGTATAGCTAGGGGGAAATAAAGTGATGGATGACATAGAAGCCCTCTTTAAATGGAGGCTTTGAGAAGTTATTTGCTCTACTCTCCAGCCCTCCAATCAGAGGGGCAGAGGGTACTCAAGGTACCAAAGATAGTATAGCCTTACAGCATGATTAGTTTCCAGATGATAAGGTTTCCTGGGGACATGTTATGATTATTATTTAATATGAGGTTGACTTTACATTATCATTCATATCCTCCATCAGTTCAAGCTTCGGTTAAACCAATACAATTTTTTCTGGGACACTGTACATATATGGGTATGTACACAATACATATTACACACACATATATTATACATTTGGTTGTATGACCTCAAGTCTTGGTAATTATATTTCTGTATATACTATGTAATTCAGTGATGTTTTCATTATTCTCTTTTGATTATAGTCTTTTTATGTATGTTACTACATTTCTCATAGCAGCTGGAGTGAAAATAGAGAAGATGTGCATTAGGCACAGTTTTTCATTTAACAGTCATTGAATTCCCTCCACTTTTGAAAATCAGGCCCTCAATATCTTAAAAATGATTCCTTCTCTGTCATTGATCTGTGTTCATTTGTTTAAAAATTCTTATCACAGAGTACTCAGGTCCTTCTTTTTTTGGTACTGTCTTAATTTATAAAAAATGGTGGTTCATATGGCCCAGCATAGGACTCTACTGTTATCCTCCCTTGTGAAACCTGACAGATGTTCTAACCTGTTCTATGGTTTCTAAAGGAATGCTATTAAAGTGTCCATTAAGTTGGTTGAAAATTGTGTATGCCTTATATTTTTCATAATTTTTAGAAAATACTTTGCATGCTTTTCAAAATTCCAACATGAGTTAGGCTGAGAAAAAAATCCTGTAAAGATTCATGGCTTCCATCAACTGAACTCTTCCATAACTTCCTATTCACATGAGTGGAATCTGAGAGGTGTTAACCACTGCATGACTGAAGAAGAAACAGTAAGCTTTAACTAGTAAAATAAGTTTAGTCCACCTTCAAAGCATCTTACCTGGTAGGATGAAATCAAAATTTATCTAAGAGATTAAAATATATGCTATAATACTGGCTGCACTACAAACCTAGCCTCATTTTTGTTGCTCATATATTTCTTTAACTTAAACACACACACATATACACACACACACAAACATGTATTGAGCCATTTTGATGATTTTTATATTCTATTTAAGCATTTTTCCATACATTTATATGTTGTCATTGAATTACTATTCTAACTCATTCAGTAGGTTTTTACTCACAGTTTTTGGTGCCTCTTCATTTTTATGAGATTTTTTTTTTTGCTTACCAATATGATATGATTTTTTACTATGGGGATTTCCTTAGGATGATGTCTTTCCTTTCCATTAATTTTCCATATTTTTATACTCATGGAACAAAATAAAAACTTCATAAATGCTTGCTAATTGATCGAATGATTTGGTGAATTTCCTGATATTTTGAGGTAAAGAGGATTGGTCATGATCATGAACTTCCATATGGCCATCTTGCAATAAATTCTCCATATCAGTCTTCTACTGTTTGATATTGTCTGTCCTCATTGAATTCAATAATGATTACTTATTTAAAATTTGACTTTTTCATGCTTTTAATCCTTCCTAAACTTTTATCCTTTTTATACATAGTCTTTAACCAAGGAATCACAACTACCCTATTTTTAAAAACATTTTAAAGCGTACTTTCTTTAGATTCAAATTTATTTTTCTGAATATTATGAAATCCAACATGATGGTGCCCCTTTCTCCCAAGATTATGATTGTTGTGGTTTGTCCTTTGTTCTCAAAGAGGACCATGATATCAAGAAGGCAATACCATGATTTGCCAATGATTTAGACTTAAGTGATGGAAGGCTGTACAAAGTCACCATTCTAACTCTTTCCTCCAGAACCACAGTGGCAACACATAATGTCTGGAGATGGCCCTTGATGCAGTGGGAGTTCCTGGCCTTTTCAGGTTAAATTCTTTAAGATGTCTCTGTTTGACTGAGGCAAGGACTATTCAGTGATTAAGGCTAGGTAAGAAATGAGACAAAACTACCTAGTTAAAAAGAAAAAAATTAAAGTGGCAGGGGAATACACTCAGGGTTTCTGGCCAAAACAGAAACTATTTACACTCCGTTTGATCCAGGAGGGCCCAAATAATGAACAAGTGAGACTTGGGCTATGACCTATTGTTAGCAAATCAATGAAAGACAGAGTGATTTGGATCTAAGCCTGGTCCTTAACAAAGAACCCTAAGACCTCTTGCAGGGTTTCACCAATCAGAATTTATATTCCTTTGGGCAGAGCACCAGCAGACAAAGTCTATGGGAGCAGAAACAGAGAAGGAAGGGAAGGAAGGAAGGAAGGAAGGAAGGAAGGAAGGAAGGAAGGAAGGAAGAAAGAAAGAAAGAAAGAAAGAAAGAAAGAAAGAAAGAAAGAAAGAAAGAAAGAAAGAAAGAAAGAAAGAAAGAAAGAAAGAAAGAAAGAAGGAAAGAAGGAAAGAAAGAAAGAAAGGAAAAGAAAAACTGTGTTGCTGAACTGGAATTGTCTAGTTGAGTCCCCAGTGAGGCAAATACTACTACTCACAGATTGTTGTTTATCCTTTATCCTCGAAAAAGACCATGACATCAGGATGGTGATGCCATGACTTCCAAATGAATTGGATATAAGTGAGAAAGGCTGTATAAAGTCACCAGCCTCTCTCTGTCTTCTGGAGTTGTCTGACTCCATTGGCAAGATATGGATCAGGATATGGCCCTAGATGCACTAGGAGACCTCGGCTTTCTTAAGTTTAGTTAAAAGCTAATTTCCCATCTCTCAGTTTGACTGAGGCAATGCCCATTCAGTGATTAATTCTAGATTTTTGTAGTTTGTGGTTGGTAATGTTATGAAGAATCAGGAATGTCAGGCAGAGGTATTTGTATTACACTATAAAAGTTGCAGTCTGAGAAGACGAGCGACATGATCAAACCTATTAAAAAGAATGGATGTTTTTTTTATTTTCCTGCCAATTGAGAGATTAACATATTGAGAGAGAAGAGAGAAGATCAGTTAGGAAGGTATCTTCAGTGTCTGTACTCAGTGATGAGCATATTCCTTAGGGTGATGGTAGCAATAGTTATGAAAATTCCTGACAAAGATAGAAATCTTGTTATCTCACTCTCCATCCCTACCATTTCTTCCTCAATTATGTGAGATGAAATTATCAGAAAGGCAAATTAAGCATATTTTACATGTTCTAGTTTTAGCTGAATGAGACATGAAACAAATTTGCATAAGCAGAATCCCACACTACTACTGTATATTTCCATTGTGCAAGGCTTATAATCTATATTAACAGAGAATCATTGCCGCCTTCTCTCTTTCTACCTGGTCTGTAGTAAGTGATACCACAGTGATACCCCTTCTGATTTTTGTTTTTTCTTCTATTTATCCATCATTCAAAGACTCTTCATTTTTTCTACTACTAAGCTATTACAAAACCACATGAGTAGTTATCTTAAAATATGTTACTCCTCTTTCTTCCCATAATAAATACATACATTTTGAAAAGCACATCATTACTGTAATCTCACACAATAACTCTCTTTGCAAATGCCAGATTCCAACAAGTTATGCAGAATGTTAAATTCCTCTGAGAAAATCACAATTAATGTGCAAGAACAAGTCTTTAGTTCCCTGAAGCAATTTGGAAATGGCCAAGGTTCCACTTGTGATTTCACAACATGCAGTTCACTAAATGATAAATCATTTCAGAAGTCTGATACTCTATCATATAGCCTTAAAGTTTCTACCAACGTCCCTGAGCAATAGCAATTGTTACTGTGTTTCCTAAGTAGGCTTCCCTTTTTGGTGCCCCAGTTTTGGAGGGTTCATACTAAAGAATTTTCTGTTTTTAGGAAAACTTTCATATTGATGATGAATTGGTCCTTTTGGCACAAAAGTATTTCACTAAACTATGTGTAAAAAACTAGATAATGCGATTTTCTGTCAGAAAATTCTCAAAAGCTTTCTGTTCACTTCTTTCCACTTTCAGACTAAAAACACAACCCATTCATTTCTGATATGACTGATTGCTTTTTTTTATGTTGTTCTAACTTGACATTTACAAATACTATAATTGGATTACTGGTTTTGTTTTCTGTAACAAAGATAAAAAGTAATATGACAAGATTTATAATTGAAAAAGGAAATTGAAAATGTAATATGATCAAATATCTAGTGGAAGCTGATCTCATGCCACAGATGTTCCAAGTAGCTGATGACTTACTTTCAGGTAAACTTAGTCTTCGTTGTAGGAATTCATGAGGAAATTTGACAATTAATAATTCCAATTTGCTGAAATATAGCTCTGACCCTGAAGTTTGGTGAGATTAGAGAGAAAAGATTTTAATATAGTAAAGAAAGATCCATTTATTCATACTCAAATGCACATACACATGTAAATATACAACTTCATTCCTCCTCTCCCCATTTTTATTGCGTGAAACTTTGCCATTCATTAGACTTTGTCTTTCGGAGAACAGTGCCTCTTTTATTGTCTTTCCTTGAATTTCTAACAATTACACAATACCTGGCACATAGTATTCCATAAGTACTTGTTGACTAAATGACTGACTGATCTAGCTAGAGATACAAAAATATTCATTCCCCCTCTCATTATGATTAACATTTAAATGAGAATGTAGAACAATAAGAATTAACTATATTCATACTTCTCAGACAACCCATACTTTTATTAAATATCATTCCAGCCTTAGAGCTATTGAAACATGTTTATAATGTGATTTAATTCAATTCTAATTATATCTATTTAGTGGCTTACATAATTTGGGAATTCTGATGTCTCATTGTGGCACTGTAGAATAAAGGTGACACTGAAAGCCTTGCCAATGAAAATGCAAATTCTGACAGGCTTTGCCAAACTCAAGCAATTTTCAACACAATCTTGGTTATTGAATATGTCTATAGGGCATCCTTCTTAAATTCAGAAGGTTATACATTAAATAGTGCATGTGTATGTATGCACACAACAGCAGTGCAGTTATACGCAAATATGAAATATCAACACACACATCTGATAATCAGGGTTGTATAAGAAGTGATTTGAATTTGGCAAGACATATCAGAGATCCCACTCTTACTTGTGATTATAATGGCTTTCAGGAACTTGGAGTCACCACCCCCCATATATATGTACATAAATGTGTATGTGTATGATTTGAATATTTGCACATACATACACACACATATAAGTTTTACCTACACACACAATTTGAGAGAGTGAGAGACAGATAGACAGAGGCAGGGAAAGAAAATGACAGAGAGAGAGAGAGAGAGAGAGAGAGAGAGAGAGAGAGAGAGAGAGAGAGAGAGAGAGAGAGAGATGACATGACATGACATGAGGGGAGAGAAGTATAGGAAAGGACAAAAGAAAGGACAAGAAAAGAGAGAGGACAAGAGAGGAAAGGAGAGAGTTTGATTCATCTTCAACAAAATGTAATGAAAATGAATAAATCATAGATATCTTGACATTTTAAACTGTTATGTAAAAGTATATTATTCCCTCATGCTCTTCATATCATAATTGGACATTGTTCAAATATAAACAAAGTATGAAAGGATATTAATAAAGAGCCCATTATACAAAGTTTTTAATAATAATGCTGGAAAATTAAAGGAATAGTAGCTACTGGTGTTATTCTACTTTAAGCAAAAGAAGTATATAAATATGAGATGCTAATCTCATGCAGACTCATGCCTGAGCAGAATTTTTAAAACTCTGCTTAAGCTACCTGTTTTTCTTCCTTCAGGCTCCTCCTAACCTCATTTTGTTGGTTGTTTGGTAGCAAGAAATTAAGACAGAGATAATAACTAGCCTGAAGAAACAAAATACCTCTTTGTTTGTAGTAGATAACAACATGAAAGTAGAGATTTATCATTTGTCAATGTGTACTACATGGGAATATTTCCATTATTATGATGTAGTCACATTCCCACTGAGTATGACTAATTAAATCATACTAGGAATTCCAACTAGTCTCTGTACACAAGAGTAATCAGGATAATTTACACATCTGGTCTCCTTTGTGCCCATCATAGCTTTTGTTTTTAACACATTTCTATGGCACATGAGGCAAACTAATTTAAATGCTGTACAGGAATGTATAAATTGTTTCTTTTTTTGAGAGAATGAGAGAGAGATGTTCATTTATGAAGTTTTATTTTATTAAGTACATGATTTTGTGACATTATTATAATTCATTCTTATATTTTAACAGACAGATAACCATCAACAGTGCAAGGCAAAAGTTGGGAAATATAATTCATTAGGCAAGGTGCAGGATTTTTATAATTATGTCTAAATGTATAATGAATTTTCATTCTGAATTTGCTACAGCAAGTATTTGAAAACAGAAGCACTATTTTCAATGATTTTAACTCCTCATGCAAATCATCCAGAAAAGAACACAATTAGTGTATTAGAAGTATATAAGCAATTTGACTTCGAGAAAGCATTTGTTTGACTATAATATCCTTATCTGTACATTTCTTTGTTGCCTTTATTGAAAATATTTGTGTTTAATTTTGTAAGATATCATTCACACTGTAATGAGCAGTTGAAGAGCATCATAGAAAATAACCTTAAAATCAGGAAAAGATATGTTCAGATCCTACCTTTGAGACATACTGAAGAAGTGATTTTGAAAAAGTTTCTAAACAATCTACATTCAAAGAAATTATCTAATAATATAACTTGCATAGATGCTTCTAATCAAATCTGCCTTGGTAAGGTGAAGAATCTTAAGCAAGAGTTCCTTAAGTAAATTAAATGACCACTTTGGACCAAAAATCAAAAGCAAAATGAATCAATACTGTCTTTCATGTACAACATAATTCCCATTAGAAAATTGAAGTTCCACATTTGAACCAAAAAACCCTATATAAATATAGATAAAATTTATGAATTTTAAATGATAAGCATTAAAATATCTCTAACTAAGCTATTTATATGATTATTATAGACTAAAGTAGAAAAGATTATGAGGCATAGAACTTCATTAACTGTTTTCAAATCCTGGATTATTCACTTAGAACATGTATGACCTTTGACTTTTTACCTTTGACGTTATATTGGTGGGGGAGAGGATTGAACCTGATTCAGTGATCTTCCATCACTAAATTTACGAAATTATGGAATCTCAAACCTGAATTATACCTGGTGGAAGGAAATTAAGAGTTTTGATCCAAGGAACCAAACTTAGAGGATTCTGAGTATAGAAAAAAAAAGTATAGAAGAAGACAGCACTTATAAATTTTCTAGAGGTATAGGAACAACAAATGTTAGTTCCTACTTAGGAAGACCAATTCATTATAAGAAGAGGCCATCAAAATATGCTTGAGTAGGAGCTCCTTCCCCACAACAAACTTTTCCTTCTTCATTTGTGTATTTTCATGGAGTCTTCTCTTACAACCACCTTCTTTTGATCTCTTGAAGTGTAAGGTATTTTTAAAAGGAAACTCCTGCCAACATATTAGAGGACTTCATCATTCATATTAATACTCCCTCTTTCAATTCATTCTAACATTCAGGTTCCATTTCTCATGACCTACTTCTCGAATTGTCTTCTATCTTCATCACTCAGTAATCAATTTCTTTGAAGTTTGTTCGGTCAATATTAAAGATTCTAGTATCACTCCCTACTCACTTCCTTGAATTCTCTCTTTCCTTACACAATAGTTTTAATGTCCAACTCATAGATTTTCTCTCTTCCCTAATTTCTGCCATACAAGAAGATTTCACACAGGAAGACTTCACCATACATATGGATCACTACCTCAAACACCCTCATTTGTCAATTCCTGAATTCACTCTTTTCCTGAGTCACTCCATCATATGACAATTAATTTCAACTTGATTCTTACTGCACCAACACAATCCTTCTATATCTCCCTAATAAATTCACCACCACCCCCCCCAACAATAATTGCTTTTTCAAACTTTTTCCTTCCTGTTTCAACCTTTCATGGCTCCATCATCTCCCTCTTTTTAGTCCAGGAAGCATATTCCATATTTTCCTTTAAATGATAACATTAGTCAAGAGTTCCCTCTTTTCCCTCCTGTTCAAATTTTATCATATGAACGCCATCTTTAATTATCTTTTCTTTCATCCTGTATCACATGAAAAAAGTATTTCTCTTCCTTGCCAACACAAAGTTCTTTATATAGTGATTCCATTTAAGTTTGTTCTCTCCATCAGATTGTCACACCTATAATCCTCATCTTGTAATTAATTCTCATTTTTTCCTGATCTATTGGCAACTTCCCCACTGCCTATTCTTTTACCTACCCATCCTCACTAAACCCCTCAATTGATCCGCCCGTCTCTCCTGGCTATTATCCTATATATTTTTTTTCATTTTCGTTGTTGAAATTCTTCTTAAAACTGAAAACTTTGTGTGTCAATTTTCTTTCCTCTCTTTTTATCCCTCTGACCTCAATATTCCTGTGTTAGTTAGTCCCTTCAAAATTATCAGTATTCTTTTGATTGACAAATATAATGGCCTTTTCTTGTTCCTCATCATTTTTAAACTCTCTTCAGTCTTTGACTCTGAGTCACCTTTCTCCCATTGGTACTCTTTTATCTCTAGGTTTTTGTGACAACCCTGCCTCCTGGTTCTCTACCCTACTTTCTGACATCTTTTCAGTCTCCTTTGCAATCATGTCTTCCTGCAGGTTAGGCTTATTAAAACTGCATGTCCTCATTTTTTTTTTTCATCTGCTATGTTACTTTGGGACTACTCTGGCTGGCATCTTCACCATGCTCCCACATCTAGTACACTCACAATGTGTACCAGATGAATTTTTCCAACATGTCCTAGCAAAAAACTTTAAAATAATGCTTTGAATCAAATTTTAGAATGACAGAGTAAATAAAAGGTTACAGTGAGATATTTTTCAGCCCAAGACAACTTTCTGCTACAACAAGCATATACAATATATACACAGATAAAATATTCCACCAATTTAATCTTTGGTAAAAAAATAGTGAAGTTTATATTATTATATTTATAATAACATCAATATATACAATTTCTTCAAGTCATTCTATTCACTGAAAAAAAATAATAAATTTCTTTATGATTTGGAAGACAGCCTTTAAATGTCTAGTAAATTCATTGCACTGCAAATCAGGTTAGAAGTGTGAACCTCTTTCTTTAATTAAGCAAGTCCTCAGGAGAAAGAATTAAGACTATCATGGGTCCATAACCAAAACCTTTCCAAGTTGGTTGTCTTCAAAAGTTTAGAGTTATCTCCATACCATGATGAGGCACTGGCATAGAATGCTTACGAATAAAATAAAAATCATTTATATATTTGCATACACACATACACGTGTGTATGTATGTAGATACAGATATAAAGGACTTTTTAAAACATGTATAACAATATAATTAATATAATAATTATTATTCCTATTTTGCAGAATTTGGTAGAAGGCAATTTTAACTACTAAATTAAAATTAAATAGCACTCGGAATAAAATTTTATCTTCTGAAATTAAAAAATCAAGCATAATTAAAATTTGTAAAAGTAGTTCAACTAATTTTGAAAAGCATTTACTATTTAAAAAAAAACTTAAAATATAAATCATTATATAACTATTACATGTTTAATTACTCAATAGTTTCTCTTGTCTTCATTTTTTCTTTTGATGAATTTTATTTTGATTTATGTAGGCTTAAATTTCTCTACCTTCTTTAACCTTGGACTCGGTATGAAAAATATCATATGACAAATGTAAAGAAAAGATATTAATTTTAATTGTCCTTTGTCCCCCTGAGCCTTCCAAATAGTATCCAGTGTTTTATTTTTTCTCTTTCAATTACTTCAATTTTGTCCTCATGTCTTATTTTACTTGAAGTAAAAGCTGTTTGTCAGTGACATCTCAGACTATACAACTCTGATCGAATTTGTAAAATGATTAAATTACACATTCACATTCTGTATCTAAGTGATTTTGAATAAAATATTAATAACCAAAAATGTCTTAAATATTGGGCAACAAAAATTGACTGACTTCTTTTAATACAAAAATGGGGGGGAAAGATGTGTCGTTGCTGTGGTATTTTATCTATGAAATCTGAAAATCATATTTCTCTTTTCTGCCTCTCTCTAATTTTGTATTAGCCTCAGTTACTCTCTTATGGTTTGTCTATTCATCTAACACACATATAGACAAATGCATAAATATTCACAGGTACATTATAGGAGGAGGTAAATCCATTAAAAACTAGCATTGAAATTTGAATATGGGGGGTGGAGCCAAGATGGCAGAGTAGAAAGACGCACATACACATAGCTCCGAACCCACAACCCACAGAACGGCTAGAGGGGACCAACTCATGGTGAATTCTGCACCCAGAGGCCACAGAATATTGGAGCGAGGGAGATTTCTGTTCCGGAGAGACCTGCAAACCTCTCGCGGGGGGTCCTTTGCGCTGTGGACTGGGCCCCGGGACTGGGAGCTAAGTGCAGCCCTGCAGCAGCCACGACACCGTGAGGAAAAGATCCGAGCAGGCTATGGAGACGGGATCTCTAGCGGCCACGCCGGTCCTTCCACCCACAGAGGGACCTGCAAACCTCTCACAAAAGGCCCGTCGCGGTGCAGACGAGGAGCCCAGTCCAGACCTGCGGCAGTCGGGGCTCCGAGAGGTACAGATCCGAGCAGGCTTCAGACCCACAGGTGACGAGGGTTGGTGAGAGAGTCTCTTTGGCGGGTCGAGAGGGGAGTGGGGTGCCCCCATGGCTCGCCCCCCCCCCCCGAGATAGAAGCTGAGAGGCGGCTGCAGACAGGGGCTCCCCAAGCGGGCGGGAGACTGGATCCATTGTGGAAGGTCTGTGCATAAACCCCCTGAGGGAACTGTGCCTGAGAGGTGGCCCTGCCCCGACCTGACCATCTGAACTTAATTCTCACACTGAATAGCAGCCCTGCCCCCGCCAAAAGCCCTAAGGCAGGAAGCAGCATTTGAATCTCAGTCCCCAAACGCTAGCTGGGAAGATCAGGAGGTGAGGTGGGTGTGAGGAGAATATTCAGAGGTCAAGCCACTGGCTGGGGAGAAGGCCCAGAAAAGGGAAAAGAAATAAAACTATTGAAGGGTACTTTCTCGGAGAAAAGACACTTCCTCCCTTCCTTTCTGATGAGGAAGAGCAATGCTTAACATCAGGCAAAGACACAGAAATCAAGGATTCTGTGCCCGAGCCCACCCAATGGGCTCAGGCCATGGAAGAGCTCAAAAAGAATTTTGAAAATCAAGTTAGAGAGGTGGAGGAAAAACTGGGAAGAGAAATGAGAGGGATGAAAGAGAAGCATGAAAAGCAGATCAGCTCCCTGCTAAAGGAGAACCAAAAAAATGTTGAAGAAATTAACACCTTGAAAACTAGCCTAACTCAACTGGCAAAAGAGGTTCAAAAAGCCAATGAGGAGAAGAATGCTTTCAAAAGCAGAATTAGCCAAATGGAAAAGGAGATTCAAAAGCTCACTGAAGAAAGTAGATCTTTCAAAACTGGAATGGTACAGATGGACGCTAAGGACTTTATGAGAAAGACAGATACCACGGAACATAGCGAGAAGATTTGAAAAATGGAAGATAATGTGAAATATCTTATTGGAAAAACAACTGACCTGGAAAATAGAATCAGGAGAGACAATATAAAAATTCTGGGACTATCTGAAAACCATGATCAAAAGAAGAGCCTAGACATCATCTTCCATGAAATTATCAAGGAAAACTGCCCTGAGATTCTAGAACCAGAGGGCAAAATAAATATTCAAGGAATCCGCAGAACGCTGCATGAAAGAGATCCAAAAAGGGAAACTCCCAGCATTGTGGCCAAATTCCAGAATTCCCGGGTGAAAGAGAAAATATTGCAAGCAGCTAGAAAGAAACAATTCAAGTATTGTGGAAATACAATCAGGATAACACAAGATCTAGCACCCTCTACATTGAGGGATTGAAGGGAATGGAATAGGATATTCCAGAAGTCAAAGGAACTAGGACTAAAACCAAGAATCACCTACCCAGCAAAACTGAGTATAATACTTCAGGAGAAAAATGGTCTTTCAATGAAATAGAGGATTTTCAAATTTTCTTGATGAAAAGACCAGAGCTGAAAAGAAAATTTGACTTTCTAACACAAGAATGAAGAGAACCATGAAAAGGTGAACAGCAAAGAGAAGTCATAAGGGACTTACTAAGGTTGAACTGTTTACATTCCTACATGGAAACACAATATTTGTAACTCTTGAAACATTTCAGTATCTGGGTACTAGGTGGGAGTACATACACACACATGCACACACGCACACATACATAGAGACAGAGTGCACAGAGTGAATTGAAGAGGATGGGATCATATCTTAAAAAAAAAATGAAATCAAGCAGTGAGAGAGAAATATTGGGAGGAGAAAGGGAGAAGTTGAATGGGGCAAATTATCTCTCATAAAAGAGGCAAGCAAAAGACTTATTAGTGGAGGGATAAAGAGGGGAGGCAAGAGAAAAACATGAGGTCTACTCTCATCACATTCCACTAAAGGAAAGAATAAAATGCACACTCATTTTGATAGGAAAACCTATCTCATAATACAGGAGAGTGGGGGACAGGGGCACAAGCAGGGTGGGGGGGAGGATGGAGGGGAGGGCATGGGGAGGAGAATGCAATCCGAGGTCGACACTCATGGGGAGGGAAAGGATCATAAGAGAATAGAAGTAATGGGGGACAGGATAGGATGGAGGGAAATATAGTTAGTCCTATACAACACAACTAGTATGGAAATCATTTGCAAAACTACGCAGATTTGGCCTATATTGAATTGCTTGTCTTCCAAGGGGAAGGGGTGGAGAGGGAGGAAGCTAAAGAAGTTGGAACTCAAAGTGTTAGGATCAAATGTAATGTTCTTACCACTGGGAAATAAGAAATACAGGTTAAGGGGTTAAGAAAGCTATCTGGCCCTACAGGACAAAAGAGAAGACGGAGACAAGGTCAGGGAGGGAGGATAGAGGAGAGAGCAGATTGGTTACAGGGGCAAATAGAATGCTTGTGTTTGGGGGGGGGAGGGGAGAAAAGGGGAGAAAATTTGTAACCCAAAATTTTGTGAAAATAAATGTTAAATGTTTAATTAAAAACAAACAAAAAAAAACCAAATTACTCAACTCAAAGATGTCTTTGATCCATTGATAACTGACCTGGCTCTTCTGAGAACAAGACACTTCCATTTTCTCTGGCTATCTCCCATCCCTAGAACATTGACCATCCTCATCTTCTCTTCCAGGCTTCCCTGGCTTCCTTGAAATCTCTTCTAAAACCCCACCTTCTACAAGAAACCTTCCCCGACTCTTCTTAATTCTAGGACCTTCCATTTTTAAATCATTTGCAACTTTTCCTATTTACAGCTTGTCTGAGCATAGTTGTTTGATTGTTGTCTACCCCATTAGATTGTAAGCTTCTTGAGGTCAGGGAACAAGTATTTCTTCTGCTTCTTTTTTGTATCCCTGTGATCAGCATAGTGCCTAGCCCATAATGGACTCTTGATAAATGTTCATTGACTGACTAAGATAGAGGTCTGCCTTAGATCCGTACACTTAAATAAATAAATTGATAACTATATTTCAATATAATTGATTTCCTTTGTAATCTTATTTTATTTTATGCATTTAAAAACATTATTCTGAGAACTACACAGACTTCACTAGCATGCTAAAATAGTCTTTGCCACAAAAAAATGAAGAATTCTGGGCTAGGACATTTTCTTTTTTCATTCTTTCTCTTCCTCTTCCATTACATTACTTGGGAATCAGACTAATAGTAATAATATTGTAAGAGATTAAATAGGCCTTTGTGGGCAGTCATGGAATTTAATCATCATTCATAACTATGATAGGAAAATGCCTTCAGAAATGTAACCATCTTAGGAAAAAAAAAGCTATGTAAGGGGACTACCTGTGTTTCATATAAACCTCTCCTCCCTTCCCTCCCCACCTGCCAATCTCCATCCCTTAAATACTATCCTCAAACATCCATGTGAGTTAGGGAGTTGTAATTATGATCCTTGAATTAATTAGAGAATTAGAGAAATTAAGTTGAGGCTAGTCAGTAGTATCTGAGGTCAAGCCTAAACTTTGCCACTCTTGCTGAATTCCTACATTGTTTTGGGGGTGAATCTGAGATTTTTCTGGATAAAGAAGATATATATATATATATATATATATATATATATATATATATATATATATATATATATATATATATATATATATATATATATATATAATATATATATATATACACACACACACACACATACATACATACATACACACACACACACACATACATACATTTCCGTATGTATTTTTTCTCCTACTAGGCAAATATCTGCCCTGAAAGTAAAATATTTTGCTTCATTTTCAATTGGTTTATTGTGCTATCCTAGTTTTGAGTTTTTTTCATGTTAACTGAAATAAAAGTGAGGACTTTATTAAAAAAAAATAAGAAATTTGAATATGAATTTCAAATTTAAAAGTTATGAAGGATAGAATAAAATAAGCAATTTTTTGGCTTATGTCTATAATAATACATATTTTCTACTAGAGTATAAACAAACATTTGTTTTCTATTATTTCATCCTTGACTACATATAAGTAATTAATTTTGGGGAGACACTAATTTATAACTTCATATGGTATTGAAACTATTAATTATAACAATTATATCCTTTGATGCACACTAGCTTTCTAAATAAATACCATATCATCAGTGAATAGGGATAGTTTTTTTTCTCTTTGTGTCTTTAATTTCTTTCTCTTTGTTTTATTACTATTACTATCATATTTAGAACTATAGAGTATTCTAAAAGACTTAAAAGTTTGGGACACATTTTATATTAAATAACAGCATAGACAAGGACATGCTTCCATTTCTTCTGCATTTATTAGTAAAACTTGCAATACTGCTTTCCTTTAGCATAAAACACTCTTAGTTTATGTTTTATATATATATATATATATTTATATTTATAAATATATAATGCACACATATGTATATGCATGTGTATGTATATGTGTATATACACATGTGTATAAAACATGTATATGTATATTGTAAACATGTGAATATGCATATATATAACATATAGTCATACTAAAATATTTTTATGTCTAATATTTGTAGTTTTAGCATAAATTTGTGTTGTATAGTACTTTGTCAAAGACTTCTGTATCCATTAATAATATGTATTTTGGAATGTTATGTTTTCATCAGACTAATTATATTGATTTTTCCCTAACTTTGAACTGAACTTTGCTAAAGTGTGATACTCATAGTAACTGTCTATAGAAGGAGTAATTGATCATGTTTTTCCCATTATTTATGTCAAGAACCTGAGACAAAAGAGAAACAAAAAGACTTACCCAAGTTTACATTACAAATCTATGGCAGAACTAAGATTACAACTAAGATTTTATTGCAACTAATCAAGTGAATACTTCTCCCATTATTAAATGCTTCAGGTATTTATAAAGGTTAACCCCTTTCCTAATTTCAAGTCTAATTATGTGCTAGTTGAGCTTTCATTTGAGTTAATTTTGCATGTAATCATTAAATTAAAATCACTTCTATTACCTTGAACATAGTAATATGTTGTTTTTTCATCTGCTTCAGACAATTTCTTTTTTATAAACAAAGAATCTGATTCACATCCTCTAATCCGCATTCTGTAATTAAAAATTCTTGGTTAATTTCACTGTAAAGTGTCAATAGTTATACTTAAATAATAGTAGGTCTATGTATTTATTCACTCTGGCTTTTGTCCAGTTCTATCTGGCTCTGACTGGAATCACTTTACCTGGATAAGTACTAAGAGTGGCAGATCACAAGATATACATAGAGTATATTTCACATTAATGGAAATAATGTGTTTTGACGTTTAACCTATTTTTTCTTGTCAGTAAAGAATAGATTGAATATTCCATAGACAAAAGTTTTTTTTTAGTTACAAGAAAAATTATTATAGGAGGATTAAAATAATCACTGTTGATTTTTTCACTAGAAAATAGATTTAGGGCTATACATAGTATAAGATCCTTTCATATATCTCTTTTCCTTAAACTAAAGTTCAAGAAAATAAAATATTTTATAGAGAGATTAGATAGTTATATCTATTGAATTTGAAAACATAATATATTATAAAGAAATTAGGGGGGAGTGGAGCCAAGATGGTGGAATAGAAAGACACACATATGCAGGCTTTCCCTACACAGACCATAAAATACCTGTAGAGAGGGTGAATCTCAGCCCCCCAGTGCTGGCTTGGTGGAACTAGAGGTCAGGTGGCTGTGAAGAGGAAAGTCTGCTAAGATTCTGGGCACAAAAAATCTCTACCTGCTCCCAGATCAGTGAATGCACTTGATTGTGCCACCTGGGAGGAACTGAGATCTTACAGATTCCCAGAGTATACCCTACTCTTGACAAAGAACCCAAAAGTCAAGTAACTGGTTGGGAAAATGCCCAAAAAAGGGAAAAAAATAAGACTATAGAAGGTTGCTTTCTTGGTGAATGGATATCTTCTCCCATCCTTTCAGTTGGACAGGGGCAATGCTTACCATCGGGGAAGGACATAAAAGTCAAGGCTTCTGTATCACAAACATCCAAGATGGATATTCAATGGTCTCAGACCATGGAAGAGCTCAAAAATGACTTTGAAGCTTAGGTGGGAGAGGTGGAGGAGGGATTGGGAGGAGAAAAGAGAAAGATGCAAGGAGAGCATGAAAAGTGGGTCAGCACCTTGCTGGAGGAGATCCAAGGAAATGCTGGGGAAAGTGACACCTTTAAAGGTGGGCTGGCTCAATTGGCAAAAGAGATCCGGGAAGCCAGGGAGGAGAAGAATGCTTTAAAGAGCAGAATTAGCCAAATGGAAACAGAGGTTCAAAAGCTCACTGAAGAACATAGTTTTTTAAAAATTGGAGTGGAAGAGATGGAGGCTAATGACTTTATGAGAAACCAAGAAATCACAAAACAAAACTAAGGGAATGAAAAAATGGAAGATGGTGTGGAATATCTCATTGGAAAGACAATTGACCTGGAGAGTAGATCCAGGAGAGACAATTTAAAGATTGTGGGACTACCTGAAAGCCATGATCAAGGGAAGAGCCTGGACATCATCTTTCATGAAATTGTCAAGGAAAGTTGCCCTGATATTCTAGAACCAGGGGGCAAAGTGAATATTGAAGGAATCCACTGATCACCTCCTGAAAGAGAGCCAAAGGGGGAAACTCCTAGGAACATTGTGGCAGAATTCCAGATTTCCCAGGTCAAGGAGAAAGTGTTGCGGGCAGCTAGAAAGAAGCAATTCAAGTATTGTGGAAATACGGTCAGGATAACACAAGATCTAGCAGCTTCTGTATTAAGGGATCAAAGGGTGTGGAATATGATATTCCCGAAGTCAAAGGAACTAGGACTAAAACCAAGAATCACCTACTCAGCAAAACTGAGTATAATACTTCTGGGAAAAAAATGGTCTTTCAATGAGATAGAGGACTTTCAAGCATTCTTGATGAAAAGAGCAGAGATGAAAAGAAAATTTGACTTTCAAACACAAGAATCAAGAGAAGCATGAAAAGGTAAACAGCAAAAAGAAGTCATAAGGGACTTACTAAAGTTGAACTGTTTACATTCCTACATGGAAAGAAAATACTTCAGGGAAAAAATGGTCTTTCAGTGAAATAGAGGACTTTCAGGCATTCTTGATGAAGGGACCAGAGCTGAGGAGAAAATTTCACTTTTGGACACAGGAATTGAGAGAAGCATGAATGTGTAAACAGCAAAGAGAAATCATAAGGGACTTAGTACAGTTGAACTGTTTAAGTTCCTACATGGAAAGACAATATTTGTAACTCTTGAAATTTTTTTTCAGTATCTGGGTAGTTGGTGGGATTACACACATACACACACACACACACACACACACACACACACACACACATATACACATGCCCATAGAGAGAGAGAGACAGAGAGCACAGGGTGAATTGAATAAGATAGGATCATATCTTAAAAAAATGAAATTAAGGGGTGAGAGAGAAGTATATTGGGAAAAGAAAGGGAGAAATGGAATGGGGCAAATGATCTCTCATAAAAGAGGCAAGTAAAAGACTTTTCAGTGGAAGGAAAAAGTTGGGAAGGTGAGAGGATAAACATGAAGCCTACTCTCATCACATTCGACGAAATGAAGGAATAAAATGTACACACACACACAAAAAAGAAATTAGCCTCACACCTAATTTCAGAAGGCCTGGATTAACTTCATTACCCTGACTCACTTGTGTGATCATAAACAAACAGCTCCTGATGCTTCACTCTCATCTGTAATATTGGAGTGATAATTCTAACCTTAACCTTCTTGCTTTTGCTTCTTGGAATCCCTAACTTCATTCAAAGCTAAGAAAATTTAATAATTATGTAATCAGGTATTTATTTAGTGTTGTTTTGATTGGCATGTGAATCTAGTAAATTGATAGAAGTCCGAACTTTTCTCTTGGATACATTGCTATCATGGGCAAAATTAGCATAGCAACCTAGAGAGATCTCACAGTAAGACAGCAGGTCACTTTATTGTTCTTGAGGTAATGGCTAGTTCAGTGATCAGATGGAGTCTACTGCTAAGGTTTGAGTTGTTTTGACAATCCCAGTAAATTAACTAAATATTTGATTAGATATTCTCCTTCTAAACATATCTGAAAGAAAGCAAATGGTAATGAAACTATGTAAAAAATTAACCATAAAAGTTCAGCTAAATTTCTCTTATTTTACCAAAACTTACCCATATCTTTGATTATCTAAAATTATAACAAAGGATTTTAAAAAGTAGAAATATAAAATACAATCGGTTATTGATCTTTAAGTTTCAATTGAACTAAGCATGCGGTCTAGTATGCTAAGAGGTGTAACAGTAAGCACCACAACATACACAGGGAGGCCTGCTACCACAGGCTGATATACTTCTGTAAAAGGAAAGGCAACTTTTGAGGGATCAACAATCACTTTAAACAAGCATGTGTATCAGTTAATTCAGGGGGAAAAGTTAGCATTCTGAACTTCAGAGAAAATACAGAAGAATCAAAAGTCAACAGATACACTCCAAAATTTCTGAACATTAACATACATACATCTTTAACAAACAGGGAACATCTGGGTTTTCAAAGGGGGCCAGATTCCTTATTGGCTTTCCAGAATCCTCATCTGTCAAACAAACACTTCCAGTCAGTAAGCCCCAAAGTCAAACCTCACCCTAAGAGTATTTAGATACTTTTCAGAGCCAAAGGGCATAATCCTCTGACCCAGTGCCTCAATAGAAAAAACAAATGGACTTGGGACCCTCCTACAAAATAACCTCCCTAATCAAGCTTCCCTCAATGCGCAGGCCTGTCAATGTCTGGGAAAGATCTTTAATCGCATTATTCAATCACAGGCACTTTCAGTAAGACAAAAACAACAAAAGACTCTACTTTGCTGGGTCTTGCAAGAGAGTAGAAGGCTAACAATATGTCAAGCTACATTTTCTTCAAGGAATTTATGGCTGTTTTTCTCCCCCTCCATTTAACAACTTGTGATGAACTAGGCATGTTTCAAATAGATTGAGTATAGCTGCTAACTAAGGAATGTTTAATATATTTATAATAATTATATAAAAATCAGAGTGAATCTATCGGCAAGATTTTTGATTATCAAACTAGATAATGTAGTATTTGGAGATGTGTATATAGATAGATATCTATACATACATACATACACATATATACATGTTGTATGTATTTGTGAGTACATATACATATATACATGCACACACATATATGTGTATATCTCTATTTATATTTATGTATGAATTAGTCAGAAAATTGAACAAGTAATGGATATGGTAAGCAATCCAAAAGAACTTTTGTGTCATCTGCATGCAATAAAGTTGGAGAGAGAAACAGAAACTAACCAAATATACTTTGGGAAAAAACATCATACTGCAACCCCACCCCACCTCCACCACAAATACACACACACACACACACACACACACATAAACATACACATACGCATCTATATACATCATAGTGAGTGAAAAAGTGTATATATGTGTAAAACATTATTGGATGCTAAGTGATTCTTCTCTGTTTACAAACATCAAAGGTCACCTCAATTTGAAGATCAAGCTTTATTCAAAAGAAATAATAATTGGAGGATAAAGTAAAAAAAAAATAGATTGTTCACATAGGCCAACATATGTAATGTTAAGTACTCTTCTTGTGCCTTCTACGGTGACTCTTTTCCAGCTTCTGTAAATTTCAGTATATGAAAAAAAATTCAGAAAATTTATCCCAAGAACCTTTCATCAGTGCAAATGATTCCAGATAAATGTTGTTAACATCAACATGAAACAGGGTAGTGTGCAGTTGTGAAGAGAATGCTGAACTTGAAGTCAAGAAAATTATGCAACCCCAAACTCTAGCTATTTGACTCTGAAAAAAGGTACTCGACTGATCTGAGTTTAGTTTACATATCTGTGAAACGGGAATAATAGTAGCACTTTCCTCACTGTTTTTTTATGAGGATCAAAGAAAGTAATGTATGTTAACACTTTGAAATCGTTAGAGGCTCAGTCAATTAACAACATTACTTAGTGACAAACAGTATCCATCAATGCTACAGGAGACTGTTTCTGTGCTCAGTGAAATTCAAAAGTAAATTAGTTTATACTCATTATAAAATTAGAAATGCATTAAAATAAAAACATAAAAATTAGTACAAATTGTTACAGTACCAGACTATGTATAAAAGAAAATGAGGCACATGTATGAGGGACTGGGACTGTCTCACTGGTACCTTTAAATTCTGCAACAGTGCTTGGCACATAGTAGGTTTTTAAGTGCTTGTGGATTCATAATTGAGATGTAAATATATAAATTATTTTTAATCCATTTTAGGAATTAGAATTTTTGAAACTTAATTAAGTTCATCAATTAAAATATTAGAGGCACTAGAATTTCATGCCACCTGATGATTAAGAAGAAAGTCTGCACATAACGATACATGTCATGAGAAGAATGAACTTCTCACTTCCACTCCAATATGACAACCAACTATAAAGGGCTAGTTTAACTGCAATTAAGTTGCTGGGGATAGGGTGGGGAGAAGGCTGTTAAGAAGGAAGAATAGAGATCATCACTCTGTTTATGGTAGTTCTCATATTTTGGTGTGATTTGGACTCTTCCTGAAATATAAAAGAATCCAAGAGTTTAATTCAGATGATAATGAAAATATTTGGTAAATAGAAATGGAAATCAGTCCTTGCGATGTAAATAGATGCTGTGCCAGCGCTACATAGTGCTGAATGGGACAGCTCCATAGAGTGCAGCCCTTAGAGTCAAAAAGATCAAATTGCAAATAGGACCTCATATATTTCTTTTGTAACCCTGGATAAATCACTTAATCTGTCAATCTCAGCTTCTTCCACTCTTAAATGTCAATAATAACAGCATCTACCTCACAGAGTTGATTTGAGGATCAAAGCCCATAACCTTTCAAAGTGTTTAACATAATACTTGACACAAAGTATGCATTTAATAAATGCTTATCCCTTCTTTTGCATGTTAACACTGATACCAAGATGACCATATTAATTAATTGTTTCTTTGTTTTTCTTCAGAATTTGCATTGTTTATCATTCCCACTAGCTATAGTGATAAGTTTATAAACAGGACATAATGCAATAGCTAAATTAAAAGAAAGATTATAAACACTGAAATGAAATAACCTAATCCTTTGTTACCTGAAATTAAATACCTAAACCTCTTTCTCAATGATTCCAAAGGATCTTTTCCTCTGCCTCTGGGTAGTAATAGTAATAAATTTTGCACTTCCAAAAGCCCCTTACGACCACCATTCATACCATCCTCTTACCCAATACATGCAAGAAGCCTTGACAATACACTTTCTAGGGGCAGTATCTTTATTTCTCATTCCTCATATTCACTCTAGTTGTTGTCAAAATTACTCCTCTGTTATCTTTCTTGTGAAGACATCTGTTTTATGTTACATAGCAACCTTTCTTCTCCAGCGACCTGATCCCATTATTGCAATGAATTGTGCATTCCCTATCTAATCTCAATCCCCAGATATATGCACTTAAGAGCTCCCAAGATATCCTGAACTCTTTTACATGTGTAGCTGATAGAGGAAAGATCCACCTACAGTGTGATAAAACAAAAATTGAGTTCCTTATTTATAAAATGAAAATTCTATTCCAATATGTACTCTGTAACTTTACTTTTTAACTAGATTTTTTTTTCAAATTACATATCAAGACAATTTTTAACATCCATTTTTACAAGATTTTCAGTTTCATTTTTCCTCCCTCTCTCCCTGACTCTTTCCCCTCCCCTATTCCTACAATGGTAAGCAATGTGTATCAGTTATACATATACTATCATGTAAAATATATGTTCCTTATTAGTCATATTCATGAGAGAAGAAACAGATTAAAAGGGAAAAAGTCCACAAAAATAATAAGTGAAAAATATAAGATTCAATCTTCATTTAGATTCCATCAGTTCTTTATTTGGAAGTGGACAGCATTTTCCTTTGTGTGTCCTTTGTGCTTGTCTTGGACCATTGTGTTATTGGGCAGAGCTGAGTCATGCATAGTTGATCATCACACAATGTTGCTGAACTTGTGTATAATGTTTAACTGGGTCTCCTAGTGATTTTGTATCAGTTCATTCAAGTCTTTGCAAGTTTTTCTGAAATCTGCCTGTCCATCATTTCTTATCCTCAATAGTATTCCATTACATTTATATACCAATGCTTTTTCAGCCATTCCCGAATTGGTGGGCATCCCCTTAATTTCCAATATTTTGCCACCATGAAAAAAGTTGTTATAAATATTTTTGGATGTGTAGAACCTTTTAATTTTTTTTATAATGTCTTTGGAAAACATACCTGTAATTGTTAGGGAATTTGAGAATCTTCCTTGCCCTTTAAAAGACACATATGATGTACTTTGAGTTTTGGCCGAGTTCACAACTTGAATCACATGGAGCCAATGATGGAAGAAGTTTGCTCAATGGATAGAGTAGGAAGGATAAAGTGGAGAGAGAGTGAGGCAGAGCAGAGCAGTTAATATGGATGAAAGAGGGAGTAATTTTGCCTAAGGGAGCTTGTTTGTGGGGAAGGCTGATGGACTGAAGGCTGGGGATGGCCATACTCCCTTTATTTGTAATGTATACAAACTTTGTTGTTATCGTGGTGGAACTGGCTTTCTGCTATCTGAATAAATTTTGGTTTTGTCTTTGAGGAAGAGCATTTATATTTTGCAAATTTACCCTGAAAATAGATAGGTAGATAGGTAGATAGATAGATAGATAGATAGATAGATAGATAGATAGATAGATAGATAGATAGATGGAGTATAGTTCCAAATTGTTCTCCAGAATAGTTGGATCAGTCCACAATTCCAAACAGTGCATTAATATTTCAGTTTTCCTGTATCTTCTTCCATATTTATAATTTTCATTTTTCTGTCATATCATCTAATCTGAAGGGTATGAGGTAGTACCTCAGAGTAGTTTTCAATTGCATTTCTCTAATCAGGAGGGATTTAGAGCAATTCTTCATATGCCTATAGATAGTTTTGATTTCTTAATCTAAAAAAAATGCCTGTTCATATTCTGTGATGGTTTATCAATTTAGGAAAGGTTTCTATTTTTATAGATTTGTTTTAGTTCTCTATATATTTGAGAAATGAAGCCTTTCTTAATGACACTTGTAAAGATTATTCCCAAACTTTCTCCTTTGCTTCTAATCTTTATAGTATTTGTTTTATTTGTGTGAAATGTTTTTTAATTAAATATAATCAATACCATCTATTTTATATTTTGTAATGTTATATGTCTGTGGTTTGGTCATGGGTGCTTCCCTTCTCCATAGATCTGACAGTTACACTATTTCTTGCTATTCTATTTTGCTTATGGCATCAGACTTCAGGTCTAAATAATGCATTAATGTTTACTTTATCTGAGCATAATATGTTATGTGTTGGCCTATATCTAGTATGTGTCCTATTTTTTCCCAATTTTCCCAGCAGTTTTTATGAAATAGTTAGTTTTTATCCTGAATTTTGCAGTCTTTGAGTTTATCCAACACTAGTCTCCAATTGTCATCATTAGTGTGGTTTGTGCTATGTTTTTATGAATTTGGATGAAGAACCACGGAGGTAGAGAAAAGCTAGGAAGTTGCTAGAGCTCTCCCCAGTTTCCCTCAGAAACAATGCTAAATCAAACTTCTAAACAGATTCTGAAGGGACAAAACCTACAAAAAATATTGGCATGAAACAATTTTACAGCATAAGATAATTTGGAAGGACTTTAGGAAAGATCTGTCCAACTTAGTTTAAAAAAAAAAAGGAGTGCAGACAAGCACAGACAATTTCTGGGCAGTCCAATAAAAGGCTCATAGCCAGAGAACAAATTATCAAAATAGGATCCTTCATCCTGGCTCAGCAGGCTAGTGGAACAGCAGGCCAGCTGTGAGACCTCCCATCCCCATGAAAAAGGCAAATGGACAGCCCTAGAACCTTGGCACAAGAAGTGTGACAAGGCTGGGCCACTCCAGTTCAGTCAGCAAGCCACAAATACCTTTTCCCTGGCATGGAAAGCCAGTGAACAGGCCTCTGATACCCAGTATAAGAGGTTTAGGACAGTACTCCTGTGCCCCAGGATCAGAACTCAATTTTAAAAAGTGAAGAAAAATCAAAACTAACTATTATTGTGACAAGGAACATCAAAACACAAACTAAGGAGAGGACAATGTCAAAATGCTTACATGTGAAGTCTCAAAGGGGACTCAGAGTTAGCCTCTAGCAGAAAATATCCCTTTGGAGGAGCTCAAAAATATATATATATTTTTAAATCAAGTAAGGGAGAAAGAAAAAAAATTTGGGAAAATAAAAGTTAACATGAAACTTAGTAAATAAAAGTCAACTAATTGGAAAAGGAAGCATTAAAATGACTGAAGAAAACAATCCCTTATAAAGGAAATAAGATAATTGGGAAAAAAAATCCACTGAATGAAACAACTCCTTAAAAAGTACAATTGGTCAATAGGAGGTACAGAAGCTAACAGAATAAAACAATTGCTTCAAAATTAGAATTGGACAAATGGAAGCTAATGACTCTATGAGACATTAAGAATCAGTCAAACAAAATAAAAAGAATTAAAAAAATTAGATAAATGACTGACCTGGAAAATGAATCCAGGAGAGATAATTTAAGAATTATTGGGCTACTTGAGAGCCATGATCAAAAAAAGAGCCTGGACAACATCATTCAATAAATTATCAAGG
This sequence comes from Notamacropus eugenii, assembly GCF_028372415.1. Classification (NCBI taxonomy): domain Eukaryota; kingdom Metazoa; phylum Chordata; class Mammalia; order Diprotodontia; family Macropodidae; genus Notamacropus; species Notamacropus eugenii. Next base: position 253,568,074 of record NC_092877.1, on the reverse strand, counting down.
AAAAGTGCTCTGAGGTCCTAGAATGAAAGTATAAAATATTAATTCAAAAGAACAGAGTGATCACCTCCTGAAAGAAATGCCAAAATGAAATCTCCAAGGAATATGTTAGCCAAATTCCAGAATTGTCCAGTCAAGGAGAAAATACTATAAACATCCAGAAAGAAACAATTCAAATACCCAGGAGTTACAGTCAGGGGCACACATGAGTTTTGAAGAAATGGAAGGCTTTGGATATGATATTCTGGAAGGCAAAGGAACTTGGATTACAACTAAGACTCAACTACTCAGTGACATTGAGCATAAGCTTTCAGGGGAAAAGATGGATATTTAATGGAATATTTAATGGAATATCAAACTTTCCTGGTAAAAAGACCAGAGCTGACCAGAAAATTCTATCTTCAAATAATGGACTAATGAGGAGAATAAAAAAGTAAACAGGAAATGAAACAGAAGAATGTTATTCAATAAGATTAAACTGTTAATATCCCTACATGGTAAGATGGAAGGAGCCCAAATGACAGATTAAAAGCAGTGACCTGCTGAAGCTCTTCCCCACAAATCTTGCAAATACTTATAAAAATGACTATGAACAAATTCTAGAGTTACAGAATCCACAAAGTGATGGAGTGAAGGAAATCTCCAGCAAAGTACATCCTGGAGGTTCCTCAGAAGTGTCACACTGGGCTGAGAATGGAGTACACTTAATAGTATTATTTTAAAATTCCTTTTAAAGATCATTTTCAACATTCACTTCTATAAGATTTTGAGTTCTAATTTTTTTTCTCCTTCTTTCCTTCACTACCCTCCCCCTTTCACAAGATCTCAAGCAAAAGGAAAATAGGTTATGCAGGTACAATCATATTAAACATTTCCACATTAGTCATACTGTGAAAGAAGAAACAAAACAAAAGGGAAATAGCATGAGACGGGAAAAAAAGAGTGAAAATTGTATGCTTCAATCTAGATTCACACTCTATAGTTCTTTTTCCACATGTGGATAGCATTTTTTATCATGAATCTTTTGGGATTATCTTAGGTAAACTATTACTGAGAAGAGCTAAGTCTACTATAGTTGATCATCACAAAATGTTGCTATTATTGTGTACAATGTTCTCCTGGTTTTGCTCACTTAACTCAGTATCCATTCATGTAAGCCTTTCTAGGTTTTTCTGAAATTTGCCTGCTCATTCTTTCTTATTGAACAGTAGTATCACACAATATTTTAAACCACAACTTGATCAGCCATTCCCCAACAGATGGATATTCCTTCAAATTTTGATTCTTGGCTACCACAAAAAAGAGATACTAGAAACATTTTTGTACACGTGGGTCCTTTTTCCATTTTTATGATCTCCTTGGAATATTTCTGGATCAAAGGCTATAAATGGTTTTATAGTCCTTTGGGCATAGCTCTAAATTGTTTTGCTGAATGGATGCATCAGTTCACAACTCGACCAAAAATATATCAGTTTACCATATGTATTTTCCCACATGTTCCCTAACATTTATGATTTTCCTTTTCTATCGGATTAGCCAATCGGACAGGTGTGGAATGGTACCTCAGAATTGTTTAATTTGCATTTCTCTAATCAATAGTGAATTACAGCATTTTTTTCATTTGACTATAGATATCTTTGATTTCTTCATCTGAAAACTGCCTATTCATATCCTCTAAATATTTATCAATTGGGGAAAGATTTATATTCTTACAGATTTGATTCAGTTCTCTATTTATTTTAGAAACAAGCCCTTTATTAGAGACATTGGCTGTAGTTATTCCCTCAACTTTCTGTTTTCCATCTATTCTTGGTTGCATTGGTTTTGCTTATGCAAATATTTTTAATTTAATGCAATCAAAGTTATCCATTTTGAATTTCATAATGTTCATGATTTCTTGTTTGGTAATAAATTCCTTACTTCTCCAAAGATTTATTATCATAAGCTATCCCTTGCTCTCCTAATTTACTGATGCTATCACACTATGTCAAAATCATGTACCTGTTTTGACAACAGATTGGTATATGGTGTAAGATGCTGATCTATGCCAATTTATGCCACATGATTTTCAAGTTTTCCCAGTCTATTTTGTTACATAATAAATTCTTATCCGAGAAGCTGGAGTGTTTGGGTTTATCAAATTGATTACAATAGTCATTGACTACTATGTCTTGTGTACTTAATCTACTCTACTGATCCACTACCCTATTTCTTAGCAAGTAACAAATATTTTTGATGATTGCTGATTTAAAAAAATAAATAGTTTTAGATCTGGTGCAGTTAGGCCACCTTCTCTTGCATTTCTTTTCATTAATTCCCTTCATATTCTGGTCCTTGTTTCTTCCAGAATCTAGATGAATTCTGTTACTTTTTTTTCCCTCTATAAAAAATGTTTTTGTATTATATTTGGTATACTGAATTTACTAATTAGTCAATTAATTTAGGTAAAATTTTCATTTTTATTATATTAGACTATCAATGAGAACCTGAAATTTTCCAGTTATTTAGGTCTGACTTTATGTATGTGAAAAATGTTTTGCAATTGTGGCCATATAGTTCCTGGGTTTGTCTTGGTAAGCAGATATCCAAGTATTTTATGTTGTGTACAGCTATTTTTAATGAAATATCTTTCCATCTCTTTCTACTATATTCTACTAATATAGAGAAATGCCTGATTTGTATGAGTATATTTTATAACCTGCAACTTTGCCAAAGTTGTTGATTATTTCAAGTAGTTTTTTAAGTGATCCTCTAGGATTCTTTAAGTATATGATCATACCACTTGCAAAGTATAATAAATTCATTTCTTCATTGCCTATTCTAATTTCTTCAAATTATTTTTCTATCCCTTGCTAAAGCTAACATTTCTAGTACAATATTGAACAAGAGAGGTGATAATGAATATCCTTAATTCACCCCTGGTCTCATTGGAAATGTTTCTAGCTTATCTTCATTTCATATAATGCAGGTTGATGGTTTTACATAGATGCTACTTATTCTGTAAGGAAAATTTTATTTATTCCTATACTCTCTACTATTTTAATGACAATGGGTGCTGTATTTTGTCAAAAGCTTTTCCTGCATCTATTTAGATAATCTTATGATTTCTCTTAATTTTGTTATTGATGATAATTTCTTAAAAGGTGCTGTCCAAGTCTTCTTTTTGGTGATAGCTTTCAGGTAGTTCAATGATTCTGACATTGTATCTGATGGATCTATTTACCAAATCAGTTGCATTTTCAATGATGTATTTTCTATACTTTAATATTTTTTCATACTTTTGAAATTTTGATTTAGTCTTGGTGTCTCATAGAGTCATTAACTTCCACTCACCAAATTTTAACTTTTAAGGAGTTATTTTTCTTAGTTGGCTTGAGTACTTCCTTTTCCATTTGTCTAATTGCACTCTTTGTTTGTTTATTTTTAATCCCCAGTTACATGCAAACAATGTTTAACATTCACTTTAAAAACTCTGAGTTTCAGATTAACTCCTTTTCTCCTTTTTCACCCAACTCCCCACTGAGAAGGCAAGCAGTTGAATATAGGTTTTACTGTATAGTCATGCAAAACATATCCATAATATTCATGTTTTGTAAGAAAACACAGACAGATCTACAAATGCAGGTCTCCAGAGAATCATAAAAAGGTAAACAGAGAGGAAAAAACAAAAACAAAAACTTGCTACTTAAATAGGGCAAACTGTTTACCTCCCTATAAGGGAAGATGATACCTGTTAATCTTGAGAACTGTGCAGCTATTATGATAAAAGGGATATATGTAGAGGGAACCGGCATAAAGTAAATGATGTCATGTCAAAAATATGATTTAAGTATGAGAAGGGATTGTAATAGGAGGTGTGAAAAGGGGGAAGCAGAAAATGGCAAATTATATCACAAGAAGAAGTACAAAACTATAGTAGAGGGAAGGAGGGGAGGGAGATGAGCATTGTTTGAGAGGTACTCTCATCTGATTTGTTCAAAGGAGGGAACAATAATCTTAAGTAGATAATCCTAACTAGTTCTATAGGTAGTAGGAGGGGAAGGGGGAAGAAAGGGGAGGGTGGCTAAAAGGGAGGAAAGAAGCAATAAGAGTAAAGGGGAGTAAAAGGGAGGGGGGCTAAAAGAAGGAGTGGAAGGCTGCAGGAGGAGGGGGAGAAAAGTGAATACTATTGAGGAGGGGAAGGGAGACGGGAGAGCTAAAAGCACAAATGGTGGGAAAGAGGTTGGAGGGAAATACACAGATTGTAATCATAACTGTGAATGTGAATGGAATGAACTCTCCCATAAAACGGAGACGGATAGCAGAATGGATTAAAAGCCATAATCCAACAATATGCTGCTTACAAGAAACACATTTGAAACAGGGGGATACACATAGGATAAAGGTCAAAGGATGGAGCAGAATATATTGTGCTTCAGCTCATGTAAGAAAGGCAGGAGTAGCAATCCTAATCTCAGACAAAGCAAAAGCAGAAATAGATCTAATCAAAAGGGATAAGGATGGAAACTATATCCTGCTAAAAGGCACCATAGACAATGAAGAAATATCATTACTAAACATGTATGCTCCAAGTGGTATAGCATCCAGATTCTTAGAGAAGAGGTTGGGGGAGTTGAAGGAAGAAACTGACAGCAGAACTATACTAGTGGGGGACCTCAAACTCCCCCTCTCTGAACTCAATAAATCCAACCTCAAAATAAACAAGAAAGAGGTTAAGGAGGTAAATAAAACTCTGGATAAGATAGATATGATAGATCTTTGGAGAAAATTAAATGGGAATAGAAAGGAATATACCTTTTTCTCAGCGGTACATGGAACATTTACAAAAATTGACCATGTACTAGGACATAAAAATCTCACAATCCAGTGCAGAAAGGTAGAGATAATCAATGCATCCTTTTCAGATCATAATGTATTAAAAATTACATGTAATAAAAGGCCATGGAAAGAGAAACCAAAAATCAATTGGAAACTAAATAATCTATTTCTAAAGAAGGGTTGGGTTAAAGAAGAAATCATAGAAACAATCAACAATTTCATTCAAGAGAATGACAATAGTGAGATAACATACCAAAGCTTATGGGATATTGCAAAAGCAGTTATTAGGGGAAGTTTTGTATCTTTGAATGCTTACATAAATAAAATAGAGAAAGAGGAGATCAATGACTTAGGCTTGCAGTTGAGAAAGCTAGAAAAAGAACAAATTGAAAATCCCCAAGTAAATACCAAATTAGAAATACTGAAAACCAAAGGAGAGATTAATAAAATTGAAATTAAGAAAACTATTGAATTAATAAATAAAACCAATAGTTGGTTTTATGAAAAAACTAATAAAATTGATAAACTTTTGGTCAATCTGATTAAAAAAAAGAAAGAAGAAAACCAAATTACTAATATTAAAAATGAAAGGGGTGAACTCACCTCCAATGAGGAGGAAATTAAAACAATAATTAGAAACTACTTTGCCCAACTTTATGCCCACAAATTCGATAATCTAAACGAGATGGATGAATATTTTAAAAAATACAAATTGCCCAGATTAACAGAAGAGGAAGTTGAATACTTAAACAACCCCATCTCAGAAAAAGAAATTGAACAAGCCATCAATGAACTCCCTAGGAAAAAATTTCCAGGGCCAGATGGATTCACAAGTGAATTCTATCAAACATTTAAAGAACAGTTAATTCCAATACTACATACACTATTTTTGAAAATTGGGGAAGAAGGAGTCCTCCCAAATTCTTTCTATGATACAAATATGGTTTTGATACCCAAACCAGGAAGAGACAAAACTGAGAAAGAAAATTATAGACCAATTTCCCTAATGAATATAGATCCAAAAATTTTAAATAAGATTTTAGCAAAACGAATACAGCATCTTATCACAAGATTAATACATTATGATCAGGTAGGATTCATACCAGGACTACAGGGCTGGTTCAATAATAGGAAAACTATTGGCATTATCTATCACATCAACAACAAAGCTAACAAAAACCACATGATTATCTCAATAGATGCAGAAAAAGCTTTTGACAAAATACAACACCCATTCCTACTAAAAACACTGGAGAACGTAGGAATAAAGGGAACTTTCCATAAAATAATAAGCAGTATCTATCTAAACCCTTCAGTAAGCATTATATGTAATGGGGATAAGCTAGATGCATTCCCAATAAGATCAGGGGTGAAACAAGGTTGTCCATTATCACCACTATTATTCAATATGGTACTAGAAATGTTAGCTGTAGCAATTAGACAAGATAAAGATATTCAAGGAATAAGAATAGCCAAAGAAGAAACTAAGTTATCACTCTTTGCAGACGATATGATGATTTACCTAGAGAATCCCAGAGATTCAAGTAAAAAATTACTTGAATTAATAAACAACTTTGGCAAAGTTGCAGGTTACAAAATAAACCCACACAAATCTGCATTCCTATATATTAGCAACAAAGTCCAACAGCAAGAGATAGAAAGAAAAATTCCATTTTAAGCTAGGGTAGACAGTATAAAATACTTAGGAGTCTACCTGCCAAAACAAACCCAGGGATTATATGAACACAATTACAAGACACTTTTTGCACAAATAAAGTCAGATTTAAGTAAGTGGAAAAACATTAGTTGCTCATGGGTAGGCCGTGCTAATATAATAAAAATGACAATTCTACCTAAATTAATATACTTATTTAGTGCCATACCAATTAAACTATCAGAAAATTACTTTCTAGAGCTGGATAAAATAATATCAAAATTCATTTGGAAAAACAAAAGGTACAGAATATCAAAGGGACTAATGAAAAGAAATGCTTGGGAAGGTGGCCTAGCGCTACCAGACCTCAAACTCTACTATAACGCAGCAATTATCAAAACCACTTGGTATTGGGTAAGAAACAGAGAGGTAGACAAGTGGAATAGACTTGGCACTCAAGATGCAATAGGCAAGGAATATAGCAACCTTCTGTTTGATAAACCCAAGGACCCCAGCTTCTGGGATAAGAACTCATTGTTTGACAAAAATTGCTGGGAAAACTGGATAACAGTGTGGCGGAAATTAGGCATAGACCCATACCTGACACCGTACATAAGAATAAAGTCCAAATGGGTACATGATTTAGGTATAAAGGTTGATACCATGAATAAACTGGAGAAGCAAGGAATAGTGTATTTATCAGATCTATGGAGAAGGGAAGAATTCTTTACTAAAGGAGAGATAGAAAGCATTATGAAATGCAAAATGGATAACTTTGATTACATTAAACTGAGAAGTTTTTGCAAAACCAAACCCAATGCATCCAAAATCCGGAGGGATGTAGTAAATTGGGAAAGAATTTTTACAGCTAAGCTCGGGGATAAAGGCCTCATTTCTAGAATTTATAGAGAACTGACCCAAATGTATAATCATACAAGTCATTCCCCAATTGACAAATGGTCAAAGGATATGAACAGGCAATTTTCAGAGGAAGAAATTAAAGCTATCTATAATCATATGAAAAAATGCTCTAAATCACTATTGATTAGAGAGATGCAAATCAAAACAACTCTGAGGTACCACATCACACCTATAAGATTGGCAAACATGACAGAACAAGAAAATGATAAATGCTGGAGATGATGTGGGAGAGTTGGAACACTAATTCATTGTTGGTGGAGCTGTGAGCGCATCCAACCATTCTGCAGAGCAATTTAGAACTATGCCCAAAGGGCTACAAAAATGTGCATACCCTTTGACCCAGCAATATCGCTACTAGGACTATATGCCCAAGAGATCATAAAAACGGGAAAGGGTCCCACATGTACAAAAATATTTATAGCAGCGCTTTATGTAGTTGCCAAAAACTGGAAGTCAAGGGGATGTCCATCAATTGGGGAATGGCTGAATAAATTATGGTATATGAATGTAATGGAGTACTATTGTGCCATAAGAAATGATGAACAAGAAGACTTCAGAGAGGCCTGGAAGGACTTATATGACCTGATGCTGAGTGAAAGGAGCAGAACCAGGAGAACTTTGTGAACAGCAATGACCACAGTGTGTGAGAGTTTTTTCTGGTAGACTTGGAATTTTGTAATAACGCAAAAACTTCTTATAAAAAAAAAAAATCCCAAAGGTGGTTCTCAAGGCAAAATGCCTTCCACACTCAGAGAAAGAAATATGGAAGTCACTCACATATTGTAGCAGATCATGTTTATGTATGTGTATGTGTTTGTGTATCATGTTCTGATTTGTTACATGATTTCTTTCATTTATTTTAGTCTGACTACATAGCATGACTATAGTGAAAATATACTCAATAGGAAAGTATATGTAGAATCTATACAGAATTGTATGCAGTCGTGGGGAGGGAGGGGGGTAGTGGGGGGTAGGTGGGGGGTTAAAATCTCAATTGTATGGCAGTGATTGTTAAACATTAAAAAAAAAAAAGAAAACACAGACAAAAAAATAAAGTACTTCAATTTGCATTCAGAAACCATCAGTTCTTTCTCAGGTGAAGGATAACATTTTCGTCCTAAGTCCTTGAGTATTGTCTTGGATCATTTTATTGCTGAGAATAGCTAAGTCATTCATAGCTGGTCATATTATAATAACCTTGTTACTTTGTACTTAGTACATTTCACTTTAGATCAGCTTTAGTAAGTCTTTCCAAGTTTTTCTGAGCATATTGCTCATCATTTAATATTGCACGATAGTATTCCATCATAATCACATGTCACAACTTGTTCAGCCAATCTTCAATTAATGGGCATCCCCTTGCTTTCTTGCTTTCTAATTCTTTGCTCCCCAAATCAATTGCTATCTATCTTTTGCACTTATGAGATCTTTTCTTTTACGCTTTTTAATTCTTTTGAGATAAAGACTTAGTAGTATCATTGCTAAGTCAAATGGTATGCATGATTTAGAGCCCTCTGCGAATAGTTACAAATTGCTCTAGAGAATTGTTGAATCAGTTCTTTAATATAACAACAAAGCATTACTGTCTCATTTTTCCCACATTCCATTCAAAGGTTTTCAATAACTTTTTCCATCCTATTAGTCAACTTTGTAAGTATAAGACAATACCTCTGAACTGTTTCAATTTTCATTTCTCCTATCAATAGAACTGTTAGAGTATTTCATATGGCTATAGATAGTTTTTATTATTCCATCTGAAACCTGATTCTATCGTTTTCACTATTTATCAATTGAGGAATGGCTCTTATTTTTATAAATTTGACTCAGTTCTGTGCATTTGAGAAATGAGGTCTTTATCAGAGAAAGGGGTTTCAAAACTTTTTTCTGCATATTTTTTTTTGATAGAGTTAGGCAAAGTAATTGAGGTTAAATGACTTCTCCAAAGCCAGACAGTTAGTAAGTGTCAAGTGTCTGGGGCTGGATTTGAACTCAGATCCTCCTAATTTCAGGGCCAGTCCTTGATTCACTGCATCACCCACCTGCTCCTATATTTACTTTTGCTAACTGTATTTCCCTCTATCTTCTCCCCCCCCCCTTTTATTCTATTCTCTTTCTCATTTCACCTTGTTCCTCTTTAAAAGTGTTTTGTTTCTGACCACCTCCTCCAACAATTTGCCTTCCCTTCTATCATCTTCCCCTCCTCTTATCACTGTCCCCTTCTACTTTTCTGTAGGGTAAGGTATATTTCTATACTCTGTTGACTGTGTATGCCATTCTCTCTTTGACAAATTTTGAAGACAATAGAGTTCACCCTTTGCTACCTCTCCCCACTTTTCCTCTGTTTTAAAAACTTTTTCTTGCTTCTTTTGTGTGAGTTAATTTACCTCATTCTACCTCCCCCTTTCTCCTTCTCCTGGTACATTTTTCTCTTACCCCTTCATTTTGTTTTTTAGCTATAATCACTTCATTTTCAGTTCATACCTATACCTTCTGTCTGTACATGCTCCTTCTAACTACCCTAATAATGAGAAAGGTCTTGTGAGTTCCAAATGTTTGTAAAAAGTTTAGCCTTATTAATTTCCTTATGTTTTCTCTTTTCTATTTCCCTTTTTATGCTTTTCTTGAGTTTTGTATTTTAAAACTAAAACTTTCTATTTAGCTCTGGTATTTTTCAAGAATGCTTGAAAGTCTTTTTTATCTCATTGAATGTTCATTTTTTCACTTGAAGGATTCCACTCAATTTTTCTGGTTAGGTGATTCTTGGTTTTAATCCTTGCTCCTCTACCGTCTTGAACATTGCATTTCAAGCCCTTGGATCCTTTAATATAGAAGCTGCTAACTCTTGTCTTTTTCTATTTATGACCCTCAATATTTGGATTGTTTCTTTCTGGTTATTTGAAATATTTTCTTCTTGACCTTCTTGGAACTCTGGAATTGGGCTCTAATATTCCTGGCAGCTTTCACTTTAGAATCTCTTCCAGAACATGATCAGCAGATTCTTTCAATTTTTATTTACCCTCTTGTTCTAGAATATCAGTACAGTTTTCCTTGGTGATTTCTTTACAATTTCTTGATAGGCTACTTTTTTAATCATGGATTTCATGTAGTCCAGTAATCTTAAAAATTATTTCTCTTAAATCTGTTTTTCAAGTCAGTTTTTTTTTTGCTTTTGTTTTTGTTTTTTTTTCCAGTGAGGTATTTCATATTGTCTTCTATGTTTTTATTCTTTGGATTTTGTTTTATTTTTTCTTGAGTTCTCATAAATTCATTGGATTTCATTTCCTCCATTCCGGTTTTTAAGGAATCATTTTCTTCAGTAAGCCTTTAGCGCTTCTTTTCCATTTGGCCAATTCTGTTGTTGAGATATTCTTCTCACTGGCTTTTTGGACCTCTTTTATCATTTGGCTCATTTTAAAAAGTACTATTTTCTTCAGTATTTTTGTGTGTTTTCTTTACCAAACTGTTGACTTGTTTTTTCATTATTTTCTTGCAATACTCTCATTTCTCTTCCCAATTTTTCCTCTACCTCTGTTACTTGATTTTCCAAATTCTTTGCTCCTAGGGTAGAAGAGGCACTGTCTCAGGTTTTTTATGCCACTGACTGTTTCCTGACACTGGCTGTTTCCTTGGGACTACACTGATGCTTCCCTGAGGCCCATGAGGGACCCTTACTTCTGTTGCTGTACACAGAGAGGTAGGCTGGTTGGGGTGACTGGTGTTATTGGAGGCTGTAGGTGTCTGCCAGTTTATTTGTTACTAAGCCTGGTTCGCAGTACTAGTGTATGGTATGTCCTGAGGCAAGTGGAGTGTTTCTGTTTTTCCCTGTGACTACACTGAACTCATGGTGGTGTGGCTGCTTTTGGTTGCCTTTTTGCCTGGGGCTTTGCTGAAGCAAGTGGTGGTTCTCTGAGCTAGAGTCTGCTCTTTCCCCTGGCTATACTGAGACATGTGAGGAGTCCTGGTGTTGGCATTTGCCTGCCCTATCACACTGCATCTCAGAATCTCTCTTTGGTTTGCTAAGGTGGAGCTTGATGCTGACTTGCTTGACTGCTTCATGTCCTGGACTGAGCTCTCCTTTTATATGATTGATTCACACCTTTCCTCCTTATATTCCATGTTTCTTGGACTGAAAGATTGATTCACCCTTTCTTTTGACTGGTTCTGCTATTTCTGGATTTGTTTTGAGGTGTTATTTTATGGTTACTTGGAGGAGAATGCTAGAGAGTTGCCGCAATTTACTGCTCATTCTGCTATCTTGACTCCTAGAAGTCCTGCTTTCTAACTTTAAAAATAAATCTCACTGTGTCATAAAAATATTTTCTCAAAGAATAAAACAGACATAATTCTTATAGCTATATGCATGTTAACTGTTTTCACTGTTCTCCTAAAAATGCTTCAAAGATTAAAAAAAAAACAATCTTTAAGTTATGAGATATGATTGGAGGATATTTCATAATGAATTTTAGCACATTCTCTCTGGGTCATTGTTTAACTTCCTGATTAGTTTAAATAAAGCACTACTATCACATGTTCAAGGTAGTTTGGGGTGTATTCCCAAAACTATATACTCCTGATTTTCCACAAGTATCTTCAGCTTTATAGACAGTATATGACACAATTATTGCCCAAATCAAAAATACTTACTAAAATCACATAATGAGAATAAAATCTAAAAATAATCTCTTCTACAAGCCGGACAGACACTTTGCTCAAAATGCATGAATTGTCAATGGAAACCATTGGCATGTACCTATGGTACACTAGCAAAGAGTCATATACCTAAGAAATAAGCATGAAAAAAATATCTTTTTGAAAAACTGGACCCTGATGTTCATTCTATTCTCTGTGTCCAAATGTTGTCCTTCACTGGAATTACCTTTTCTTATATTCATAAATACCATAAAATTAATAACTTCTAATTATTTTCATTATCTAATCCCTCCTGTTAATTATGGTCTGCACCACCACATCTGGGTTGGGCACTGGCAATTTATGTTCAGTTGATACCTTGGCCTTTCCTGATAATATTGTTTCTTCAGCTCACTTCAGTGAGTGTAATCTTATCGTTTACAAAGACAAAATAAAAATGCCAGAGCCATGATAGCCTGCTTAGAAATCATAGTGTTAGGGTTTAGAAAATAAAAGGATATTGAAAGGTAAAACAGATGGAATGTTACCTGATAAATCTTCAGTGAACTGGACGAGAGTAGAAAGACTATATTCTAAAGGTATGCTGTGATTTTAAAGAAATGAAATGTAAAACAGAAGTTTTTGGGAGCCAGCTCCTATATCCAAATGTTGAATGCAAAATGTAAGCAGGTATACCTTGGAGATGGGCTAATCAGTGCTTGGTTTATTATTTTGTTAATTATCTAGATTTAAGAAATGATGGAGAAAGTTATGATGCGGAATTAACTTTAAAGTTTGTTGCTTGAGGAGGTGGAGCCAAGACAGAAGAGTAGAAAAAGGGACCTGGCTGAGTTTACAATTTCAGGAGATTAGAAAGAGATTACAAGGACATTAGAGGAAAATATCACAAGGATCATACACTATGACTAGGTGGGATGCATACAAAGAAGATAGGGCTGATTTAATATTAAGAAAACTCTCAGCATAATTGACCATATTCATAACAAAATAGAAATCATATGATTATCTCAACAGTAGTACAAAAACACTTTTGAAAGAATTAAACTACCATTCTGATTAAAAACACTAAATGGCAAAGGGATAAAGGGCATAAAAGAATGAAGGAGTTGTCCTTAAAATGATAAGTAACTATCTAAAACCATCAGCAATTACTTTCTATAAAGGGGACAGTATAGAAATCTTCTGAATAAAATTAGGGATGAAGTAAGGGTGTCCATTATCACCACTATTATTCAATGTTGTACTAGAAATGTTAGCTACAGTAATAAGGGAAGAGAAAAGTAAATAGAAGGAATTTAAAACAGACAATGAGGAAACATAATTATAACTCTTTGCATATGATATGATGGTATACTTGAAAAATCCTAGAGAATAAACTAAAAGCTAGTTCAAATAATTAACAACTTCAGCAAAGTTGCAGGATACAAAATAAACCTACGTCAACCATCATCATTTCTACATATCACCAACTAAGTCCAGTATTAAGAAACAGAAAGAGATATTCCATTCAAAATAATTGTAGATAAAAAATATAAAATACCTGGGAGTCTACTTAGCAAGAAAAAAAGCAGAAATTATATGAATACATTAACAAAACACTTTCCACACAAATTCAGATCTAAACAATTAAAAAGAAATTGCTCATCAGTAGGCTGATACAATCAAATACAAATGACAACTCCATTTAAATCAATTTACTTATTCAGTGACATACCAGCCAAACATCAAAAATATTTTATAAAGCTAGAGAAAGAATAACAAAATGCTTCTGGAAGAAAAAAAAAGATCAGGAATATCATAGGAATTAATGAAAAAAATGTGGAGGAATGTGGCCTACATGTATCAGATATCAAACTTTATTATAAGGAAATAATTATCAAAACGTTCTGGTAAGGGCTAATAAATAAAATTAGGTACATAATACTCAATAATAAAAGACTATGGTAATCCAGTGTATAATGAACACAAAGAATCAAGCTTTGGGTACAAGAACTCACTATTTCACAAAGCAATATTGGGGAAACTGGAAAACAGTATAGCCTAAATTAAGCAGAGATCAACATCTTAACACCACATACCAAGATAAGAACAAAATTAATACATGATTTAAATATAGAGGTGTTTACAATCAATTTGGAGAGCAAGGAATAGTTTAGCAATCAAAGCTATGGAGAATGGGAGGATTTGAGTACACAAGAAATAGGGAACTTTACAAACTCTAAAATGAATATTTTGAATTATGTTAAATTTTGAAATTTTTGCACAAACAGAAGCAAAACAACCAAGAATAGAAAGAAAGCAGAAATCTTGGTAAGATAATTTTACAGAAAGTGTCTGTTAAAGTCTCATTTCTCAAATGTATAAATAATGGAGTCAAATTTATAAGAATATATTATTTCCCAATTCATAAATTGTCAAAGAATATGAATATACAGTCTTTAGAAGAAGAAATCAAAGCTATCTATAGTCACATGAAAAAATACTCTAAATCACTATTGATTAGAGAAATGCAAATTGAAGCATAACTGTTCGATCACCTTGCACCTCTAAGACTGACAGATATGACTGAAAGGTAAGTGGTAAATATTTGAAGGGTTGTGCAAAAATTGAAACAGTGTTGGTGAAATTGTGAAAGGGTCCAACTATTCTCTATTACAGTTTGGAACTATGTTCAAAGGGATATAAAAGTATACATACCCTTTGACACAGAATTGTCATTACTATATATGTGTGTGTATATGTATATATAGATATAGATATAGATACATACATACACATGTGTGTGTTGTGTGTATTAACTGCCTTCGTTGTGACAAAGAATTGGAAATTGAGGGGATATCCATCAACTGGGGAATGGCTGAACAAATTAGGATCCATTATAGTAATAAAATAGTTTGTGTTATAAGAGATGAGGAATAGGACAATTCCTGAAAAGCCAGAAAAGACTTACATGAAATGATGCAAAAATGAAGTGAGTAGGACCAGGAAAACATTGAACACAGTCACATCAATATTATGCAATGATCAGCTCTGGATGACTTAGATATTCTCAGAAATATACTATCCTGTCAATATTGATGACAGCTCCCTGTCACCAACATTATTTAATATTGTATTGGAAATTCTAGCAATAGCAGTAAGAGAAGAAAAAGAAATGGAATGAATCAGAATAGAGAATGAAGCAATAAAACTTTTTGCTGACAATATGATGATGTACTTGGAAGATCCAAAAAACTCAACCAAAATCTTAGTTAAAACAATGAGTAATTTAGCAAACTAGCAGGATATAAAGTAAATCCACAAAAAATGATTAACATTCCTGTATGTCACTAACACAACTCTGTAAGAAGAGATAGTAAAAAAAATCCCATCAAAAACACTGAAAATTATCAAATACTTTTGAACAGACCTGCCAAAACAAACCCAGGAACTACATAAAATTATTTTTAAATTATACAAACAAAATCAGATTTTATTAATTGAAGAAGTGTTAATTGTTCATGGGTAAGCAGTGACAGTATAAGAAAAGTGATAATTTTACACAAACTAATTTATATGTTTACCATTATGCCCATTAAATTGCATTTTTTTACTGACAGAAAAAAATAAGAAAAACATTCAAGTGGAAAAAGGAAATGTCAAGAATGCTAAGGAAATAATTTAAAAAAGTAAAGGAAGGGGCTTATCAGTATCATATCTTGAACTATAATACAGAGTAATAAGTATTAGATCTATTTGCTACTGACTAAGAAATAGAAAGGTAGATGAATGGAATGAGGTAGACAGAATTGGTACTAGCAAAATAACAATAAAACTTTTTATTTGACAAGTGTAAACACTTAAGATTTTGAGATAAAAACTCATTATGTGTTGAAAAAAATTGGGAAAACTGGAACTCATTTTGTCAGAAACTGGAAATCAACAAGTATCTTAGAACAATTACCAAGATAAGTAAAAATGGATACATGACCAGGATACAAAGAGATTTTACAAGAAAAGTAAAAGAACATGGAGCACATTACTTTTTAGACTTATAGATAAGTGAACCTTTTATTAATAAACACTAGAAAGAGAGCAAAGTTAAGTGTAAAATGTGTCACTTTGAGTACATAGAATTCAAAAAATTTTATATAAATAAAATAAATGCAACCAAGATCAAAAAGCAGAAAATTAGGGAAAAATTATAGAGTCTGTCAGAGAATGGTTGAGTATCTAAAATATATAAAGAACTTTACCAAAGCAATAAGAATATAAATTTCCCAGTTGATAAATGGTCAAAGGATATAAACTAGAAATTTTCTGCAGAAGAAATCAAAACAATTTATAGTTATATGAAAAAATGCTCCAAATCATTATTGTTTAGAGAAATTCAAATTAACACACTCCTGAGACATCATTTTAAATCTACCAGAATGGCTAAAATGATTGAAGGGGAAAGTGACAAATGGTGGAGAGGATGTGGAAAAATTGGGACAATAATTGCTTGTTGGTTAGATTATAAATTTATCCAACCATTTTGGAGAGCAATCTGGGATTATGTTCAAAGATTTATTAAACAACCTCTAGCCTTTTCCCCAGCAGTACCACTACTTTATCTCTGAAAATTCTTATGGAAAAGGAAAAGAACCTCTACTTAAAACAACCCTCTTTGTGTTGACAGAGAATTGGAAACTGTATGGATTTCCATTAATAGGGTAATGGCTGAACAAGGTGTAGTATATGATTGTAAGGGGATATTAATGTGCTATAACAAATGATGAGCTAAATTATTTTAGAAAAAAAATGGACTTGCATGAAAGAATGAAGAGCAAAATGAGCAACACCAAAAGAACACTGTATAAGACCATGCCAATATTGTTTTAAGAATGACTTTAAGTGAATCAGTTATTTTGACTATTATAAAATCCCTAATTTACTATAAAGTATATATGAAGAAAGATGCTATCTTTATCTAGAGAAAGAATTGTAAATGGAAATATAGATAGAATATATACTCACACATATGTATTTATGTATGTAGAATATATATTCTACACATACTTTCACTTGCAGTTCTTTCTGTGTCTGCATATGTATATATCTTTAAGATACAAATATATATATATATATATATATATATATATATATATATATATATATATATATATATATATATATATATATATATATATATATATATTCCATAAATACTTCCATGTACAGTTCTCTGGATGTACATATACACACATATAAGTACTCTTTCTAGGATATATATGCATATGTGTATATATAACACACACACCTACTTGTTTCTAATGTTAACCTTGTCTAGGGTAGGGGAGAGAAAAAATTCAATTTACATGATAATTTTGTATGTTTGAAAGAAAGGGCAAGTTGTACATAGTAGATTTACAGTTTCATGCACAATCATCTTTTTCATTATTCTATGCTATGGAAATGCTTGTTTTATTCTATAAATTAAAAATAAAATTTAAATGACGAGGAAATTGAAAAAAAGAAAAGAATTAAAAAGGAAAAAGAAATACTATGGCTTGCCAGTATAATTCTCAATGGATTTGATGAAGTTAATTCCATTCTGATAATCCTGATTCTTAGAACCGTCTGCTTATGAACTTTAACATTATTTGGTTGCCATATTTAAGTACGTTTATTTTTTTCATAATTTTTATTTTTAGTTTTAAATTTCTCCTTCTCTTTCTCCCCATCCTCATCTTATTGGGAAGGCAGGATATATAGTGTATATTAAACACATAAAGTCATACAATGCAAATTTCCATATTATTAATGTGTTTAAGTGTGTTTGTTCAAATTCTATTAACCCATCATCAGTGCTAAGTTCATATATTGTTATTTATCTCATGGTGAAGAAGAATTCATAGTGACTTACAGTCACACTGTTCTTAATTTCTGTAACAACTTGTATTTTCAAAATTATACTAAATCTCATTTAAGCAACAAGCATTTGTTAAGCACCTACTATATTCTGCCTGATGCTATATACTGTCTAATGTGTTAACCACTTAGGATATAAACAAAAAATAATAAATCAAACTTTCAAAGAGTTCATGTCCTAAGTTTAAAGTTGCAGTCTATAGCCATGGGGGAAGATTAATGCCAAATGAACTTATTATTGAAAGCTGCTTTAGCTAAGTCTGTACATAGATACATTTAACTGTACCATCCAAATTAATACCTATTTTCATTTATTCAATAAATTTAGGAATGCCTTATAATTACTGTGTCAGATAAATTAATAGATATGTTTTGAGTAAGGAGGCAATCACGTGTCTTTTGAGACTATAAATGGGTAAGAGTATTTCATGAGTGATAATATGAATTATTACGCCTTCAAAGTAGCAAAGCATTTTTGTAGCTTAAGGGATATGACCTGATGATCTGCATCTGTTCAACATATTATAGCAATTAAAGCTGTACCAACTGTTAATCATAATTAGCATATTTATTAGCAGTTCCCATTTAGAAGCATACATCTGAATGGGCTATGTGATTTAAAATTAGTCTCCTTAGGTAAAAAATGATCTCTCCAGATCAAACTGAAGGTCTATTTAACTAAAAAAAAACTTGAATTGCTAATAAACATTTGGAAAATTTGGGAAGGCATAAAGTGTAAAATGAAACAGTCATTGTATGAATTGTGTTTCTTTTTTCTCTGGGTATTTAAATACAAGGACTCTCTGAGGTAATTCCTGTCATTATCTTCATTTTAAAGTTAAATAAACTAAAGCAGATAGAGGGTAACTGATTTATCTAGGGTGTAATATTTATTAAGTACAAGAAGCTAAATTTGAACTAGTCTTCCTAATTCCAGGTCTAGTTTTCTACCTACTGGACTAACTGATACCTCATGTACAAAATAACATGTCCAAAATAAATAGATAAATTGATTATCACACAGTAGTATGTAACATAAAATGTTGTGTTCTCAAATACAATACATCACAACACACATCTTTTACTTGACACCAAACATAAAATTCTTCTTGTGTGTTACTTTAAAAAAAAGTTAGGAAAAGAAGGAATGTCTAAAAGACTAGGCCTAAACAGTTTGGGGAAAAGCCAAACAAAACCATATTGCAGAGTTAAAGTGTTAAATATGACATCATCACAAAACAGTGGGTAAAGAGATGTTTAAAGAAAGAAATTTCGAAACTAAATTTTAAGAGATAGCATGAGAAACAGTGTGCTACAGCGGGATAGACACCTTTCAAAAGGAAAAACAGGGATCTCTGCTAATTTCCTCCAAAATTTGCCCAGATAGCTATTGCTCTGAGAAAAAAATTCAGGCTTTAGTTGAATTCTCTTTGCAATCATCAAATCTAATCTTAATACTTATATGAAAATTATATGAGTATAGAACACTCTATAAGTATTCATCTGCGTTTATACTGATCCTATTGTTTTTTCATTCAACATATACACAACAAGTGGCATAGCATCCAAAATCTTAGAGGAGAATTTAAGTTAGTAACAGGAAGAAATAGCAGAAGTATATTAAAGGGGAATTCATTCACCCCCTCTCCAAACTAGGTAGATATAACCATAAAATAGGCAAAAATGAAACTAAGGAGATGAATGGAATCTTAAAAAGTCTGATATGATAGACTTCTGGAGAAAATTGAATGGGAACAGAAAGGAATAAACTTTGTCTCAGAAGTAAATGGTACCCACGCAAAATTTCAACATGTACTAGGGCATGAAAACCTCACAGTTCAATGAAGAAGTGTCAAAAGATTAAATGCATCATATGTGCAATAAAGCACCATGAAAAGATAAACTAAAATTACGTGGAAACTAAATAATCTAATCCTGAAGAATGAGCATCAAACAACAGATTATAGAAACAATCAATAACTTTATTAAAGAAAGAAATGATAAAGAGACAACATATCAAAATTTATGGGATGTGGATGAAGCAGTTCATAGGGGAAATTATATATCTCCAATTAAATATCAAATTAAAAATCCTGATAATCAAAGGAAAGAGCAATAAAATTGAAATTAAGAAAACAATTGAATTAACAAACAAAATTAAGAGCTTTATTTTTAAGAAAAAAGACCAATAAAATAAATAATGTTTGGATAATTTGATTTAAAAAAGAACAAACCAAATACCAGTATTATAAATGAAAAAGGTGATTTCAGTGAAGAGGGATTAAAAGAAATAATTAGGAGCTATTTTGCCCAAGTGTATGCCAATAAATCTGACAATGGAGGAATATTTACAAAAAATTATAAATTGCCCAGATTAACAGAAGAGGAGATAAAATATTTGAATAGTCCCATTTCAGAAAACAAAAAGAAATATAAAAAGCCATCAATGAGCTGCCTATGAAAAAATCTCCTGGGTCAGATGGATTTAAAAGTGAATTCAACATTACATATTTGGAAAAATAGGTGAAGAAAGAGTCCTATCAAATTATTTTAATGAAACAAAGTAAGGCAGATACCCAAACCAGGAACAGTCAAAACAAAGAAAGAAAATTATAGACCAATTTTCCTAATGAATATTCATGCAAAAATTTAAATGAAACATTAGGAAAGAGATTACAGTAATTTATCACAGTGATAATGCACAATGACTAGATGGGATTTATACATGCAATTCAGGGCTGGTTCAATTTTATGAAAACTATCAGCATAATTGAACATATCAATAACAAAATAACAGAAATAATATGATTTTCTGAAGAGATGCAGAAAAAAAGTTTTTGATAAAATGCAGCACATATAACTATTAAAATACTTAGAGCATAGGAATAAATAGAGTTTTCTTTCTTTTTCTTTTCTTTTTTTTTGTTTTAGATTTGGGTACTAAAAGCTAAATACATAATACAAAAGAGAAAATATATAATTAAATGTTCATACAAATATAAAATAAGAAAAGTCTTGAGCACAGCACAATGTGAGAGAGGATTCACAAAATGTAGCAATGTTTCAATTTCAAGAAGACCTATATATTAAATACTATATGTTGTGTTGAAAGCTGTTCATCTTTGCTTCTTTGTACATTTAAATTTCTTTTCCGTTGTACACTGTTTACTTTACTCTTTTCCTCCCTTCCTCTAATTTTCCCTAGCTTCAGGCTACAATTAAGTGCAGATGTATTTATATATAGTTATAAACATACATGTATATTATATACATAGGTATATATACACATACATACATACATACATATATGTAAGCATATACTTCCTGTAAGAAATTATATTCCTAATATTTGTTTTTATGTTTGTCTGTATCTCTTATTTCCTATGCCTCCTGACTCCTCTACTTTATTCAGCTTCCTACTTTGCCCTCCTATTATTTAACATACCCCAGCCCGCAACAATCCCTTCCTTATGTTCCCATTCCCATTTACTACTTCTGCTTATTACCTCACCTTCCTCTCTAGAAATCCCTCCCTAAACCTCCCATTCTCATTCTAAATATCCATGTATATTCCTCTTTAACCTATTACTTCACCCTCCCTGGTAAAGATCCATACCTTATCCTCTCCACCTTCTCTATCCCATTGGCATTTTATTGTTTGGAAGATTTTCATACTCTTCTAGATGTATATGTTTTATCCTCTCTGGAATGTGTTCCCCATAAATTACCCATAAGCTTCCATAACTAACAGCCCTCCTACCCCATTTAATTCTTCTATATTTATTCTTCCTCTCTTACCTTGCTTCAATAGGGTAATTACTCTTTTTTGCTGCTCCTGAAGGGTTTTATATTTTGAATTCATATCATGCTCAGGTATACCCCTATCTTTTTTACAAACTACCCAATTACGAATAACAATTTAGACATATGTTTTACATTTTACATATATAAAAGGTAAATAATCTGTCATTACTGAGTACTTTGTAATTAGTCTTTGAAAGGTACCTTATGTATCTCTTGGCTCTTGCATGTCAAATCTTAAATTAAGTTCAGTTGTTTTTTTTTAAATTCCTGAAAGATTGACAATTCATTAATTATCCATTTTTTTTTTTATTATTATTCAGGACTATGGTTAGCTTTGCTGGGTATGATATTTTCAACCAGAACTCCAGTTCTTTGATATCCAGCATTCCAAGGCATGAGGTGTTTTAGTTTTGCTACTGCTAGGTCTTGGATGATTCTAATTGTAGCACTGCCTTGTGTAAAATGCATTTTTTTCTTATTCCTTGTAATATTTTATCCTTGAGCTGGGGTTTCAGAACTTGACCATAATATTACCCTAGGTTTTCCTTGTGGGACCTCTTTCAGGTAGTGATTGTTAGACTTTCTCCATTTCTCCTTTATCCTCTTGTACTAGTGCTTCAGAACATTTTTCTTTAATTATTTCTTGCATTGTAGTATCAAGATCATTTTTTTTTTATAATAGCTTTCAGGTAGTCAGATATTTTTATGTTTCCTCTTGTTGATCTCTTCTCCAGATCAACTGCTTTTTTTAATGAGATTTTGCACATTCTTTTCTGTCTTTTTTTTAATTCTTTATATTTTCTTTTAACATTTCTTTCTCTCTTCTAACTTTCCCTTTCCCAGTTCTGATTTTCAAAGAGTCATTTTCTTCCTTACTGTTCTTATCTTCTTTTCTAATTGGTTAATGTTCTTTTCATAATCTTATTTTTCTTGGATTATTCTTATTTTTAAAATTTTTCCTCAGTGTCTATCATTTGATTTTTTGAAAGTGTTTTTAAGTTCTTCTATGAATTCTTTTCCCACAGATGACTATTGGGCATTACACTTTCGGGGTAGAAGAGGATTGCTTTCCTGCACTATCCTCCTCTGAACATGAATTCTAGTCTTCTCTATTCCCACAGTTACTTTCTATGCTTGGATTCTTCCTCCTTTTCCTGTTTTTTTTTTTTTGTTTATTTGTTTGTTCATTTTTTTGACAATTGCTAAATTTTTGTAATCACTTCTAGTCCTGAGGTGTGTGATTGGTGCTTCTGGATTCAGATCTTTGCTCAGTTTTCCTCTCTGCTTTTGAATCCACTCTAAGACCTGAGTTCCTACACCATTGCTTCTGTAACCACTAGGAGTGAATCCTTCTTGTCCTGCCATTGGTCACATCTCCACAGTACACTTGGATCTGGCATTTCTTGTCAATAGAGGTTAGCTATATCTTCTCTGACTCAGATATCCATCTCCCCTCACTACTGTGGAGGTGTTTACTCTTCATAGGGACCAAAGCTCATGCTGGGATTTTTATAAAAATGATAATTATACCTAGATTAATTTGCTTCCATATCAGTCAAACTATTAAATATCTAGTTAGAGTTTTAAAAAAAATAGAATTCATTTGGAAGAGAAAAGGTCCAGAATACCAAGGGAATGAATGACAAGAAATGCAAGGGAAGGTGGCTTAGCCATACCAGGCCTTAAATTGTATTATAATGTAGAAGTCATCAAAACTACTTGGTACTGGCTAAGAAATAGAGAAACAGATGAGTGGAATAGATTAGGTACATAGGACACAGTAGTCAATGAGTACAGTAATCTACATTTTGATGAATTCAAAGACTCCAGCTTCTGGGAAAAGAGCACACTGTTTTAGAGAAAAACGTTGAGAAAACTGGAAAACAGTATGGCAGAAGCTAGGCATAGACCAACATCTTACTCCATATACCAAGATAAAGTCAAAATGGGCACATGATTTATAAAGACCGATACTATAAGCAAAATTAGGAGAGCAAAGAATAGTTTTCCTGTCAGATATATGGAGACTGGAAAAAATTACGATGGAACAAAAGACAGAACATTATGGCATGCATAATGGATAATTTTGATTGCATTAAGTTCAAAATGATTTTTTTTTTTTGTTTTACACACAGAAAAATTTGCGCAAAATTTTTATTTTACACAAACAAAGTCAATGCAACCAAGATTAGAAGGGAAGCAGAAACCTGGGAGACAATTTTTACACCTAGGCTCTATTTACAAATATATAGAGAACTGAATCAGATTTGTAAGAATACAATTCCCTAATTGATAAATGGTCAAAAGATATGAACAGGCAGTTTTCAGAGGAAGAAGTTAAACCTAATTATGGTCATTTGAAAACGGTCATTTTAAATCACTATAGAATAGAGAAATACAAATCAAAACAACTCTGAGGTACCACTTCACACCTATCAGATTAGCTAGCATGACATAACAGTAAAAGTTATAAATATTGGAGATGTGGAAAAATTGGAACACTAATGCAATATTTTTGAAATTGTGAACTGATCCAACCATTCTGGAGAGCAATTTGAAACTGGGTTCAAAGCAGTAGAAAATTGTGCATACCCTTTTATACATAAATACTACTATTTAGTTTGTATCCCAAAGAGATCATTAAAAGGGAAAAAGATCCATATACAAAAATATATTAGCAACATTTTTCTGTCTTTGCAAAGATTTGGAAATTGAAGGGATACCCTTCAGTTGCAGAACTGCTGAACAAGTTGTGCTGTATAAATTTAATGGAAAATTCTTGTGCTACAAGAAATGATGAGCCAGTGGGCTTCAGAAAAAGCTGAGAAGACTTGCATTACCTAATTTCAAGTGAAGTGAGCAGAATCAGGAGAACACCGTACATAATAACAGCAACATTGTATGACCGACATTTTTAGACTCAGCTCTTCTGAGCAATTCAATGATCTAAGACAGTTACAAAAGACTCATGATGGAAAATGTAATGCACATTCGGAAAAAGATCTGTGGAGTCCTAAAGCAAATTAAAGCATATTATTTTCTCTTTCTTTACTTGTTTTTTTTTTCTTTCTCATGTTTTTCCCTTTTGTTCTGATTCTTCTTTAACAACATGGTTAATGTGAAAATATGTTACATATAATCATACACATATGTCTTATATCAGATTGCATGTCATTTTGAGGGAGGAGGAGTTGTGGAAGCAGGAAAAATTTACAACTCAAAGTTTTATAAAAACAAACGTCAAAAACTAAAAATATATTTTTTTAAAAGAAAATAGTAAGAATAATTAAGTTATTATTCTTCTGGAATAATCTGTCTTCGGGAGGGAGTTCACAGTCATGGCTGAGACTGAAAAAGTCATGGACAGCAAAGGGTAAAAGTACATCTTTTTCCAGAGATTGAGTTAATTGTTAATTTTGGGGGGGAGAGAGAGAAAGAGAGAGAGAGAGAGAGAGAGAGAGAGAGAGAGAGAGAGAGAGAGAGAGAGAACTAGAAAAAACAGAGTTTAGTTTTTATCATGTGGACAAAATAATCTGTGGGGACTATATCCTGAAGAAAACTTTTGGAAGGCTCTATGGCTTCATTCCCTACAGAGAACTCAACAGTTGATGCTGATGATAAAAGAAGACTTGACTTTTATTGTTTTTATAGTTGAAATATTTCAAGTTCTTATTATAAGCTATTATGCTACTAATAAATTGTAAATCCAGTTAGACTGTTAGTTTAAATCTATGAAACGAGGGAAATTGGTCTTAGAAGAAAGATGAACAAAAATGCATAATAAAATGTGTTGGGACTGGAAGCTCAATTCCGTGTGGACAGTCTCGGGCAGGTAAAAGTGGGACCTCTAAATCTTAGAGTCTTACGAGGCCCTCCATGAACAGCGGGGGTTCAAGAAGGTCAGACTGAGCTAGCTCGGCTAGCTCGGGTATTTCCACCTCTCCCCTGGAGATACCTGATGGGTGGAGTCTCCCTGCCCTCGAGGTCGTCCCGGGTTGGAGCACACCTAGTTACCTAACAGCACGGTATTGAGATGCAAACTGTGTGGCTGAAGATTAAGTAGGATTGAGGAAGCCAGAAAGCTCTCTCTTAGCACGTGTGGAGCCAAAGAGGATAGTAAGGCTCCGCTTCTTTTCTTTCCTCTCTCCCCTCCCCCTCTCTCCCCGCTTGTACTTCTACTTCCAATCCCTTAAGCTTAGCCTCCTTAGGAAATCTCCCCCTCTTCCTCCTAAGGAAGACCCCCCTGCATTTGTAACCCAGACCCTGAAATAAAGCTCAACCCCTGTTTGACTCTGGAACGTCCTTTCTCTCATACGTTTATCCGGTTTGGCCAACCGAAGACCTGGGACAGGTAAGAAAGACTCGGGTAGCCCAATACAGGCCTCTAGGCTTGGCAGTTGGCGCCCCAACAGGGATTGGGAGCGTAGATAATCCTGGGTGCTTTTGGGGTACACCCGGAAGGGGCTGTGAAAGAAGTGAGTCCTGAATCCTAGATTCGGAAGGAGAGAAAGTGGAGAGAAGCTTCCCAAACCCCTGGGAAAAGGGCAGGGATGAGGAATCAATTGCCAGTAATAAAGCCAGAGGAACAGGAGGTCTGGGCTGAGACACTTCACAGGGAAGGCAGGGAGGCGGGGGTCACAATAGAGTTAAACGACCTCTGAGAATTTTGTAAGGAAGGGCCGAAGAGGCCAGGGAGGGATTGGAATAAGAGTGGAAGCGGAGAGAGGGGAGGGGAGGACCCAGGCAAGCAGAAAGTTAAGCGGAAAGTTAAGGAGCATAAAGAAAAAATAGACTCGGAGCTCCATCTAGCGGATGGAAAAGGCAAGGCAGGGGAGAATACGCCGTGCCTTCCCTCCGCGCCTCCTTATAACCTGCTCCATTGGTCAGACAGTTCAGGGCCACAGTCCAGTTTGGAAAAAGGAATAAGAAAGGCTATAGAGAATGGAGAAGATGTAGGGACATTTCCTGTGTTAGAAACAGCGGACCCCAGTGTCCCCGGTGGGGTTCAGAGGAGCCACATACCTATAGAGTGGAAGAGAGTGGCGACTCTTAAAGAGGCTTGTACCAAGCACAGCCCTAATTCACCCTTTGTCATAGCCATGCTTGAAACTCTCAGTGGTCAGTTCGTTCTGACTCCTAATGACTGGAAGAGCTTAGCTAGAGCCTGCCTTACCCCTGGGCAGAATGTGATTTGGGTATCAGAATTTTCTCAGAGGCTAAAGAGCACTACCAGTGGGCTAGGGGCTCAGGCCCCCCAGGCTTATCAGCAATTTACAGGAACAGGGCAGTTTGAGGCTACAGGAAATCAATTACAGTACTTGGCCGCCGATTATGTCTTGATTGCCGGAATGGCTATGAGCCGCCTCGGGATGAGGTTATCAAATTTTTAGTAAGGGCCATTGCTGCTACACTGGAGTCCCCACCCTTGAATTGGAAGTCAGACACCCCGATTTGGGTGGAGCAATGGCCTCTGACTTCAGAAAAACTCCAGGCATTACAAACACTGGTTAAGGAGCAATTAGCACCCTGGAATGCTCCTGTGTTTGTTATAAAGAAAAAATCTGGGAAAGTCAGGTTCCTTACAGATGTTAATGAAGCATTTGTAAGCACCTGGCAGCAGCTATACCTAAGTAAAGAGCCAGTATGCATTCTTATCAATCTTAACCTTGAAGGCGATCCTCGCTAAACAAAGAAGGGGAAAAGGTCGCCTAATACAATCAGAGCTAAGATCAAGAGGCCTAATACAATCAGAGCTAAGATCAAGAGGCCTAATACAATCAGAGCTTGATACAGCTGTCTCAAAAAACTCACATAATACTCCAGCTATGAGACATTTTAAGATACTAATAGGGGGTCGAGGGTATGTTTGTGTCTCCACAGGAAAAGGGAATGCGTGGATTCCCATTAGAAGGGTCCGTAAGTGGGAACCGAGGTCGGAGACGGGGGAGACGCAGGAGGCAGAGACCCTGGAGAGCCCGGAGACCCTGGAGAAGGATCATACACCACCTGAGCCTGCTGCTGACAGCTTTAACCTTGCTGCCCAGAGAGGAGGCAGCACTCATCACAAACCCAGGACACTTGGGGGGGAAGGGGTGACCAACTTTTCACCTGAATACCACAGGCTTGGCCATTCAGGCTTGGCCGTTGAGATCCATTTGCATGACTGAGGGAGTGGTGATGTAAGGCGCCTACACCAGCTGCTCCTCTTAAAATATGCTTTGGGATTAGTTGATTGCACTTCCCCTGTTGTAACTCAGCCATTTAGTTTCATCTTTGTTTTATTTGATGCCTCCCTTTGTCAGTTGTGCTAGCTGCAGATTTCTGTGTGAATGAAGTCTTGTTGTAAGGTACTCATATGCTAAAGGCCTTCCTAATCCACTCAGCCTCCAGCCACTGTTTGCTCTAGAGCCAGGTGCGCTCCACGCATAACAAAGAAGGGGATATGTTGGGACTGGAAGCTCAATTCCGTGTGGACAGTCTCGGGCAGGTAAAAGTGGGACCTCTAAATCTTAGAGTCTTACGAGGCCCTCCATGAACAGCGGGGGTTCGAGAAGGTCAGACTGAGCTAGCTCGGCTAGCTCGGGTATTTCCGACTCTCCCCCGGAGATACCTGATGGGTGGAGTCTCCCTGCCCTCGAGGTCGTCCCGGATTGGAGCACACCTAGTTACCTAACAGCATGGTATTGAGATGCAAACTGTGTGGCTGAAGATTAAGTAGGATTGAGGAAGCCAGAAAGCTCTCTCTTAGCACGTGTGGAGCCAAAGAGAAAAGTAGGGCTCCGCTTCTTTTCTTTCCTCTCTCCCCTCCCCCTCTCTCCCCGCTTGTACTTCTACTTCCAATCCCTTAAGCTTAGCCTCCTTAGGAGATCTCCCCCTCTTCCTCCTAAGGAGGATCCCCCTGCATTTGTAACCCAGACCCTGAAATAAAGCTCAACCCCTGTTTGACTCTGGAACAACCTTTCTCTCATACGTTTATCTGGTTTGGCCAACTGAAGACCTGGGACAGGTAAAAAAGACTCGGGTAGCCCAATACAGGACTCTAGGCTTGGCAAAAATGGGCTTTTTGGTGGAGGTTAAAAGACAGCTGATTAAATTAGAGAATGCATAAATCATTCTTTTTTTAAAATTTATTTATTTAACTTTTAACATTCATTTTCATAAAATTTTAGGTTCCAAATTTTCTCCCCATTTCTCCCCTCCCCCCACCCCAAAACTCCGAGCATTTTAATTGCCCCTATTACCGATCTACCCTCTCTTATAACATCCCTCCCTTCCCTTGTCCTCATCTTCTCTTTTGTCCTGTAGGGCCAGATAACTTTCTATACCCCATTACCTATATTTCTTATTTGCTAGTAGTAAGTACAATACTCGACAGTTGTTCCTAAAACTTTGACTTCTAACTTCTTTTCATCCCTCCCTCCCCACCCATTCCCTTTAGGAAGCAAGCAATTCAATACAGGCCATATCTGTGTAGTTTTGCAAATGACTTCCATAATAATTGTGTTGTGTAAGACTAACTATATTTCCCTCCATCCTATCCTGCCCCCCATTGCTTCTGTTCTCTCTTTGGATCCTGTCCCTGCCAAGAGTGTTGATTTCAAATTTCTCCCTCCTGCCACTGCCCTCTTTTCCATCATCTCCCCCACCCTCCTTATCCCCTTCTCCCCCACTTTCCAGTATTGTAAGATGGGTTTTCATACCAAAATGAGTGTGCATTTTATTCCTTCCTTTAGTCGAATGTGATGAGAGTAAGTTTTTTGTTTTTCTCTCACCTCCCCTCTTTTTCCCTCCACTGAAAAGTCTTTTGCTTGCCTCTTTTATGAGAGATAATTTGCCCCATTCCATTTCTCCCCCCAATATATGTTTCTTTCACCCCTTAATTTCATTTATTTCAGATATGATCTCATCCTATTCAATTCACTCTGCCCTGTGTGTGTGTGTGTGTGTGTGTGTGTGTGTGTGTGTGTGTGTGTGTGGAATCCCATCAACTACCCAGTTACTGAAAAGTTTTGAAAGAGATACAAATATTGTCTTTCCATGTACAAATGTAAACAGTTCAACTTTAGTAAGGCCCTTATGACTTCTCTTTGCTGTTTACCTTTTCATGCTTCTCTTCCTTCTTGTGTTTGAAGGTCAAATTTTCTTTTCAGCTCTGTTCTTTTCATCAAGAATGCTTGAAAGTCCTCTATTTCATTGAAAGACCATTTTCCTCTGAAGTATTATATTCAGTTTTGCTGGGTAGGTAATTCTTGGTTTTAGTCCTACTTCTTTTGACTTCTGGAATATAACATTACATGCCCTTCTATCCTTTATTGTAGAAGCTGCTAGATCTTGTGTTATCTGATTGTATTTCCACAATACTTGAATTGTTTTTTTCTAGCTGCTTGCAGTATTTTCTCCTTGACCATAGAACTCTGGAATTTGATCACAATGTTCCTAGGAGTTTCTCTTTTTGGATCTCTTTCTGGTGGTGATTGGTGGATTCTTTCAATATTTATTTTGCCCTCTGATTCTAGAATATCAGGGCAGTTTTCCTTGATAATTTCATGAAAGATGATGTCTCAGCTCTTTTTTAGATCATGGCTTTCAGGTAGTCCCATAACTTTTAAATTGTCTCTCCTGGATCTATTTTCCAGGTCAATTGTTTTTCCGATGAGATATTTCACATTATCTTCCATTTTTTCATTCTTTTGGCTTTGTTTTGTGATTTCTTGGACATTATTCTCTATGTGTTCCATTCTAATTTTTAAAGAACTATTTTCTTCAGTGAGCTTTTGGACCTCCTTTTCTATTTGGTTAATTCTGCTTTTTAAAGCATTCTTCTCCTCATTGGCTTTTTGAACCTCTTTTGCCAATTGAGTTAACCTCTTTTTCAAGGTGTTATTGTCTTCAGCATTTTTTTGGGTCTCCTTTAGCAAGGTGTTGACCTGCTTTTCAAGCTTTTCTTGCATCTCTCTCATTTCTCTTCCCAGTTTTTCCTCCACCTCTCTAACTTGATTTTCAAAATCCTTTTTGAGCTCTTCCATGTCCTGAGCTCACTGAATATTTATTTTGGATGTTTGAGATACAGAAACCTTGACTTATATGTCTTTCCCTGATGGTAAGCATTGTTCTTCCTCATCTGTAAGGATGGGAGGAGATATCTGTTCACCAAGAAAGTAACCTTCTATAGTCTTATTTTTTTCCCCTTTTTGGGCATTTTCCCAACCAGTTACTTGACTTTTGCGTCCTTTGTCAAGAGTAGGGTATACTCTGGGAATCTGTGAGATCTCAGTTCCTCGAAGGTGGCACAATCAAGCGTGTACTGGTCTTGACTCAGAGAGGGATTTTTATGCCCAGAATTTTATCAGTTATCTCTCCACAGCCACCTGGCCTCCAGTTCCCAAGTCAGCACTGAGGGTTGATTTTCAGATAAGCTGGATGGGCAGGGCCACCATTCAATTTGAGACAAAGACCAGCTTGGCCAGGCCCTCCACCCAGGGCTGAGGTAAGACTCAGCTCTTCAATGCCCAGGGTTTTCTATGTTCCAACAATGGAGCTTCCGTACAGGTTGCTGTGCAGGCTCTGTGGCCACTGCCTGCTGCTGGAGCTATGGGAAGGCACTTCTCCCTTCCTGGCCGGCTGATAAAACCCCATCACTGACCTTTGGTGCCTGTGGGCTGAGGGATCTGAAGAGCCTCTACTGATACTGGAGATTCTGCTCCCGAGGTTTCCTCCTCCCAGAGTCTCATCACACAGTGCTGCTTGGCCAAGTCTGGGCTGGGCTCCACGTTGGGCTCCCTGCTTGGCTCCATGCTTGGCTCTGCGTCTGGTGCAACTGATGTTTCTGTGGGCCTTTCAGGTCACTGTGGGCTGGAAATCTCCTCCACTCTGTTCTCCACTTCTGCTGCTCCAAAATATGTTGAGAGTCCCTCTCTACAGGTATTTTATGGGCTGAGGGGAGGACCCTGTGTAAGTGTGTCTTTCTAGTCCACCATCTTGTCTTGGCCCCTCATAACGCATTTTTTATTGAAGAAATATCAGAATGTATAACTTGATCTCTTTATAGTTAAAATCAAACAATGCTCAGAGATAGTAGACAGTATCCTTCTCTGAATCATTAGCTTTATGAAAGAAGCTTGTAGACAAGCATCCCAAGGATTTCCTGGATATTTTTGGGTAGAGTGTCACCATCTTTGTCATAAAGCCATCCAGGATTGCCTAAGCATAGGTGAACAAGTAGTTTGGGTTTCCTGTAACATTCACCTTTGTCATCTTCAGAGAAGGAAGGCTATTGGAAAACCAAAAATTTATGCATGTTGTTCAAACTTGTAGCTAATTGTTTTGTGTTGATATGGCCTTTGTTATTAATATGTTTTCAAAATCTCAATTTAATTTTTATATCATCCTTGAAATTACTATTTCAAAATCACTTTCCATTTAAATTACAAGATATCAAGCTTTTCAATGCAACCCACCTATATTTACTAAGTTACTATGTATATAGACAGAATGTTTCCATAATGAAAAATAATGAGGAAAAATCACATTAGTTCCATTTATAAAATATTTTTTTCTCAGTGTTGAAGTGAATTGCCATTGAACAAAAATTTCATAGTATGCTATTTTACCATGGGGATTAATTTTTAAAAAATTCTTTCTTGTATCAAATAAGAAATATGTCAATAGGAATATGGTTTGTGATAATCGTATTATACCAAAAGTTGTCAGAAATTCTAAATTAAATCACTAAATTATGCAGAGTTCTGTGAATTGAAGGTATTGTTTAGTTCCAGTCAGAAGTGTGACACTTGTCTAGACTTAAAAGGGATCCACAAAAAAAAAAAATAAAGGGTCAATCAAAATCCACAAGATATAAGGCTTACTGTGCTTCTTTTTGGAAGAAATGACAAGCCATCTCATTTTGTTTTCTCCAAAAGATGATTTTGGTTATAGTTAAAGCCTTTTCAAATTCTTTAACAAGACGAATATTTTCATTTGAGTAATGATGTCAAGTATATGATTTGTAGGTTTTCCAAGAAACAATTATTGCTATAGTAACTACCAATTTACTTCCTAACATAATTAATATTTCTAAATCAAGTGCTGCATCTGTAATTTCATAAAAAATATTTGCATTTACAAGAGCTTTAGAAAACATCTTTTCACTACTGTGTTTAGCATTTATCCTAGAGAACACTGATGATTACATATTTGATTTTTACTACATCTGAACTTTCTCAAATAATTTCAAAATGATATCTACTAACTTATAGAATTCTCTTATAACAATTTTCCTTTCACTTCAAAATTCAAATGAGGGGGCAGGAAAAAAATCATTACCATAGCTATTTTAGGTTTGATTAAATGATTTAATGAGTGAGGTAGATCTGAATCAATCAGAAGACTTTCAATTAAGTCCTAAAAGACTTTCCAATTAGACTGACCTTTCATAAGAACTGTGTTCAAATACACTTTGCAAACTTGACCACACCCCAATGGTCATCTATAAATCATCAAGTGATGCAAGAAAAGAAGTATTTTCCAGAAATTAGAGCGTATGGATTTGTAGCAAATGCTTAAAGGCAGACTGTTTTGGAAGAAAAAGAGACACCTTGGCTTTTGCTAGGATAAAACTAAATACATCAAAGACCTTGTTTATAAAACCTTCTCTATGTAAGTAGTAATATTGTTTGACTCTTTTGAACCATTACCAGAATACTGAGATCCAGATAGATTGGAGAGTGTTCACCAGAATTAGACTTTTAGAGAAAATTAAAAGGTGAAATAACTTATGAGCAACGATAAAATTGAATTGGTATTGTTCATACAGAGAATAAAAAGAATATATATGTCTTGGTACTAGCACTGCATCATTTTGTAATGGAAACTTTATTTTAATTTGTCTTATACACTGATTCTTTTCATAAAACAGGAATAAAAACCAATTTATGTTAGCTGATTAACAAAAAAAAAAGCTAGACCAAAAATGTATCTAAATATTTATATTAATTTGAATTCATATCATCATGCCATACTGGCTATACAGCCACATTCTATGTAAGAAAGCTGAAATTTAACTTCGGCTATGTTATGGCTTTTTCATTCTGAGAATAAGTTTACCTTATCAGTGCCACAATCTCCCTAATATTTTAGTTGAGGAGGAAGTTACATTTATACAAGAACTTTCCTATATGTAGGCATGGGTATAGCCTGAGACAGAATTTTAAAAAGGTCTTACAAAAAGGTAGTATGGGAAACAATGTTGAAATATTGAATGATAATGATTAATGTATAAGGACTCAAAATTCCACAAAAATTCCTGGGAGAAAGGAAAGTAATATTTTAGAAACTATGTGTGGTATAATATCTTCAGTCATGTACTCAGATAAACTGCATAAAGGATGACATAATAAGCAAATAAAAATGAGCAAGACAGACATTAGCTGCCAGAAAAATGAATAGAAGAACAGGTCACAACCAAACAAGCCAGAAAGGACTGCAGAAGGTAAAGTAGTCAATTTTGAATATAGAAAATTTAAAAAAAAAGTATCATAAAAACAATGCACCTGAATATTTTTCTAACAATTTTAACTTATAAAGATCTCTTTTCCGGTACATGCACATATGCACACACAACTGGTTCAAGTTTCTAAAAAAACAAAGAACAATCCCTTTATTGATAAATGGCCATCTAGGTCCTCGAGTGTGGCCTTTTGAATACAAACTTCACAGAAGAAATCCCTTTAATAAAATAATTTGTTATGAAAAAACTTGGTGTATCAAAAGGCTACACTCAAAGAGCTACAAGGCCACATGTGAACTTGAGACCAAAGATTCCCCACCCCTGGGAAGTACTGATATATTTTGTATATGATTTAATATACTCATGTGTTCTATATTACTGAATCTTGAATAGTTACTGATACAAAGTTTAATGCTGAAATCTGAAATCTCCAGCTTGTTCTTATCAAGTAGTTCACACATAATGAGTCTACCTAGGGGGAGGGGGGTCACAGACTACTAGGACCCATTCTTTCTTCATGTCCTCCACCCAGTAACTAGGCTTAATTCTTAGCCTCTTGACTACTTATCTAACCCACCTGGGGCCTGATCTCCACCTCCTCAAAGAGTTGGGGGTGGGGCCTGGGCCAGAAGTGCCAGGAAAATGATAAATAAGCTGTGGGAGGAAAAAGAGCTTGGCATCTTCTTTACAGCTTCCTGGAGCTCCTGCTCTGCCCTGGTGAGGATGGGTATCCTCGGATTGTACTCCATGGTGAGCTGGATACCATGTTTATGTAGAGAACTCTGTGTTTGCTGTGCCAATGCTGCCCAGTGAAAATAACTCCACAGTAACTAGCCTGATTTATGCATTCTCTTTGCTTATGGCTGTATCCTGTGTGATACTGATGCCAGGAATGGAAGGACAGTTAAATACGATCACTGGCTTTTGTGATAGTGGGACAGGACTTGTGCCTTGTAATGTGTTGGTAGGACACCAAGCTGTATATACTGTTTGTGCTTTGGCACAGCCATGTTTTTCACTTTGTTCTCCTTACTGATTATCAAAGTTAAGATCAGAAGTGATCCCAGAGCTGCAGTACACAATGGATTCTAGGTTCTTAAATTAAATTCTAAATTCTTAAATACAGTCATGCTGTATCCCAGAAGCATCCTTTACTTCTGTGTACTTTTATGTGGGCATGGTAGGGGTCTTTCACTTCATCCTCATCCAGTTGGCTTTACTTATTGACTTTGCTGCTCATGGAATAAATCATAGTTTGAAAAAAAGTATAAGAAGGGAACTGAAGATGTTGGTATGCAGCTTTGTTATCAGCTACAGAAATGGATTATCTTCTATTGTTAGTTCCTAAAGTCCTATTCTCTGTCTATTACACTTACCCAGATGCTTGCTTAGAAAATAAAACCTTCATCAGTGTCAACATGCTTCTGTACATTGGAGCATTTATAATGTCTATTCTAATGTCTATTCAAGATCCCATAAGAGTCAAGATCTGGTTTGTTGCAATCTTCATTAATTACTTTGAGGAATGAGACAGACAGTGCAATCCAAGTTTATTAAGCATAATTGACTGTAATATTACAACAAGCATTCCAAGGCAAGGGGGCTCTGCCCAGTATTGGGATGATAAGGGAATTGTGAGACTTAAGTTATCTGTGTGTTGTGTGCTTTATTCAAGCATCCAGTCATCTAACAACAGTGAGGTACATAAACTGACTTTGAACAGTGATGTATCAACAATGATAGAGGATGGTGTGGTGAGACATGAATTGCTTGATGATTGTGATGATGTTCACCAAGCAATAGACAACGAAAGGAATGGTGTGACAGTCACTTCTTTCATTTCATGCTGTTCCTGGTTTTACTTTGTCATGATGACCCTGAGTAACAATGGACTTCTGAGCCTTCTCATGAGATGACCAACAAATGGACTTCAGTCTGGGTGAAAATCTCTTCAAGCTGGATAGGCATTGTGCAACATGTTCGGAGACTAGTCTTTTCTGTAATTCTCACAAACGATATTTTTGACAGAAATCAAATTCTGGAATGACAGTTCTTTTGCTTCTTGCTCACGTGAAATTGACAGTAATCCAGATTTTGGTGTAAATATGTGAGTGCATTAACAAGGCAGACTACCTGGTATTAGTGAGCATGACATAGATTGTGCCACTTTCTATTTTACTTGATATATTCATGCCAAGATAACTGATTCATGTTGAATTTAATGGCAGTGAAATGTAGTCAGTATTGTGTGAGGAGAAAAAGTAGATATATGAGGAATAAAGGGGAAAAATGAAATAGAGTGAAAGCAAATATGTTTGTTAGAAATTTACATTTTAAAAGCATGGTGAAATTGAAGAAGTTATTTTCTCAACTTTACAAGCAAGTTGAGACTGCCTTCCAATAATACCTGATGGCTTACTTCATAAACACACACTAACAAGAAATTTACTGTTCTGGAAATTTTAAAGCATGTTACACAGGCATTTTTCTGGTAGCTGGTATATACCCAGTTTTTCCATGATTCCCAGAAATGTTATTTATCACCTACAGGAAATATTTTGGGTTACACAGTCTGGAAAATTTAATCACTAGTGCCAAAGTAAAAAAAAATTATTATTTCCCAAAGTTGGAAGATTTTTATAGGCAGGCACTATTTGACTACTTTTGTTAGTTACCCTTCTGTGGTGTCTAGCACAATACTGTAGAGTGAGCATTTGGTAGCAGATATGTCTTCCCCTCCATCCTGATGATATCCAATTATGAAAAGAAAAAAGTATATGTTCCATGTATATGGAACTTTTAATAACATTTCAAAGAGTGAATTTTGAATTTTACAATGAAGAATCTTGGCTTATAATGGATTTTGGAAGTCAGCTAGAGGCAAAAATAAAGTAGATTTTTGACCCAGGGAAGAAATTTTAGAGCTAGAATATTTGAGACTTTAGAGATGTGAGGTGACTTGTTTCAGGTTAGAATCAAGTCTCCTGACTCATTAGATGCATTTGGCATTGTGCCAAAGTGACATCAAAAATTTTTCTAGAAAATTTATTGTTCATATTATGTGCTGTACATGATCTATTATGGGTTACTCCATATAATTTTTGTGGCTGGTGCCTAACATTTCTATAGTTAATGGCAAAATTTTTTTGACTCAGAGCTAAAAAATTAACCCTGGGTTAAAGTTTGCTGTACAGTTTTAAAGACATTGTTAAATGTTTTTGTATTTGCTGCTATATAGTGGAAATATATGGACTTTATTTAAATTTATTTGTTGCGTTTTGAAGTAAGCACTCTGACTATGAACCTAGAAACATACTTAAGCACTTGTTTTTGTATGATGTATCTACTGTTCTTTATCTGCGTGACTTTAAATGTTACAAATGAGGGTAGAATATAATCTTATATTTTGAGTTTCTTTTGTTATTACGTATTCACACATTTAAGCAAAAACAAACAAAAAGGAAATGTTCATATTGTTCTTTTTGCGTTTAAATAGACCTATACTGCTTGCTTTTTATGAAAGCAAAATTTCCTACAACTTCAGGTAAGAATACCTGTGCCTTAAAACCACAAGCAATTGATACTCTTTTATGTTTCTCTAACTGAAACCATTTATATTGTTGTCCTTGTGGGTGAATTTGAAATTTCACATAGTTTACTCTGGGAGTTAGAAGGGTGTATGGGAGAATTTCAAGTACCCTTTGGGATAGTGGTACTCAGATGAAATTGCCTGAACTTCTGTGGGTATTATTTATTCTAAAGGAGACCACTAAAGAATGTCATTGTGCCTGTCTAGGAAAGGATAGTTGTTTAGTGTGTTCTGCATAGAAAAAGTCACTTTGCTTTGGTATTTCTCTTGTACAAAGGAGTATATTTTGTGCACATCTCAGTAGGACTGTCTGATGCATTGAAGGAATTATTGGAAGAGTTTCAGCTCAGTATAGTTTTCTCATTTGAAAAAGAGGCAATGCCAAGTTGGCCCCAAAGTCCCAGATCCTGACAGGGACAGCTCTATGTTACCTGAAAGCTCCCTGTGGACCATGTTTTTGTTTCAGATGGTAGAATTTTTTTCATCTTCCTTTGGTTGTTAGTTGAGAAATGCCTTATGAGGCTAAGAAAGTAGATATATTCAGTAAACTGTAAAATGCTTCCTATTTTCTTATCAGGAGAACATTGTGAAATTTTCCTTTTCTTTCTCTAAAACATTTTGTTTAGAGATAATTGATATTCAACTCTACATCTGGAAATTTACATGATAATAGTACAGTAGCTGTTTTGAGATTTAACTTGTTGTGTTCATCTCTCATTTTGGAAGAGGACCGTGACATCAGAAAAATGATTACATGACTTGCACTTGACTTTGTTTAGGGTGAGGAAGGGCTGTTCAAGATTAACAGCCTCACTTTCTCCTCCTGAGCCATCTGGATCCAGTGACAAGATATTCATCAGGATGATAAGAGATGGCCCAGGATGCAATGGGAGACCTTGGCTTTTCAGGCTTAGGCCTTCTTAGGTTCTCACTTAAAATGAGGTAATGCCCATTCAGTGAATAGGCCTCTTTAAAAAGTAGTCAGGGGGATGATCCCTTGTCTCCCATAAAACCTTAGACCCAGTACACTCTGAAGCCCATGGACTGAACAACAATGGCTCCCTACGCAACCTCTACTCAGTGGCTATTTTTGGACCCTCCTGGCTTAGAGTGAATGTCAATACTAACAACAAAAACCCAAGACTCCTGCCCTTCCCAGGGTGATTTATCTGTTTACTTTTCTTCCTTCCTTTTCTCTTTTCCTCTTTTCCTTCTTTCCTCTTTTCTTTCTTTCTTTCTCTTCCTTCCTTCCTTCCTTCCTTCCTTCCTTCCTTCCTTCCTTCCTTCCTTCCTTCCTTCCTTCCTTCCTTCCTTCCTTCCTTCCTTCTTTCTCTCTTTTTCTATCTCTCTTTCTTTCTTTCTCTTTTTCCTTTCTTTCCTTCCATAAAGCCTTAGACCTAGTACACTCTGAAGCCCATGGACCAAATAACGAGTCACTGACCAACCTCCACTCAATGGCTGTTTTTAGACTCTCCTGGCTTAAAGTGTGTTTCAGTAGTAACAATTTCTATTCCAAACAACAACTCTGTGGCTCCCGCCCCTCCCATCATGATTTATCTATTTATTTTGAGATTTAACTACATGGCTGAGGAAGGAAGTTTTAAAAAAATTGTTTATGCTTGCTCAGAAAATACAGAGAACTATCTTGAATTCAGAAACAGACAAGGGAAAAAATGTACACCTGTACATTTGAATCACAATATTGAAGATAGTAGAGGTTTTTTTTTTTTTTTTACAAAGGAACTTTACTCATATACATAATATGTAGATGTAAATATACTTATGTGCAATTGTGTATTTGTATAGATGTAACATAGACACACATACATGGATGTAAATTTCCAAAAATGTTTTCACAAACATAAAAACATTCCCTGAGATTGGAGAAATAATTCGCCTTCTCCTTATACCACTTCATTCTCTGGGGAGAGGAACGGGATTAAATTCACAGATGACGCTTGATCTCATGTTTGAAGCCAAAAACCCACATTGTCCCAGAACCAATTACTACATGCCTTGGTTTCTCAGGCTTCCTCATGCTGAAATGGCTGGCTGTACCACTTTACCAGCAATCCTAGCTGGGCTATTCCCATGCCTCAAACTACTGATCCTGTGGGTATCACTTCAGCCACCTGAAACTAAAGAAAAATAAAACACACCAAAAACAAACATCCACACTGCTTATAGACAGCAATGAAAGAGCAGGAGCAGAGGAAGGAGAGCTTTTCCTTTCTCACCAGTTCAGTTCATGATGTCCAGGCTGGATTGGGCATGATAGCTTGGAGCACAACCAAAAACATGATAGAAAGAGCAAGTAACTAGGTTATTCCTATGAGTTTTAAAGATACTGTTAACTAATCAATGGATGCTATCCTCACTGATACAGTTCTCTCTCCTACTGTAGATCATCACATGGTCTTCAACTTATAGTCTTCAAGATTCTCTTAGGGTTACCTGAGAATAAATGACTTGATCAGGATTTCGCAGTTGTATGTGTCAGAGGGAGAACTTGAATCCATTTCTTCCTAATTGTGAGACTAACACATCCATTTCACCTCATTGAATAGGCATCATAATTGGATCTTTCTATGGTGAGTAATATTTTGTTCAATATAAGATAATAGGTCCTAAACATCATATATATATATATATATATATATGTGCATACGTACATATGCATATATTTATATATATACACATATACATATATATATATATACATGCACATATATGTGTGTGTGTATTTGTGAAAGGGTATCAGCTGCTTTATAAGTGTGAAATTAGCCTTCAGTGCAAGTGTTCAAAAAGAAGCCAAATGAGCACTTGAAGGAATTTTGTGGAAGGGATTCATTTATTGGGGTGGAACAGAGGGAGATGCAATATACTTACAAAATTCATCATTCATTTGCATTGAGCACAGAAACAAAGTAAATAAATTCAAGTGAAATCAATAAGATTTGAGTTCAGAGTATAGAGGTTTCTTATGATGATGATTTTTGCATATGGAGTTATGAGGGATTTTAAGATTAGCAAAATTGAGTAAACAAATCAATCAAGTATCTACCTTGCAAAATAGCAGAAATTTCCTTCCTTCCTTCTATCCTTCTTTCCTTTCCTCCCTCCCTCTCTCTCTCCCCTCCTTCCCTCCCTCTCTCCCTTCCTTCCTTTCTTCTTTCCTTCCTTCCTTCCTTCCCAGCTTCCTTCCCTCTCTGCTTCCTTCCCTCCTTGCCTCCCTCCTTCCATCCCTCTATCTTTTTCTCCTTCCTTCCCTCTTCCCTCACTTTCTTCCTTCTCTTTTTCTTTCCTTCCTTCTCTCCTTCTCTCCTTCCCTCCCTCCTTCCTTCTCTCCTTCCCTCCCTCTTTCCTTCTTTCCTTCTTTCATTCCTCCCTCCTTCCCTTCCTTCCTTCCTTCCCTCCTTTCTTCCTTCTTTCCTTCCTTCCTTCATCCCTCCCTTCCTCTATCTTTACCTCCATTCTGTTTTCCATCCATTTTCTTCCTTCCTTTCTGTCGTTTTTCTTTTTCTTTCCTTCCTTTCTCTTTCTTTATTTGTGTGTTCCTTTCTTCCTTCTTTCTTTCTTACTTCTTTCCTTCCTTTCTTTCCTGCAAAAGCACCACATTTCCAAAAATAGCTTCCTTTGGAACGTTGGTGTTGATTTTAAATTAGTTTAATATAATTAACTAAATTAAGCGACTCAAGGTACCAGGAACACAGAAAAGTTAGAAGTAACTATATTATGCATTAGAGTTTTTACTGTAACCTTCACTGTTTGTCACTTAAGAACAACTTTAGTAGTCTATGAGAATGTTGTTTATGTGGTAAATATTAGGTGGCAGAGTTGATAGAGTGCTAAAGTTAGAGTCAGAAGGAACCAAATTCAAATCAAGAGTCAGGGCATCACAAACTTTGTGACTTATTCTGAGTCATTTAACCTTTATTTGCTTCAGTATCTGTAAAATGGGAATAAGAATTGCAATTCTCTTGAGAGAGAGAGAGACAGACAGAGAGAGAGAGAGAGAGAGAGAGAGAGAGAGAGAGAGAGAGAGAGAGAGAGAGAGAGAGAGAGAATAAATTACTTTGCAAAACATAAAGCACTTTAGTAGTTACCTAATATGAACAAGTAATTACCCAGAATAATATCTTATTTGCACTCAAAAGGTTTCACTTCAAATTCTAGTCTATTACTTACTTGCTATGTGACTACTGACAAGCAAGTCATTTAAATTTCTCTGACCCATTTTTATCAGTAAAAAGAAGTTATGTCTATATAAAAATATCTATATTTCTATATAATGCCTATACATAGTATATCACAAAACTGTCATGAGTAAAACAATGTTATTATATAAAGTACTAGAAATATAACAAATAGTAATAGTGGTTGTGTTATTAGTGATATTAGTAATAGCAGCAGTAGCAAACTTCAGGGTAACTTGAAAAGGGAAATGTATGTGATTTTTTTAAGGTCCTATTTTCTTTATACCTCTGTATCAGCTCCATATTAAGGATGCTTAAAGTAATTAGATAAGCAATGAGTCTTTTAGAAAAAGTAAAATGACTAAATTTACGTTTGACTTAAATGAGCCTTTTCTTTTCCTTCTTATATGATTTATTTTCTTCAAAATTCAGTATTCTCATCTCTCAAATTTGGAGGCAAAATCATATTACTTTTAAGGTTTTTTTTCCCAATTCTATGATTCTATGACCTCTAGGACAACCCTGGCTTTGTCATATTAAGTAAATATGGGACAACTGATAGGATAGAATTGGAGAATAACAACATCAGTAAGTCAGGAAATATTTGCAAAGGAAGTCCTCAGTAAACATATGCCTGAACTTGACAGATGCGAAGTCTCTGTGAAGGGACCAATTTAAAAAAAAAGTGATAAATCTAGCAAAGAACAAGCACAGAGCTGTGCATAAAATGTTGACCTATGTCAATAAAAAGATGAACTAGGGTTAAATATTCCATGGAGTTGCTCTGTGAAATGGAAAATATGATTTTGTAGCTATTGTTGTCTTTTGCCCATGGGAATTGATGACCCAAATTCTGTCTTGTACTATTAAATTTATCCTCTGTTCACATATGTGAAGAGCTCACATATGTGTCACGGTTTTTTTCAAATAAAATATGGTACTACAAAAACTGATGGTAATCAATATGTAGCACTGAATACATAATTAATTTTTCTGTCATTATTTTCCTTAAAAATTAGTCCCTTTTGCTAATTGTAGAAGCATGTAATCACTTTTTGCCTTAATTAAACCCTTATAAAAAGGTAAAACATTTAAAATGTATTTGAAGGAGATTGCTACTTATTCAGATTATTTCTTGATCCTTTTCTTACTGAAATATGTCCTGAAAACATAGCCTTTTCATCTGAGATTGTCTTACTTATTTGATTTATTTATCTCTGCAGCTCATGGAATGTTTCAATTTCAGAAAACTCAATACTTGGTTGAGTTACAGTTTGATCAGTCCTATTTTTATATACACACTTGTCTAAATTAGTACTGATCAGAGAATCATCTGTCAGAGGGCCTATAAAATACTTTTTGAGCACATCAATTTTGTGACTCTGTGGAATTCAGTATAGAGCCTCTCTGAAGACTGAAATTGTTCCACATGCTTCTCATAATTTTTGACCAAAAGATAAGGGATAGCATCTGTTTAACCAGAAGATATGCTTAAAGATAAACTAGAATGTTACAAAGATAATGAAGGACAAATCTTATATCACTAGATTTAAGTAATACTAATAAAAATTACCTGTATCTCTTGAAATATAAAAAATAAGAAACAATACACTTTTAAGAAAGAAAATATAGCACTGACAATATTTTACTTTTTTAGACTTAGTCCACTGACACTAAAGAACTGAAATTATTGATAAAAAGAGAAATTGACTTCTATGAACATATAGTTCCTTTAATTCATGTATAAGTATATGTGAGTGTGTATATGTGTGCATTTCTTTTTTTATCCATTGCAGTTATTTTAAGTTGTTGTGATCATCCAACTTTAGTATCAAACTCAAATAGAAAAGATTCCTGGATGTCATGTATTGACTTAAAAAATTATATTTTTATTAATTTAATTAAACATGTCTCAATTTTATTTTAATTAGTTCAGCAATACTCAGAAGTTTGAGGTGGAGATGAGAGTGATGACTATGGCCTGGTGAGTTTGACACTCCTAATCCAATCCACTTTTCTATTGTTACAGAAGAGTTATGAAGAGACATAATCTGAGATCATATGTGCACATCATCATAAGATGCATGCCAGGAGTGGAACCAGCTTCCTTTAATGATTGCAGTATATACGTTGATAGATATATAGTCTATTCTACTGACACACAGCTCCTTGAGAAGAACATGAAGCTAATTCTTCCATTTTCTTTCTTAACTTTCTGCAATCTGCCTTTCTACCTCATCAATCAACTAAAACTGACATCAAAGTTATCAACGTTCTCTTAATTCTCTTAACTGCCAAATTATTTTTTCTTTGTCTTCATACTTCCTGATCTTTTTGAACTCTTTAATTCTGTCAATCACACTCTTCTATTTGATACTGTCTTAGAATTTTTTTGTACTATTCTTTCCTGCTTCTCTCATTCATCAGTGATGTGATCACAAAGTAGTTGTGTCCTTAAAGGTTCTGTCCTAGATGTGTTTGCTCTCTTTCTCTCTCTCTCCTCCCCACTCTGTTTCTCTCTCTCTGCCTCTTTTTTATTCTTTCTTTTATATCACTCTGTGATCTCTTCATTTCTAATGAATTGAATTATCATCCATGTGATAGTAATTATCCAATCTTTTTATATATTCCATACCACTCTCATAACTTCCAGCCTCAAATCTCCAAAAATCTATTATGCACCTCAAACTAGATCTCCTGTGGATACCAGAAATGCACTATATTAGTACCTAAAGTCACTATATCCTTCTTCCAGTACTACCATCTTCTTCACTTCACTGTTATTATTGAAAATATTACCATATT
This sequence comes from Notamacropus eugenii, assembly GCF_028372415.1. Lineage (NCBI taxonomy): Eukaryota > Metazoa > Chordata > Mammalia > Diprotodontia > Macropodidae > Notamacropus > Notamacropus eugenii. Next base: position 253,523,243 of record NC_092877.1, on the reverse strand, counting down.
CCCAGTCATCAAGGCTCCCAATTTACATGCAATCCTTGCTTTTTCATTCTCTCTCAAACCCCTACATCTGATAATTTGCCAAGTTCTCTCCCTTCTAGGTTTATAATATCTTTTACATGGCTCTTTCTTTCCTCTAATAACCCAATGAGTGCAATACAGAACCTCAGATCTTTATGTTTGGAATATTGATATAGTCTTGAGGTTATTGTCACCTGTCTAGTCTACCCTACAGTCAGGTATCAAACAAGTTTTTCTCAAGTACAGGTCTGATGATGTTACTTCCTCCAAAACCCCATTCATCAAAATCTTGTGGTTCCCTAATCATTGGTACCCATTTGCTTACAGCAGATCTGCCTCTATCCCCCATTAGACTGTGAACTTCTTGGGAGCAAGGATTTCTTTTTTTCTGCCTTTATTTGTACCCTAGTGCTTAGCAAAATTCCTGGTATGTAGCAAGTCTTTAATGAATGACTATTAATTTGGCTTCACTTTTCCTGACATCCTGCCCTGAGCATCTGCAGTTGTAAATGGACTTCCTATTCATTTAAAATGTAATATTTCTTTAAAATGCTTTATTGGTGACTTTTATATTTACATGACAGCCTTTTCTCCCCTTTACACTTATGTAGTATACTTTCCATTATAATATAGAAAAAACACGCAAAATAAAATAATGATGTGTTTATCAATAAATTCTCATAACACGCTCCATTCCATCCACTAGAATCTCATCTTTCCAAGAAAAGCAGGAAATACTTCCTTCAGCTCATTTCTGGATGTAAGTTTGGTCATTATCCTTAAATAATGCTTGGTTTACTTTTATAATACTTTGCATATTATATTACAGTAACAACTAGTCACTTGAGTTAATCATAATATCATCTACAAAGACATATTTTTGTCTCCAATTTGCAAGTCTTAATGTCTTTAGTTAATTTCTCTTGTATTGAAGCTATTGTTAATATTTCTAGAATTATGTCAAAAATAGTGGAGATGGGAAACATCTTTGATTAACCATTGTCTTTATTTAGAAGAATTATAGTATTTTCCCATTGTACATAACACATTTTAAAATATAGTTAATTCTAAAACTAAGAAAAATTCTTTTCTTATGACTTTTATAGTTGTTAAACATAGATGAATGATGCATTTAATCAATAATGTTTCTTTATTTTTGATATAATTACTTGATTTTTAGTATTTTTTATGTTTGGAATGATTATATTGTTTGCCTAGTGTTGAACCATTCTTGCTTGCCTGTCATAAATCTAACTGCTTTATAGTGACTATTTTAGAAAAAAAGTTATAATTATAAAATAGATGCAAATATGAAGATATGAATATGGATACAGAGTTTTTTAATGGTTCTTTATGAGTTATAAACTCAACCAGGTCCTCATTATGTTTTTAAAAAATTCCCATTTTCTCAACAATCCTCTACTATACATCCATTCAAGCTATTGCATTATCCTTTCTCCCTTTCACAGTTAACTATCTTGGGAAAAATTTTTGAATATTTTTTTCACTTTTCTTCTCAAATATTTCTTTTTATAGACATTAAAATCTGACATCCAACTTCATAACTTTGTGGAAGGTGCTATTCTAGAACAAAAGTGTTCTACTAAATAATGCCATATGAATTCCTCATACTTATGTCAACATCAATAATATTCACAAGATAATTGAAAGTCTAAAATTCAAAGCTTGAAAGAAAGTATGGGCATAGGGAAAGCAGAAACATGGTCTAACATAGAAAGAGCACTAAATTTAAAATCAGCAGGTCTGAGCCTGAATCCTGACTTTGATACTCCAAGAAATTTCTCTTCATCAAAACTTATTTTCCTTATCTGTAAAAGTGAGAAGACTGAATAATACATCCTCTAGCATTACTTCCAACCCTAAGTCCTATGATAACATAAAGTATTAAGGTCAAAAGAAATTTAGATTCATGCACATGAAATGCTACATAGCTAGGAAACCTTTTTCTCAAATGGGGATTATCATTTGCCGTTGATTGTTTTTATTTTTCTTGATAGATGATCTAGAACATTGTGGAATCTGTCAGAGATTTAGAGATCATCATGTTCAGTCCTTTCATTTGATACGCATGGTAAGTGAAGCTCAGGGTGATTAAACAATTACTCAAAATCACCAAGCAAGAAGTGGTAGAGTACAAACATAACCAGTCTTCAGATTCATTGCACCAAATCCAATCCACTGTAACATGTTGAAACCAGAAGGGAAAAGGCTTATAGGAGTACGACATCTAACACTGGAATAAAGGTTTAGTCTGAATTATACTTTGAGTTTCACTTACCTGCATCTTATCTAATAAGGTAAATTCTAAATACCTTAATGTACAGAACAGGTCTTCAGTTCCTGTTATTCCCCATAGGGCTTTCTACAGTGTAATGCACACAATAGTTTCCTTATTAAGAAATTATTTTTATGTGAAGGAATGGTATAACTTTTTATTTTACCATAATGTTAAAAAATTACAAATAATGAATTAAGAAAACATGTCATGTTATGTTCATATTATGTGTGTATCCATATTATTCATTCTATATTCTGATCTCTTGAACAGGAAAAAAATGATTCCATAATATGCTTGATAAGTAGATAAAGAAAGAATCTCAAATTTTTTGCTCAAATCTCATGGGAGAATGTCCCGCTGAGTTTTCTTGAGTTTTCAGTTTTACTTCTGTATAAAAGTTCTAGTAGGTAATTTATGAATGAGTAGCAGCCTTATAATTGAACTTATTAATATTGATAATTCTGATGATTTATGTCACTTAAAAAATAAGATTATACTTTTAATTACCAACTCTAAAATTTTAATAAGGAATTAGCCTACTAATTTTAATCAATAATTTTTTTAAAAACATTATGCTCAGTTTTTGCCCATCACCTTATATGTTGAGCATGCATGAATACTGTCATCATACCACAGCATAGTCACTTCATTTTGGCCTAAATGAAGTCTAAATGAGTCTAATAATCCACCCACAGATAGATCTATCACACATTCATGTTATTCATTTTACTAAATAACTTATAAATTCAAATAATACTTGAAGGAGAACCATTTAGTCCTACTCAAAATCAGGTTGCTTCTCAAGATAGAAATGTTTACAGACATTCATTTTATTTGATAATAGAATGTAATGTAGCAGTTAAAAAGATTACAGCTTTTTTTATTTAACAGAATGTGCTCATTGCTCTGACTCTGAAACATTAAATATGGTCTTTCCCCATCTATAATAATCTTATTGGTTCCTTATGGTTATTGACTATAGCCATGACAGATACTGTAATTAAAATTAAATGAAACACAGTCTCTTTCCCTCCACAAGGAGATTTTTGTTGTTGTTATTTAAAAAAAAAAAGGAAGGGGAGGGAAGATGACAGAATGGAAAAAAAGCACTTAGTTGAGCTTTCACATTTTCCTCCTAACAACTTTAAAATAATAGCTCAAATCACTTCCTGCAGTGGGACATTCAACAGATAGTCAGAATGAAACATTCTTCCATAAATGGAATAAGAAATCTATTGGATGCATAGCACTTTAATAAGCCCTATGGCAAACATAAAAGGAATTGTAAGGCTTTTCTGTTCTGTGCATTAAGGTATTTAAAATCTACCTTATTAGATAAGATATAGGCAAATGGAACTCATAGGATAATTCAGACTAAAACTTTCTTATAATGTTAGCTTTTATATTCCAAATATTATGTTAAGTGTACTGCATCAAGGAGGAAAAAAAGGTCATTCAGTGAAATAGAAGGATTTCCAGCCTTCATAAGGTGAATTTGACCTACAATATCAAAGCCGAAGAGAATCATAGACAAGTCAAAGGGGAAAAGGAAACACAAGGGATTCAATAGAACTGATCTGTTTGTATCCCTACATGGAAAGATGATACTTGTAACTCTTAAAAATTATGTTGCTAACATTTGCTTATTGTCCTTCATTCTCAAAGAGGACCAACATGACATAATTATGATAAAGTCAAGTTTCAATGTGTCTGATTGGCAGATCAGACCAAAACAAACTCATAATGCTCTACCACAGATTAGGCAGATAGTTCGTGTGAACATTTGCGGTGGATAGTCTAAATTTGCCCACCCTACATTTCCTTTGAGCTGTTTCAATTCTACTTTGCTTATAGAGCACAGCACCTTTTCTGATGTGGGCACTCCATGCTGAGCCATCCTGTGCCAGTATCTCCCATATAACATAATCAATTGCAAAGTTCTTGAAAAAGACCTTGAGAGTTTCCTTGTATTGCCTCTTCTGAGCACCATATGATCTCCTGTTCCATGTGAGTTCTCCATAGGATAATCTTTTGGGCAAGTGTACATTTTACATTCAAACTATGTGGCCAGTTCATCTGAGTTGTGCTTTCTGAAGCATAGTTTGAATGCTTGGCAGTTTGGTTCAAATACGGACCTCAATATCTGGTACTTCATCCTGTCAGCTGGTCTTCAGAATCTTCCTAAGACAATTCAAATGAAAGTGATTCAGTTTCCTGGCATAGTGCTGGTAGACTGTCCACATTTCACAGGCATACACAACAATGAGGTCAGCACAACAGCTCTGTAGACCTGCAGTCTGGTAATCAGTCTAATACCTCTTGTCTTCCATACCTTTCTTTTGAGCCTTCCAAACACAGTGATCAGTACAGTACAGTTAAAAGGAATATGGATGGACAGAGGTATGGATATGAGGTGAATTTGAGGGAATGACATAAAACAAAAGAGAACAACTTAAGGGATGAGAAAGTAGTACAAAGAAGCAGAAGAAAGGGAGAGGTAGAATGGGATAAATAATTGCACATGTAGAGGTGAGAAAGAGTTATTTAGTGGAGGGGAAAATGGGAGGGTTGGCTATGCACATCTCTTGAACTTTATTCTCATTATGTTGGCTCAAAGAGGGAATTATATACACAAATAGTTAAATGTAAAAATCTATCTTACTCAACAAAGAAGTATGTGTGGGGGCATGGGATTAAGTAAAGGGGGGTGTGATGACTGACAGAAGGGAGTGCAGATCAGGGGTAAGTAGCAGGCAGAAGCAAAACGCTGTTGAGGTGGGTAAGGGTGAAAGGAGAGAGAGAACAAACAGGTGAGAATAACATGGAGGGAAGTACACAAGCAGAAATCAAAACTATGAATGTGAATGGCATGAATGCTTCCATGAAATGTAAGTGGATAATAGAGTGGATCAAAAACCATAATCTTATAATATATTGCTTACACAACACACAGGTGAAGCAGACACACACACACACACACACACAGTAAGAGCAAAGGGCTGGAACAGAATCTATTATGCTCAAACTGAAGCAAAAATGAATAAAAGAAAAGAAAAAGCAGGGATAGCTATCCTTATCTCAGAAAAAAAATATAGTAAAAATAGATTTAATTAAGAGAGATGAAGAAGGAAATTGATGGCTTGCTAAGAGGTGTCTTAGTCCATGACTTCTTAAACTCTTTTGACTTCTGCCTCTTAAGAAATTGTTATGTGACCCTGTGTATATATGCATGTTAAATAGGTATGTAAATAAAATATTTACCAATAATTATAAATTTATTTTAAAACAATTATTTTGCATACATAATTTTACCATTTTTTAAAGATGAAAGCAAATTTGCATACTAATGAAAAGGATCACTTATTTATTTTTACATATAGAATTAGATCTTAATGTAATATTTGATACTGCAGGATATAGAGTATCTTCAACATTTTTCAGAATTGATTGATTTTATCCTCAATGCTGTGAAGTCCATTTCATGTAAAATGTAAATACATAGTACAAAATTAAAGAAGTTTGTTTAGGGCCATTTTACAAACTGTTATAAATTTTGTCCTAATCCAAAGCCAATATTCATTTAACCATTTTGTATGTATACTAAAAATACTGCATTCCATAACATACAGTAGTTTTGTATCTGAGCCAAAGTGTTTCTGGCAGCATTTGTTGGTATTTTGTGACATGATGGCATGCACAGTACAAAGTGTACCTGCTGTGTGTTCAGCACCAAAGCTGCAGTGAAATTCCATGATCCATCACAGTCAAGGGCTACCAGAAACACCTTGGATTCATTATGAATTTGAATTTCAATTAATTTTTAGTCATTGCACTTTCTAAACCTTTTACTGTTGTCAACTTTTTCTCGATCCCTACATTCATTTGCATGAGCCTATATGGGGTTGTGACCCACAGTTTAAGAAGTGCTGGTATAAATTAACAACAATATTATAAAAATGATCAACTGTAAACAATTTATCTACTCTGATACAAACAATAGTCCAAGAGAAGAAAAAAACACACAAAACATTGTTAAAAATGTTATCCACATCCAGAGAGAACTGATGAACTCTGAATGAATGTTGAAGAACATATTTAATTCACTCTTATAGTTTTTATTATTTTATTTTGTTTATATTCTTTTGCAACATGGTTTATGTTGAAATATGTCTGAAATAAATCAGACAAAAATATATATGTTCAGTTATTTGTAGTTGTGTAGGATTCTGTGACCCTCTTTAGCGTTTTCTTGGCGAAGATGCTGGAGTGCCATCTTCTTCTCTAGGACATTTTACAATTGAGGAATTGAGGCAAACAAGGTTAAGTGACTTGCTCAGGGTCAAGTAGCTAGTAGATGTCTGAGGCTGCATTTGACTACATGAAGATGAGTCTTCTAGATTCTAAGCACAACACTTTATCCACTGAACAATCTATGTAGACATCACCCATACTATTTTTACTCTTTTTGCCTAGCTCAGATTGCTGTGATGACAGGGAAGTGACAAAATAGCAGGTATGTATACTCTGGGCACTATAATCACAATCCCACACACTGGTGGCATAGGACATAAGGTTGTCTTCTCACTAAACTGAAGAGGCAGTGGGATTTGACATCCCCATGGGTGTCAAAGCAGCCTTTTACACCCTCCTTTTTTAATATAATATTTTTTCCAATTGATTGTGAAAAATATTTGTATGCTTTAAACAAAGAGTTCTAAATTCTCTCCTGCTCTCACTCTCTGCATGTGAAGTCATACAAAACTCTATTCCATATTAGTCATATCGTGAAAGTTATCAAACTAAAACAAGAAAAAGAAAATATATGCTTCAATCTACATTCAGACTCCACCAGTTCTTTCTTTGGAAATGTATAGCATTTTTCATCATACGTTTCTTGGAATTGTCTTGAATCATTGTACTGCTGAAAATAACAGGAATTCTTAAATTATCTCTCCTTGATCTATTTCCTAGGATAGTTGTTTTCCATTAAGATAGTTCACATTTTCTCCCAATTTCATTCTTTTGATTTTGTTTGGAAATTTTTTGAATTTTCATAGAATCATTAGCTTCCACTTGCCCAATTCTTATTTTTAAGAAATTGTTTTATTCAGTGAGGTTCTCTACCTCTTTTTCCAATTTGCCAATTGTATGTTTTAAAGAGTTCTTCTTTTTAATTAATTTTTTACATTGTTTTTCATGTGGCAATTTTTACTGTTAAGACATTCTTCTCTTCCACGGAATTTTGTTTTTTGCTTTTGCCTATATTGTTTTTTAAGCTGTTATTTCTTCAGTATTTTTGTGCATCCTTTAACAAGTTGTTGAATCTTTTTTTCATGATTTTCCTTATTTTCATTATTTTTTATCACTCTCTTTTTATTTCCCAGTTTTTCTTCTGCTTCTCTTAGTTGATTTCTAAAATCTTTTTTGGATTTTAGGTAATTTTTTATTCTTTCTAGAACCTAACATGAATTCACAATGCTTTTTCTTTAGCCTTTGGATATAGTGGTTTTGACTTTATTTTATTTTTACGATTTCATGTTTTGTCACCATAGTAAACTTCTGTGGTCATACTTTTTGTCGTTTGCTCATTTTCCCGGACTATTTCTGAACTTTTAACTTTATATGTTAAAATTGGACTCTACTCCCTGATTGGTGGTCTTATTGTCCCAAACTTCAGTGTGTTTCTGAAGCTATTTTCAGAGCTAGTTCCATGGGTTTGTAAGATTTCCGTTGTTTTAAGGTGATATGATCTAAGGAGAAGCATGCCCTGTCCTGTACTTTGATCTGTGATAAACTCAAATCATCCCATGTAAGTATGCAACTGTCATGTATACATAAGCAGGGTCCCTCCTTATTCTGGAACTGTGACCCAGCCCTGCAACCATGATCTTCACATTGACAATCCAACAGAATCCTTTATCCAGTACCAGGAAAGTGCTGCCTGTGATGTCCTTCTGACCAGTTATCTGAACACCTTATTCACTGTGGGCTGAGAGATCTAGAAGCAACCACTGCCACAGTTTATTCAGTCACCCCCATTGCCTGCTGCTAGTTTATTGGAGTGTAACCTGAACTGGTATAGTTTGTGATGAAGTACTCTCCATTCTCATCCTTGTGAAACTGAACTTTGTTATCTTTCTTTCGAGTTATATTGGGCTGGAACATTGTTTCTCTTAGTCCTGTTGCGGATTCTGACATTTCAGAATTCATTTGTAGGTATTTAAAGTTATTTGGAGAGAAATTAGGGAGGACTCAGGCAAGTTCCTGCTTTTCCTCTGCCATCTTGGCTCGCCTCCCCTTAGCAACCTTTCTTAATAACTGTACTGCTCACACCATGCATGAGGAAGAAGCTAGTAAAAATGTTTAAAAATTGTTTGATTCAACTATCCTAAACCTGAACTGCTTAATTTAGCAGGTAGGGATACTATCCTGTGGTCAAAATACAGAAAGAAAGTGTACAAAAATTCACAAAAATGACTTCATTTACCATTGGTACTTCGAATGAGCACACACTTTAGGACAAAAAAAAAAATCCAATAGACCTGAAAGACAAGAATTCTTCTTGCAAGAGAACTCTGCATGTGTTGTACCCTAAAAAGTTCCCTGAAAGAAACAAGCTAACTTCCAGAAGTTGGAGCTGGATACACACTTTTTCTGGAGTAGTTAACCTGATGGGGAAGACAGTGAAGCTGGTGTCAGTTTTGCAATCAAAACTTATTTAATCAACAAACTTGTATACCTCCCCAAAAGAATAAATGACAAACTCATGACAGTTCAATTGTTATTTGCTGGAATTTACCACTCTACCATCATTAGTATGCATACTTGCACCATGGAAAATCCTGATGAGATCAAAGACAAATTTTATGCAGACCTGGACATCCACAATATCAGGTGCTGAAAGAGGACACACTTGCAATTCTGTGCAACTTTAATGGCAGTAGGTACAGACTGTCAGACTTGGAAGGAGGTCCTTGGGAGTAATTGAATCAGAAATAGCAAGAGAAATAACGACTTCCTACTGAAGACATGTGAGTCTCATGCCCTTCTCATAACCAGCACTGTCTTCTGCTCATATAATCACAATAAAACCTCAGGGATATACCCTGACAGCAAACATTGGCATTTAATAGATAATGTGATTGTAAGAAAAATAAGGAGACTGTATGGCAAGGTAATGGAAGTAAGGTGTGGTGCGGAGTGCTCCACTGATTATTGATTTATCCTTTCTAAGCTAAACATTTGCATTCAACAAAAGCAATAGCTCCAAGGCAAAACACAAATACAGTGTCAACAATTTAGAGTCCTTCTGTATGCATGAACAATTTATTGCTAAATTTAAGTCAATCCGCAGTTGCCAGTAACAGATCAGAGAAAAGAGTGAGAAGTTTTCAGAAATTTTGATTTCAGCACCATGTTTACTCATCTGGACTAGAACACTTAAAACAACAAAATTGTTTGATGAAAATGGTGGGGAAATGTAGAAGGGGTGCTATAAGAAAAATGAGAACTCCATGGGGTAGTTCATTCATTTTGAAGAATGCAATGTTTAACACAATCAAAAGTAATGTGCAGACAAAGGTAAGGCAGATGCTAAGCTCCAAGCCAGGAGTCTTGGATTAGTAAGGAAACAGATGAAATTCAGTTAGATGCTGATTGAAATTATCCAAAGTGCTTTTATGATTCCCTAAAGGCTGTTTATGAGCCAAAGACATATTTTGCTTCTCAACCAGTAATTACTGATGGAGCCACATTGAGCAAGGCAAAGAAAAGCACATGATCCTGGAGAGAAGGAGCTGAGCAGTTCCACAATGTTCTCAACACACCATCTTCAATCAATGCAGAAAACACTGATCCTATACCTCAGTTTGAAGTCAATCCCTCTCTAGCTAAACTTCCAGTGGAAATAATAATGATATTATGCTCCTATTATGAGGAAAATACCTGGTGCTCATTTTGTTCCACCTGATATTTACAAACCAAGTGGTGAGCTCTTCCTACAAAAGCTAACTAAAATCTTCCAGTTTATATAGCAAGACAAGACTATCCCATAGGAGTTCAAGGGTGCCTTCATCGTACATCTCATTAAAGGAAAAAAAAATAGGTTGTCTGTCTTTCAGTTACTGCAGGCAATATTCTTGCCAGAATCCTCTTTAATAGGCTAATCCTTCACTTGAAAGATCGTAATCTACACAAGAGCTAGTGTTTCTTCAGAAAGGGTCAAGGAATGGTCAATATGCTGTTTGCAGCTCAACAAGTCTAGGAGAAATGAGCATTATACAAGTCTGTACACATTGTCAATCTGAGCAAGAGTTTTGATACTGTGAATCATGAGGCCTTGTGGAAAATCATGACAAAATTTAATTGTTTGGAGAAGTTCATCAGTATTTTACATCATTTTTATCGTAATATGCTTGCACTGGTTCTAAACAAGGTTCAGGCTTTCTCAGTCATTAGTGAAATCAAGTTGGGCTTTGTGCTTGCTCCCATGGTTTTTAACATGATGTCTTAATCAATGTTGCCAGATGCATTCAGTGAGTTCAAATATGGTGTCAAGATCAGCTACAGAACTGATGGTAAATTTTTTTAAATTAAAAAATGCTATAAGGAAGACTAAAGTATAGGGAGAGTTGGCATGTGACTTTTTGTTGGCAGATGATTGTGCACTCAGTGCAGACTCTGAGTCTGAGATGCAACAGGGTATAGATAGGTACTTTGCCACTTGTGTTAATTTTATCCTGACAAATAACACTAAGAAAACAGGTTCTCCATGAGCCAGTACCATGGCATCTACATGTGGAACCACTGGTTTCAGCAAATCAACAAATTTTGAATTCTATATATAAGTTCAGTTGCCTTTGCAGTATAATTACAAGGATGTCCATATAGATGATGAATTGATGTGGACATTGCCCAAGTTAGCTCATTGTTTGAGAACCTGTGAAGGAAAGTATGGGAAAGAGGTATTGTGCTGCCTACCAAACTGATATTCTACAGACCTGGTTTTTTTGCCTCATTGTTTTCAGCCTGTGAAACCTGAACAGTATATGAATGCCTTGTCAGTAAACTGAATTCCTTCCATTTGAATCGCCTTAAGAACATTTTGAAAATGACCTGGAAAGATAATGTACCAGACCAAGGTTCTTTTTCAAGATGTACTGTCAAGCATTTAAACTTTTCTGCAACAAAGTGCTATTCCAGTGGGCTGGCCACATCATTCAAATGCCAACAGTATATTTACCTAAAATAGTATTTAATAGAGAACTCCTACAAGGCAAATATTTACATGGAGGTCTAAAGATGTGATGCAAGGTGAATCTTAAGGTCTTAATGAAGAAATCTGGAATTAATTGTGAGACATGAGAGACACTCCACACTGGGCAGTCCTGTACAATATTAGGAAAAATATTAATGCATCAAGAGAGTGACAAAGAGAGAAATTCAGGGAACTAAAATCGTTATACAGTACTTGATAATAAGTAGTATTTATTTACAAAAAAACCACTTCTTCATTTATTAAGGAAAAGAATTATATGTTTAAATCTTCAAGGACTCTAGAAGATTCTCAGACTAATCTTTTCATTTTGTAGATGAAATAATTGAAGCTCGGAGAGTTTAAAAATCTTGCCCCAAATGACACAACTAATTAATAGCAAAAACAACATTTGCACCCAAGTACTTTCAGTACATGTCCCATCTTATTTTAACTGCACTTCATCGTCTCCCGATCCATCATACAAAAATATAGACAGCCTTAGGACTGGATCAAACAGCTGACACTTATTCTTAATTTTTTAAATATTTGTATCACACTGTTTTTTTAGAAGGCTGTTTGAAAGGGAAGATGAGGAAGAAAAGAAACATAGATTCATTGAAAATAAATGCAGAAAAAGAGTAGTTTTGCTGAAGACTGTTTTTATCTGGTCAGTACAGAAAATTAGAGGGAATTTATAAGTATGTGTTTGGTGAATATTCAATACTGATATCTTTCACTGACATGTGAGAGATAAGACACACAAAAAGAATAAACAGAGGAGCTATTTTAATTTTCACTTTTTTTTACTGAAACATTCCATAACACTCTTAACAGTTTTAAGTCCAATATAGTCTTTGAAATCTTGGTTAGTATTATGAAAATAATAGTATGGGGATTTTATATCCTTTATATACATAGCTCTAAGAATGCTTATTGAAAACTAAAACTTCTAAAAGGCTTTTCTGAGTCAAAGTAGATATGTTTTAAGACTATCATGTGTTATTCATTCTGTCCAAACAGAAAAAAAAAAAAAACCTGAGGAAAAATTGTTATAATCTTTAAGGACTTTTCCACTGCTTATGATTCCATTTCTGTTTATTTAAATATTTCCAAATACATTTCCATGTATGGCACGCAGTATGCCCAGTATAAGAGCAACTTTACTTTATTTTTTAAAAAGCAGGGTTGTTTTCCAAGGTAAGATGCTATTCTAGTATTTGGTCGGAAGCAGGATAATGAAGAAGATCATCATATTTTTATTTCTTTAAAGTACTTACCGTTATTGTACTTACCGATATTACATACTTAAAGGAAGAGTAGGGATTTGAGTTAAAATGAAGTTGAGGGGATTTTGAGTTTTGGTAAATGTCAAATTGTTTTGAAGTGTCACATTTCTCACTAAAGTTGTTCTTTCCCTACACTGCTATGAGATTTAGTGAAGTTGTTGACGCTTTACAGAAGCCTCTCTTCAGGTCCTAGTTAGACAGTAGAAAAATTGAAAAGATCTTTCTCTTAATTTCTTTCTGACTATTTCAGATTATTAAATCACTAAAACAAGATAGTATAAGATAAAGATCAATAATTATGAAAAGACTCTGAAATCTCCAATTCAATGTAAAACTTACAGCTTCTTACCATGCACAGGAAGGGTGCAATATTTCTAATTGATCTGTTATGTAGCAACTTATAAATTCAGGGGACATAATTACAGAGGCATGGACAAAATCTGATTATTGAAAGTGTTGTAAAATTATTTCTCAACTGTGCCTTGGTTTGTATATCTATCTATCTATCTAGGTCATTCTCTTTTATTCCTCAATGAATTTAATAACTGGCATACACATATACCTACATACATACAAATACACATACACATACAGGTACATGCATGTGTCTGTATATGTGTATGTGTATATATTTATATGTGTCCATATATATATGAATATATGTGTATATATATATATATATATACATTTATGTTTATATATTTTTTCTTCTTCCCTAATCCAGCCTTCATGCTAGGTAACTTCAATATATACATACATACATACATATATATATATATATATATATATATATATATATATATATATATATATATATACACACATACACACACACATATATATACATACGTACATACGTACATATATACGTACATACATATGTATGTCTGTATACACACACATTTTCAACCTCAAAGTATTCTAACCATTCAGTCCCTCAGTCTACTCACCTCTCATGATTTATTCCTCCACCCCACCTCAGCCACTCACAAAGATGACCATACCATTTATCTTTTTTTAAATGATATTTTATTTTTCCTCAATTACATTTTGAAACAACTTTAACACTTTGTACAGTTTTGAGTTTCAAATGATATCCCTCCTTCTTTTACTCCCTCCCTGAGATAGTAAGCAATATCATAGAGGTTATATATGGTCAGTCACTTAAAACATTTCCATATTAGTCATTCTGTGGAAGAAGAATAAAAAAAAAAGATAAAAGAGAGAAGAAAAATAGTATCCATCAGTGTGGATTCAGATGTAATTTCTTTTACCAGAGGCAGGTAACATTCCATCATGAGTTCTTCGGGATTCTTTTGAATTAATGCATTACTGAGAACATCTAAGTCATTCAAGTTATTCGCTCTACAATATTGCATTGCTATGTACAATGTTCGTCTGATCTGCTCATTTCACTTTGAATCAGCTCATGGTAAGGTTTTCTAGACCTTTCTGAAATCATTCTGCTTCTCATTCTTTATAGTACAACATTATTGCATCAAAATCATACACTACAGCATGTTCAGTCATTCCTCAATTGATAGGCATTGACTCATTTTCTATTTCTTAGCCACCACAAAAGGAGCTTCTGTAAATATTTTGTACAAAAAGATCTTTATCCTCTTTTTGTATCTCTTTGAGATATGGACCTAGTTGTGTTATTGTTAGATTAAAGGGAACATACAATTTGATCATCCTTAGGGTATCTTTCCAAATTGCTATCAAAAATGGTTGGATCAGTTGACAATTCCACATAGTTTTTCCAACATTTAACATTCTCCTTTTTTGCCATATTAGTCAATCTGATAGATGTAAAATGGTACCAGAGAGTTATTTTTATTGGAATTTCTCCAATTAATTGTGATTTAGAACATTTTATATAACTATAGATATATTGATTTCTTTCTCTGAAAACTGCCTGTTAATATCCTTTTACCATTTATCAATTGGAGAATTGCATTTACTCATATAAATTTGACTCAGTTCTCTATAATGTTTAAGAAATGAGGCCTTTATCAGAGACACTAGGAGAAAGTTTTTTTTTTTTCCTAATTTTGTGCCTTTTACTAATTTTTGGTTACATTGCTTTTGTTTAAACAACAACTTTTAAAATTTTATATAATCAAAGTTATCTGTTTTATATTGTGTGATGCTCTTTATATCATGCTTGTTCTTAATTTTTTTTTTGCCCCTTACTCATACATCTTATAGATAAATTATTCCATGTTCTCCTGTTTTGCTCATGGTATTCCCCCTTTATATGTAAATTGTGTACCTCCAATCAATGCCATACTGTCTTCCAGTTTTCCCAGAAGCATTTGTCAAATAGTGAGTTCATGTCCCAAAAACTTAGATCTTAGGGTTTATCAAACACAAGATTATTATGGCTGTTTATGACTGTTTATTGGTATCTCATCTATTCCACTGATCAGACTGGTTTAATAGTTACTGCTTGATAACACAATTTGAGATATAAGGCTAAACCACCTTCTTTCATTTTGTTTCATTGATTTCCTTGATATTTTTCATACTCTTAATCTTTCCATCACACACACACACACACACACACACACACACACACACACGCACACACAATACCACCTCTATGTATAAGAATTCTGAAATCCCTTTATGTGACCATAATCTTTGACTTTTCATTCTCCCTCTGCCTTTTCTTGTAGATTCCTACTTCCTGTCCCCATCATGACCTCTGCTTCTTTAATCCCTCAATTCCTTTCTATACCATCTTCCTTGCATTAGGAATACTCTCATCTCACACTCATCTTTACTCTTTGCAGGAATGATTCAACTTGACACCGTCTTTTTCCCATGAATTCCTACTGCCCTTACCAAATCAGCACTTAGACCCAGAAATGCTTCAGTCTTGGGTCAATTCTAATATTTGTTCCTCTTTATATGCTGCTGAATGAAGGTGAAGAAAGTCATGCAAACGTTCTGAGTCTACTACAAATTTACCTTACATAACCTCACATGGGCCCTCACTTCTGCTGGACAATCCTAATATACCTCTTTCATGAACTCAGAATGTCGCTCTTCACATTAGCTCTTCCAGAATTTTTCAGCACTTCTCTACCACTCCCCATTGCTCCACTTTTACATTCTCAGCTGAGATCCTTGCATGATTACTTTACTACTTTACCAACCCTCCCCCCAAAAAAGTTGATTACCCATGCCCTCCTTCTTCCTTTTTCCTCATCTTTTATACCTTAGATGCCATCTTTTCCTTTCTCCTCCTTTATCCATGTGACACATCATGAAGTTTCTTTACTTTCAATGTTGACTAAACCCTCTACTTGTTCAAATAATCTCTTCCATCCCATTGATATTTATCTCTATCTCTGTATCTCTTTATTTATCTATATTTGTCTCTCCATTATATTGTGAGTACTTTGAGAACAGGAGTTGTCTTTTGTTTTTTTTTTTTGTATCCCCAGCACTTAGCACAGAGCTTGTCAAATAATAGGTATTTAACAGATGTTTATTTATTGACTAACCATAACTGACTTGCTTACTAATCCCTATCTAAGACATTTACTGAATAGTCTTCATGCCTTCAAACAGATTTTGGAGCCCTTAAGCCTAGAATGCTCTTACTATGTTTCATTGAAACCTGTAGCTTTCTTTTCTTTACTTTACTTTTGGTTAAAATAAATTTTATAAGAATAATGTAAGAAATTAGATTACAGGTAGATAGAAGGAATTCTCAGTATGCCCAGTGCCTGAAACATAGTACATGCTTAATAAATGCTTAATGATTGACTTTAAGAAGGATAATGATGAGAGCACTCCTGAAAATTTCAAACTCCTGCTGTAGGGTTTCAATTTAAAGAAAATCTTACTAACTCCCTGAGAATAATTCACATTTCATTCGTTTTCTCCAACATAATTTCAATAGAATTCATTATAATAGCAGTCCAATGAATAGAAGTAGATTCCACTTACAGGAAAGAACGAGGGAAAGAAAATAAGGGGTTAGTAAAAATCTTATGGTCTTATGGCATTATATCTTATTAATCAAAATGATTAATAATGGGGTAGGGGTAGCAAGGTTTTGGAGAAATACCTTGGTTTTCATGCCTAAATAGGGTAAATGCAAGTATTTATTAGAATACAAAAAGATCACTAACAAACATCTTTTTCTTTCTTTTCTTCTTTCCTTCATTCCTTTGTTCCCTCATTCCTTCCTTCCTTCCTTAACTACTACTACTACTACTACTACTACTACTACTACTACTACTACTACTACTACTACTACTTCCTCTTCTTCTTCTTCTTCTTCTTCTTCTTCTTCGTCTTCTTCTTTTCTCTCTCTGTCTAATTTTCCAGTCGAATGCATATGAGCTATAGATTCAGAACAGAATTTCTGTTGTTTTCTCTAATTATTAATTACTTAGATACATTTTCCATATTGTTATAACTTAGGCTGATTTTCTACCCTTGAAGACTTCATATTTATATCCTCACACTATTTGTTTTTTGAGAAGTGGTTTTGTTGGTATAAAATTTAACCAGTTCCTTATATAGCCTGGAAATTAAACCTCTATTTTTAGAAAAACTTGCTTTAAATATTTTCTTTTATTTAATTTGTTCCCTTTTAATCTTAGTTTTATTATATTTATTTTTGGCCAAAAATAAACAACTTTAGAAAGGAGGGACTCGCCTGACCTCTCTCACAAATTCCTTCAAGTGACTCTAAGGGGTGAATGTGAGTGGATTTTGGAGTGACAAAATCCACAATGAGATAGAGATGCCAGATTTCCAGCCCAAGACAACCTGGGGGGATGGACAAGAAGAATCTGTTGCAGCAGACTGGTACAGGGGTAAAGAGCATGTAGGCTGTACCAGCACAGGCTCAGCCATAGAAGAACTGGATTAAACCACAGGTGACTGAGTCACTGACCACAGGGGCAATTCCCAGTATAAACAGTAAGTGCTCTCAACCCCCTTTGTTTATTTTGTAAAACACAGAGAATATTGCCCTAAGAAAAATTATTGATTAGTGGAGGCAGACAAAAGGGCACTGCAGTCTTTTAGCTCAAGAGGCTTGAGGAATTAGCCTCTTGCTATGGTTGAAGGGAGCCAATACAGAATGGGAGACATTCAAGCAAGCCAAAAACAAGCCCCACCTCAGCTAACCAGTGGAAGATCCCAAGCCTCAGAGTGTTGGAGCCAGCAAGCACCAACAGCAGGACACCAGGTGTGCCTTTATACAAATAGGAGAATCATTAGACACCAAATGAAACAGGCTAGTGTCAAGCAGCTGTACCTACCTATGTTCTAGCACAGCTCTTGGGGAAGAGAAAACTTCTAGCAGTCACACCCTCTGTCATATTACCTACTGCAAACTTTATGCCTCAGCACAAGAAGCATGGGATAGAGCACCCTATCACCCAGAAGTAGAGATTCACTTTTAAAACCAGGAAAAAGACAATCACAACAGGCAAAAGAAAATTAGAAAAGCAAAGACCATAAATTTTTACTATGGGGACAAGGAAGAACAAAATATGAATTCAGAAGAGGACAGCATTGACATTATACCCACATGTGGAACTCCAAAAGGGACTTCAAAGTGGTCTCATACCCCAAAAACATTCTTCGAAGAGCTCAAGGATTTTAAAACTCAAATTAAGGAGGAGAAGAAAAATTGAGCAATCTTACTAAAAATGCAATTGACAAAATGGGAAAAAAAAGAAACTATTGAAGAAAATAATTCATTAAAAAGTACAATTGGTCAAATGGTTAAGGAGATACAAGACCTGGAAGGAGAAAATAACTACCTAAAAAGTAAAATTGGCCAAATGGAGAAGGAGGGGTGAAAGCTAGCAGAAGAAAGCATTTCATCAAAAATCAGTATTGCGCAGGCAGAAGTTAATGACTCTATGAGGCATCAAGAATCAGTCAAACAAAATCAAAGAATGAAAAAAAACAGAAGAAAACATAAAATATCTCATTGGAAAAACAAGTGACCTTTAAAATATATCCAGGAGAAATAATATAAGAATTATTGCTCTCCTGGAAAGTAATGAAGGAAAAAAGGGCATGGAAGATATCTTCCAAGAAATTATCAAAGAAAACTGCTCTGAGATCCTAAAGCCAGGAAATGAAATAGTCATTAAAAGAATCCCCTGATCACTTCCTGAAAGATATCCCAAATTAGAATCGCCAAGGAATATCACAGCCAAATTTAAGAGTTAAAAGCTCGAGGACAAAATAGTACAAAGAGCAATAAGGAAACAATTCAAATTTTGTGGAATTACAGTTATGATCATGCGGGATCTTGCACCTTCTACATTAAAGAATTGGAGGCATTAGAATACGATATTCCGTAAAGCAAAGGAGCTTGAACCACAACCAGGGATCAATTACCCAGCAAAACCAGGTATATCTTTTAGACAAGGAGCTGGATATTCAATGAAATAAGGGACTACCAGAACTTCCTGATGAAAAGGCAATAGCTCAAGGGAAAATTTGATCTTCAAATACAAGACTCAAGAGAGGAATGAAAAATGGAAAACATAACAAAACAAAACAAAAAAATGTGTTATTCAATAAAAGAAAACTGTTTGCATCCCTACATGGAAGGATAATATTTGTAAATCCTGACAATTATATTCTTAGTACATCATTTAAAAGGCATATTCATAGATGGAGGATGTGGTTATAAATTAACAGATGAGATGATAACCTAAGTAAGGAGTGCAAAGGGATTGCAATGGGAGAAGATGAAAGGAGGCAGCAGCAAAACACAAATGACATCACATGAAGAAGCACAAAAAACATATAACAGGGAAAAGAGGGAGGGAGATGAGCATTGTTTGAAGTTTACTCTCGTGATTTGATTGAAGGATGGAATAAAATAATCACTTAGATATAGAAATGTAACTTGCAGTAAGAGAGGAAAGTGTGGGCAAAGAGAGGGAGCTGTAAAAAGGGAGAGAAGAAGTAGTGTGGGAAAAAGGAAAGAAAAGGGAAAGGAGATGATAGAAGTGAGGGAAGAATGAGGAAGGTGGTGGTCAAAAACAAAACTATTCAAGAGTGTAAGGGAGAAAGGAGAAGCAAAAGAATAAATGGAAGAAATGGAATAGTGAGAAAGACACAGATAATAACCATAGCTGTGAATGTGAATTGGATGAACTCTTCCATAAAATGTAAGTGGATAACAGAATGTATTAAAAATCATAATCCAAAAATATGTTGTTTACAGGAAACACATTTGAAACAGCAGGACATTCACGGGGTAAAGGTAAAAGGCTGGAATAGAATATATTATGCTTCAGATGATGTAAAAAAAAGGGGGGTATCAATCCTAATCTCTGACAAATCAAAAGTAAAATTAGATCTAATCAAAAAAGATAAGGAAACTATATCCTGCTAAAAAGCATCATAGGCAATGAAGTAATATAGTTACTAAACATATATGCAGCAAGTGGTATAACATCCAGATTCTTAGAGGATAAGTTAAGGTAGTTACAGGAAGAAATAGATACAGAAACTATCCTGGTGGCAGACCTCAACCTCCCACTTTCTGAACTTGATAAATCTAACCACAACATAAACAAGAAAGAAGTTAAGGAGGTGAATAGAATTTTAGAAAAGGTAAATATGATTGACCTCTGGAGAGACCTGAATGGAAACAGAAAGAAATAAATCTTTTTCTTAATGGTACATACACAGAAATTGACCATATATTAGTACATAAAAACCTTACAGTTCAGAGCAGAAAGGCAGAAATAGTCAATGCATCATTTTCAGACCATGATGCAATAAATTTTTATGTAATAAAGAGCCAGGAAAGATGGAATAAAATTAATTGGAAAGTAAATAATCTGATCCTGAAGAATGAGTGGGTTAAACAGCAAACTATAGAAACAACAACTTCATTGAAGAGAATGACAATAATGACACAACCTTCCAAAACTTATGGCATGCAGGAAAAGTCGTTCTTAGGGCAAGTTTTATATGTTTGAATGTTTACATGAATAAAATAGCAAAAGAGGAGCTCAAAAATTGGCCATGAAACAGAAAAAAAAATTAGAAAAAGAAAAAAACTAGAAATTCTCAATTAACAAACAAATTAGAAATATTGAAAGCCAAAGTAAGATTAATAAAATTAAAATTAAGGAAACTAATGAACTAATGAATGAAACTAAGAGCAGGTTTTATGGAAAAAAAACAATAAAATTGATAAAGCTTTGGTCAATTTGATTTCCAAAAGAAACAATAAAACCAAATTACCAGTATCAAAAATGAAAAGGGTGACTTCACTACCAATGAGTAAATAACCCTACCTCAGAAAAAGAAATTGAACAAACCATCAATGAACTCCTTAGGAAAACATATCCAGGGCCAGATGGATTTATAATCTCATTCTATCACTGTAATGCTAATGGAGTGGGAAGATGTTTCCTGCCCATTAATAGGCCTATAAGACTTGCTTTAATCTCAGGTCCAGCTGATTGCTGTGATGAAGCCTGAGTCAGAAGGATCCTGTGTCACGTGAAGGTGAGAGGAGTTTGCCAAATGGGTGAAGCAGGAAGTGGGAGTGAGGTAGAACTGGGAGAGAGTGAGGCAGAGCTGAGTCAGAGCTGCTAGGGTGAGTGAGAGATGGAAGAATTTTGCCTAAGGCACTTCTTTGTGGGAAGACTTAACCAAGGAAATACTCAGAGATGTTGGTGCTCCTGGAATGGTGATGTCTATAAACTTATTTGTTACCATGGTGGATTCAGCTTTCTGGTATCTGAATAAATAACTTGGTTTCATCTTTGAGGAAGAGAGTTGTTTATATTTTGTGAATTTACTCTGGGAGTATGCATGGATTTTCATAGTGACTGCTACGGGTATCGCATTGGTATTGCAATCAAACATTTAAAGAACAATTTATTCCAATATTATATGTGCAATTTGAGAAAATTAGTGAAGAAGGGTTCTAACAAATTCTTTTAATGATACAAACATGGTACTGATACCTAAACTGGGAAGAGCCAAAACAGAAATAAAATTGTAAACCAATTTCCTTAATGAATATAGATACAAAATTTTTAAGTAGAATATGAGCAAAAAGATTAAAGCAAATTATCAGGAGAATAATATACTTTGATCAAGTAGGATTTAGGCCAGGAATGGAGGGCTGATCTTTTATTAGGAAAACTCTCAGTGTAATTGATCATATGAACAAGAAACCTAACAGAAACCATATGATTATCTCAATAGATATAGAAAAAGCTTTTGAGAAAATATAGCATGCATTCTATTAAAAACACTAGCGAGTATGGAAATGAATGAAGCCTTCCTTAAAATGGTAAATAAGTCGTATCTACCTAAAACTTTCAGCAAGCTTTCTATATAATTGGAGATAAGGTTCCTTTCCATTTCTTTCCTCATTTTATTAAAAGTTTTTCAATGAATATTCACTTGTAATATTTGTCTATAATTTATTTTCCACTTTTTTACTCGCTTTTGTAATACTGTCAGCTGAAGCATCTATTCATTACATTTCTTGCCACTGCCTCAATTGATGTAAGACACTTACATGGAACTCTATTTCCATATCACCAGTTTTAGTAAACTTTTTTTTTAAAATAATGTTTGCTTCAAAGATGTAGCAAGAAAAGAAGTACTGACATTTCTCCACAACATCTAATGATCACAAACTCCTTCATAATACCTTGTCCTCTAATGACATAGCATTCCCATCAAGTTAAAAAATATGACATTTTCCCAAGATAAATCCGTTTTTCAACTATTTCTGAATTGGGTTCAAAAAGTCACTATTATGTTTTTAGAAGGAGAAAGGCCAAGGTTTCTCTTCAGCATTGTTGCTCAACAGATATTGGTAGTGAAGGAATAAAATGAGGAACTCTCATTAAGACAACAAAGCCAAGACTCTTTTGAATGTACATCCAATTTCACATCTGCAGCTGCATAGGAAGAATGCTGTGCATCATCTGGTTGGTTTACCAGAACCATTTACAATGCCTAATTATATATGTATATATATATATTTTTTTAAATCACTCTGAGGACCTTCTATTGCATGCATCCTGGAATTAGACTTCCAAGCTTCTTGGAAGTAAAAACCACATCAGTGGTACTCTGTACACTTATAAACTGACTTCATTGGTCAATCTTTGGCTACACCAAATAGGTAGTAATATATCAGATTGTGAAGGATTTGAAAAAGAAGAACATTTTATATTTGATCTTAGAATTAAAATCTGTTGAAACTTATGAGTTGGGGGGATAATAAGAAATTTGGTGTAGGAATATCACTTTAGCATTAAGCAGAGTCGATTAAATATTGGAAGGGAAAGATACTTGGGAATGAGATGCCAATTTAAAGGTCATTGCAGTTGTCTAGGTCTGAGGTAATATGAAGCTATGACTAAATTAAATATACAAAAGTAACAGTAGAAAGACATCCAAAAAATGAAAATGGCCCAGTTGAGAAGAAAAAGGTGAAAACAACAGATTGAATGTATATGCACTGATTTATTCAATAACAAAATATTTGTTTACTATAGAGTATTTCCACAATTAAAATCATATCCAAAGTTCATCATATCTTTTTAATTTCATAAGGGCAACAGAATTTTGAAAAGTACAAATGATTTTAAATTGAAATTATAAAAGCATTGAAAGAAAAAATTTATAAACTCAACATTATTTTGTCTAGTGTAAGATTCACTTCCATTTAATTCTAGCAATGAAATTTTAGGTACACAAATTGTTTCCCTGTGAATTAAATTAAGTTCTCATAAACAGATTCTACATACCACAGATTTAATAAACAAGATTATTTTTCTAAAGCTCTCCAGTTGTCTACTCAATTATGAGGTAATATCCTTAATACTTTCACAGCATAAGAAAAATAAACATTCCTTGCTAATTTTGGGAAATATTAATGTCCACTACATAATAATAAATATGTTTCACTTATATTAAACAAACAAAATCTCTTTTGACATTTTGGTGGAGAATATCTGATTTTTTCTTTCTCAATCCCTTTCTATATAAAAACCTGCCTAAAATGAACAAGAATGACAACTGATCTCTATCTGACCATCTTATGTATTATTTAGTAGCAGAGACAGTAGTACAGACAGGACTTGGAGCAAAGTGCTCCCGACTCAGAGGTCAACTCTCTATCCCTTGAGGTCTGATTACAATGATTGATATTTTTAAACATTTTTTATTTTCAAAATTATTTCACATGCTATGATACTGTAATTTTCATATTAGTCTAATAGGTACATAACGTAAGCATTATGTCCATTTTATTAACAGTGAAACTGAGGATCAGAATGGTTAGCTAACTAGCCCATGGTCACATGATCAATAAGGACATTTTATACCTATCTCTTCTGATTTCAGATCAAGTGATTTTTCCATTACTCTATTCAGATCTCAGATTTCTGTGCACCTGACACGACCCTAACTAAGCTTGTGTTCCATTTATACCAATTCTTGTACATGCTAACTTTACCTATTGCCTGTGCCATCACTTGCTCTGTCTTAGTTTCGAGGTTCCCTGGCTAATTATTCACACACTGTTGTTTTGCCTACATGCTGAAATACCGCTGAGGGCGGTTACCAAGTCTGTGAACTGAACTATATAAAGGTCATTGAGATTATTAAAATCATAGATTTTCAGAATGTGAAGGAACTTATTTCGTCCTTTCATCAAAACTCTTAGTGAAAAAGAATTCCTTCTTCATCATGCCCCACTAACCATTTTACAGAATTTAAGATTGGTATTATGGGAAAATATGGACTGTCTATTTCACATTTGATAGTTTTAATTACAACATATTTAATTATACCAAGCATAAATTTATTTCTTTGTAATTTCTATCAATTACTCCCTTTTTTTTCTTTCTGAACTCATACGTAGTAGGCCTAATCTTCCTTTCACAGAGCAGTTCTTACACCATATTCAATATCCACTTATAATGGTTCTCATTTATTTGCATGCTAAACTTACTTAGTGACCATTATTCCTTTCTTTTTTTAAAACTTTTTTCCACATTAGTCATGTTGTAAGGAAGAATTGGAAGCGAAAAAGCACTAGAAAGAAGAGGAAGAGAGAGAGAGAGAGAGAGAGAGAGAGAGAGAGAGAGAGAGAGAGAGAGAGAGAGAGAGAGAGAGAGAGAGAGAGACAAAGACAGAGACAGAGACAGAGACAGAGACAGAGACAGAGACAGAGAAATTGTATGCTTTGATCTACATTCCTACACCATAATTCTTTCTCTGGATATGGATAGCATTTTCCATCATCAGTGTTTTGGAGTTGACTAGGATCCACACATTACTGAGATGAACTAATTCTATCAACGCTGATCTTTGAATAACATTACTGTTGCTTTCTAAAATGTTCCCCTGATTTTGCTCATTTCATGGAACATTAGTTCATGTAAGTTTTTCCAAGTTTTTCTGAAGTCTGCCTGCTCATCAAGTCTTATAGTACAATAATATTTTATTATATTAATTCACTAAAATTCACGACTTGTTCAACTCTTCTCCAATTGATGGGCATCCCCTAAATTTCTAATTCTTTGCCACCACAAAAGAGCTGCTATAAATATTTTTGTACAGTTAGGTCCTTTTCCTTTTTTTATAATCTCTTTAAGACACTGACATATTAGTAATATTGTTGGATCAAAGCATATACAGTTTTATAACCATATTGGTATAGCTCCAAATTGCTGTCCAGAATGGTTGGATCAGTTGATAACTCCACCAGCAATCCATTTGTGTTCCAATTTTCCAACATCCCCTCCAACAGTTATCCTTTTCTTGTTTTATCTTCTGAGTCAATCTGGTAGGTGTGATGTAGAACCTCAGCGTTGTTTCAATTTGCATTTCTCTTCAGAAAATTGTGATATGTGATTCATATGTGATTTTTCATATGAGTGTGGATAGCTTTAATTACTACATCTGAAAACTGCCTGCTCATAACTTTTGACCATTTGTTAACTGTAGAATGACTTGTATTCTCATAAATCTGACTCAGTTCTCTGAGAAATGAAGTCTTTATCAACGCACTGCTCATAAAAATTTTTTCCAAGATTTCTGTTTGATTGCTTTGGCTTTGTTTGTACAAAACCTTTGTAATTTACTGTAATCATAATTATCCATTGTGCATTTCATAAGGTTCTCTGTCTCTTGTCTGGTAATAAATTCACCCATTCTCCATAAATCTGAGAGGTAAACTATTCCTTGATCTCCTAATTTGCCAATAGTGTCATACTTTACATCTAAAATTTTGCACCCATTTTACTGTACCTTGGTACAGAGTGTAAGTTGTCATTCTATGCCTAGTTTTGGCCATTGCAGTTTCTAGTTTTCCTAGCAGGTT